>NC_059173.1:16011424-16315516 GCF_019923935.1 Bubalus bubalis | reverse complement strand
GGAACTTAGGGAGGAAAATATTGGACTGCTCTCATCCTACCCTCTCCATTTCAATGCAGTTGCCTGTTAGGAGTTGAAAACTCACAATTTTTATGGTCAGCATTATTAGGGGGAGAAATGGATAGACAGGAAAAACACAATCAATGTGTATTAAACAATCACTATGTCCCTCACACTGTGGGAAGTGCTTCACCTGACTCAGTTCTCCTAACTCACTGCCTCAGATGGCTACTATTGTTATTTCTATTTTCAAGCTGACAAAATAGGCTCAACTAGGTAGAGCCACTTGCCTAAGGCACTTGGCTAAATGGCAGAACCAGGGAATCCAGGTTCCTGTGAAGCTCAATTCTGAGCTTTTAACCACTGTGATATACTGCCTCCCACTCTGCTATGCTGTTCTGACATTTGAGTCAGACATCTGCTTGCAACTTGATACATTATAAAGATATTGCCTCATCAAGTATACCTCACAGAAGGGGAGAGGGAGAGGGACCAGGGGGTGCTTTGCTTGGAGAAAGGTTGTATGATGTATGCATATTGGTATGAAATCAACGAATTGAATATAAGCTTCTATCCTGGTACTAAATTATCTTCAGAAATAGATTTAAAATATCCTGGGGAAGTTCATTCAGGGGGTATTTCTCATCTATAAACAACTATTAAGTGTGTAACAAACAGGACTGGCTGGAGGTTCATCCTCCCCCTTCCCCAGCTCTTTTGGCAGATCTGCTGACTGTGAGCTGGGCCTCGTTCATGAAAGGAGACAACATTTCTGATGAGACAAAGTCCCCAGACTGCCTGTGGAGGAAGCTGCTGGGCCCAGATGATGCTATGCCCGTGCCTCTGTTTCTTTCCTTCCTAAGAACTCTGCTTTAGAAACATGGTACTTTTATCATTAAGTAAGTACAGAACATTACAAAGGAGATAGAAAATGACCATCACTGGATGTGGATGGTGTGGGTGAAAATGGGGATGTTTCAGGTTTTGTAGCCAGTCTGTTAAGAGACAACTCCAACCCAGCCCTTCTTGAAGACTTGAATACAAATGTTCCCTGCTCACTCTCTACCCCAAACTAGGAGTAACAGCTACAAAACTGGAATCTATTCTACAGAAAGGCCACGCCTGTTTAATAAGACAATCCTTTCAGCATGATATAATTCAGGGGCTAAGTGCTCAGACTTTCACCTCGGGAATGGGTTTTCCAGGGGTAGGAGTCTAGGGACATTAAAAGATACCAGGAGTGAAATGATACCTGAGTGGGGAGGGTTGGCTATTGTAAGAGTTTCATATGAATTAAATTAGGATTTGCACAAAGCCTCAGAAAGCATGACAGTTGGGAAACCTTGTGAGCAATTAATATGATTGAGAGTATGACTAGGAAAAAAAGGCATGATACTAACAGACTGACAGACGAAAGGTGAAGGTACCAAGCAAGGTGGACATAAGGTACGCTCATCTGAATTAAAATACCACCAGGAATCTGCTGTCCTCTTCCCGCACCCCTGAAATATGTGGAAGACTCTGGACCGACTGCCACACTTCTAGTTTCCAGTGAAATTTCCTTTAGTCCCTTTTACAAGGGCATATTCTGTGGCCAACACAGCACTGATTTGCCAACAGTAGGTGCACTCCGAAGGTGGAATGGATGGCAGAAACCCAGGAAGATAAAACCACTGACGTCAAAGCTCTCTACAAAGGACCTCCTTCTAAGCAGAGTAACATCAGCTTTTGGTGGTACTTGGTGTTATTGTTCCTCTTCTCCAGCCTGTGTCAGAGGATATCCCTTTATCCCAAACGCAAATACTCGCTGCTGCTGCTGCCACTTACAGCCTGCTACATCCTGCTGGCCTGTCATGTTTCTAGTCCACCCTTCTCCAACATGGGACATCCATTTTTCTAAAGACCTGTATGAGCCAGGTCCCTATCAGACTATGAAAAGTTCTCCAGTCTGAGTTGGATTCTTAAGATATGACTCCCCGTTGGTCCTCCACCGTACACCCACTGGAAAGTTCAGATGCAACTGTGCCAGACCAGGCATTCTGTCTGAAGCCCTTTCCCAGACATGTTATCAATCTACTCCCTAATGAAGCCTGCCAGGATTAATAAATCCTCTAAGTGGTCTTCCCTGGACCACTTCTTTCTTTTTCTCCCACCTAACCACTCATCCAACACCAGCAAAAGAGAGTTTTCATACAACCTTGATTTTTCCTGACAGAGTGCACAGCCTTCTTCCTTTCATTCCCAAACTCCTCTAAACTGAATGATTTATGAAAAGAATTGGGTCTTCTCTGTCTTGGAATGCTTCCGTTGCACGTAACCTCCTCTCTGTTTCACCCCACATCTTCTTCACCCTCTTTCTGCTCTTCTTTCATCTCTTCCCTCACCCTCCCTCCATCACACTACTCTACCGCCACATAAGGACTGGCTCTTTTGCCTGAGTTCAAAGCAATCAGACTCTTTTTGAAAAAAAAAAAAAAAAAAAACAGATTAAACTCTTCTGAGATCATCTTCCTGATCTTGGGAGCTCTTCCCTGACTCCTGAGCCCAGAGTCCTGGTTTTGGATGCTGGAGACTAGATAATTCAGCAGCAGCAATAGCCAGAAAGGCAAAGAGGAGGGTGCTGTTTAGGGTGTATTTGAGGGAACAGCATATGGGCTTTTGTCAAAACATTCAGAGCTCCCTAGTTTCTGAGCTGAGTATAGAAATGTGCCACTGTATCTGAACAAGGCTTGAGCTAGTTCAATCTTCATCTTTTCTTGTTCAGCACCCCCGACTGCCTCAATTCCACCATTTGTTCACCCCCTGTCCTCGGAGCTCTGTGATACCAAGAAAAGTTTTTCAGTCAAGTCATCTCCCACTACCACCACCCACCCAAAGACAGCAAAGCCTCTCAAACAGCAGCTGCCAGGTCAGCCGGTTGAGCATTGCTCCCCCTAAAGACTCTCTGTTCCTTCTCAACAGCTTCCACCTCACACAAGCAATTAGTTCCCATGTTCCAGCGGGAGATACAGAGTAGTGATGAGAAAAGACAGGCGCCCTGGCCCAGCTGCCTGCATCCACCCCTCAGGGCTTGGGGCACAGGCCAGAAAAGGGGGACTGCCAGGGTCTCCCCTCTTAAGCAGGAGGTCATTACCTTGGCAGCGGCTTGCGGGCCGTGATACTGGCGACAATGATGCTCTCTGGACGCGGGGTGGCCACGGCTTTAAAGGTTCCTCGCCAGAACTTCTCAAAAAGCTGTTTCTCTCCTTGCTGAACGCTCGCCATAGCCAACCCAAAGGGCCCGGGGCTCCCGGGCGCTGTCCGAAGTGCTGAAACGTGGATTCCAAAAGGGGGCTCACCGGGCTCGGTCCCTGTCCGTTTGAAACCGAGAAGGGTGGGGTGCGAAAGACAGGGGTTCAGGGCGGGGGATGGGGCGCCTCCGCCCGGGCCAGCAGGGGAGAAAGAAGGCTTGTCCGCCGGTTCCTTTCGCTTTCTGGGTCAGCTCTGGGCTGCGCTCTGACTGGCGGAGCCTCCGCGCCGCAGGAAAGGAAGGGAGGACTGGCTTTCTCGGCAGCGCCGGAGAGAAGAGGCGCCGGGGTCGTCTGTGTGTGTGCGTGCGCGTGTGAGCTCCGGCGCGCCCGGGTTTTGTCTCTCTCACAATGTGACGTTGGAAGAGGAGGCTGGTCGCGCGAGCTGCACTTTCCTCCCCCCTCTCCGCCTCTCCTCCTCCCCACCCACTCCCTCCTCCTCTGTCTCAGCCTCCTGCCGCCATCTGCATAACAAAAGCCCGCAGGTCTAGGGAGGAGAAAGGGCGGGGCGTGCGCCTGACACCAGGGCCCCGCGGCTACGGAGTTGCAGCGCTGACCCCAGAGAAAAGCAATCCCGGCACCCGAACTGAACCAGGCGTGAGATCTTGCTTTCTAGCTCCCTCGCCTCCTTCTCCGTTGCGGACTTTGCCCCAACCCTTTCTTGCGTGCCCTCTGGGCCGGGCCACCTCCCTACCCAACCCCTTCTCAAGTCCTGTAGAAGATCTCTATTGAAGGAGGTAGAAAAAACTTAATCAACCCACCCAAGTCACCCTGCCCCCCCGCACCCCGCCTCACTTCTGAGAGGGACTGTCTACAGCAGCAAAGCGGTAGGGGTGGAGTCTTCTGAATTCCTCTTTGAGCCTGGGTGCCAAGCGAGATCCTCACCACCCAGAAAGTGCCATTTGATGGACAATCCGTCACCAATTCGGCCTCTCGCCATC
The DNA here is from genome assembly GCF_019923935.1 of Bubalus bubalis. NCBI lineage: Eukaryota > Metazoa > Chordata > Mammalia > Artiodactyla > Bovidae > Bubalus > Bubalus bubalis. The sequence goes on along the minus strand of NC_059173.1, from coordinate 16,311,288 downwards.
TGCCGAGCCGGCCCCGCCCGCAGAGGGGTGCAGCGTTACATCTGTGCATGCGGCTCTAAGGGATGTCTCTTTGTGCCTCACAGCCAGCCAGCCCAACGTCCCGCTGCCAAACTCATCCAAAGGAAAGAGTGTCCCCACCCTGCCCCTTCCTATCCAGTCTTGGGGAACTCTGCTGCAGCCACTTTTTCTTAATACTGCATGTCTCAGGAGAGGAGTCCCATTTGGAGAAGAAAGGTCTTGGGGGAGGGATCTGAGGGGAAAATTGGAGGATTATATGGGGATAGTTACTTTTCTGTCTCTCTCTCCATCTTCTACCCCCTCCCAGTTCAACCCTAGTCTCAGAAAGTGGAAGTTTAGAATCACAATAAGACCTAGAGGCAGAGGATCTGGGCAGAATTTCTGTCCTTCACCCCCAGGGTTTTCAATAAGAAAGACATGTGGGACCCCCTTAGCCCATCTCTCCCTTGGAGTCCTTTTATCTCAGCAGAGTTGTTACTCCCACTCCCCAGACCTCACATTCCTGGAAGGAGGCTTTGCCAAGTCTTAAAGGCCTCCCAGCTCCTGGCAGTGTGTCTTGGACACGGGAATAAACTTCCTGCTGATGGTGATAGCCATAGGGACCCAAGGGACCAGGGCACCATTGTGAACTTCTGAAATTCTTTAAAAGAAAATTGGAGGAGGATATGAGAGAAAGGGTAGGTGGAAGGCAGTGAGAACTCTGAAGTAACAGAGTATCCTTCCAGAAATGTATCTGCATTTGGATTTGGATTTGGATATTTGCCTGCCTGCTTGTGACAGTGCCTGAGAGCACTGCTCACTCTGCAGTGACCCCTTCTGGTCAACAATTAGAGATGCATTTGCTGCCTTCTTAAACTGGGTTGCCCTGCCAGCAGGTGGAGGTAGGGGCTGGGGAGCTTGGAGGTGAAGGAAAGGGAAGGCTAGGCTCAGATATGTTCCCTTCCCTCCCTCCTGCCTCAGATTTCCCACTCACTGATCACTCTCAGGTACTATTTCCCATTCTGAAATTGATGTCATTCGAAATGCCGTTGAGAACTGGCTCCTTAAGTAGTCTGAGATATTTGAGACCATCCTTAGTCATGACATAGGGGTTCTGAATTGAATCACTTGCAGGGAAGAGGTAGATGAGATCCTAGCCCCCACAAGAAAAAAAAACAACATTTCCCAGCCTGTTCCTGTTCTACATATCAACATTCTTTAGAATGTTGATAAAGTTCCAATTTTGTACAATATTGTCTCTTTTGAACACGAATAGCAGCCAGGTAATGTGGGAGGGGAAGCTGTTATTATTGCATTTTAAAGGTGATGAAGCTGAGATGTAGGATGGTCAAGTGACTTGCCCCAGGTGATTTGATATGAGCAAAGGGAGTCTGTACAAAATACAGTGGCATTGCTGACTCAATGAACATGAGTTTGAGCAAACTCTGGAAGATAGTGAAAGACAGGGAAGCCTGGCGTGCTGCAATTTGTGGGGTCGCAAAGGGTTGGACACAGCTTAGCAATTGAAAAACAGAATACAGACTCTGGTTTTGCTTGGGGGCTAGGAGAATCTTGGGATACCAGGTACCCCATGGTGACACAGTGTGAAAACCGTCAGATACCAAAGGAGTCACATACTGAGAAGCACATGGTATTGAGTCTTCTAAGCTGGGAGTGCTGGATGATAAATTCTCGAGCCTCACAGCCAGACTTCCTGGGTTCAAATCCCACCACTAATTTGTTAGAGTTGGGACTCCAATTAAAATCAATTTGCTAGCCATTTCTAGAGAGTGCTTCTTTACCTGAATGGTATTGCTCTTTCATTAGAAAACTGGGAGATCAAGGAGAAATGATTTTAGGATTTGCAAACTCAGGCACTCTAGAGCAAGAACTACAGAGATTTTTATATATCCTTCTCTCTGATGATCCAAAAAGGCAGCATCACTAGGTCAGAGAAATAGCTATGCTCCTAAAGCAGTTCAAACTCTACCTAACTGACACTACTGTATTATTGGGGTAAAGCCCTTACTTTCTCTGTCCATAATTTTTCTGAGTATAATACAGCTAATCATTACCTACCATCATCAAGGGACATCAGGGTACCTGAAAGTCTATACCCATTTCCAAAAGTCCAGTGAACAGTGAATGATTCAAATAATTACTTAGATAATGGGAAATATGATAATGAGCCCAATTCATCTGTCTTTGTGTCCTTAAAAAGGATCATACTAAACTATTCAAATTACAAGATACTGTAGTTCTTCATATAGACTTTTGGGGAGAAAAAAATGATTTTACTACTCTGGGCTTACTAATCCTCACTTCTTGAAAGCTCTATCCTATGTCTAATTTGAATACAGCATTCGCTGTTTTTTATCCATTTCTCTTCTAGACTATGGAAATACACTGCTCCAAACGCTCCTGGACTAACAGAATAAACCAGGAATCCTCCTCCCCTGACTGCATAGTTCCCCAAGAGACAATAGACTGTCTTAGATAATAATAACTGCATGTATTGCATAAGTGTTACTATGTTTTATGTTCTAGTCACCATTTGTGCTAAACCTTTCATAAACGTTATCTCATTTAGGGTAGAGACTTAGATAGACGTTTCTCCAAAGAAGACATCCAGATGGCCAACAGGCACATAAAAATATTCTTAACTTCAATATTAGACAAAGGCAAATCAAAACTACAATGAGGTATCACTTCACACCAGTCAGAATTATTGTTGTTGTTTAGTCGCTAAGTCATATCTGACTCTTTTGCAACCCCCACAGAGTAGCCCACCAGGTTCCTTCTGTTCATGGGATTTCCCAGGCAAGAATACGGGGGTGGATTACCATTTCCTTCTCCAGAGGATCTTCCTGACCCAGGGATTGAACCTATGTCTCCTGCATTGGCAGGTGGGTTCTTTACCACTGAGCCAACAGGGAAATGATCATCATTAAAATGTCTACAAACAATAAATGCTGGAGAGGGTGTGGAGAAAAGGGAATCCTCCCACATTCTTGGTAGGAATCTAAATTGGTACTGCCACTATGGAAAACATCATGGAGGATTCTCAAAAATTAAAAGTAGAGTTGTTATATGATCTAGCAATCTTACTCCTGGGCATAAATCAGGAAAAGACTCTAATTTGAAAAGTTACATGCATCCCAAGTTCAGAGCAGCACTATTTACAACAGCCTAAATGTTCATTGACAGATGAATGGATAAAGAAGATGTGGTATATATATATATATCCATTGTGTACACACACACACACACACACACCGGAATACTACTCAGCCATAAAAAGCATGAAATAATGTCATTTGCAGCAACATGGATGGACTGAGATATTATCACACTAAGTGAAAGTAAATCAGAAAGAGAAAGACAAGTACCATACAATATCACTCATACGTAGAACCTAAAATATGATATAAATGAACTTATTTACAAAAAGAAACAGACTGACAGATATAAAAAACAAATTTATTGTTACCAAAGGGGAAAGAGGAGGAGGGATACATTAGGAGTTTGGGATACGGCAAATACAAACTGCTGCTGCTGCTGCTGTGTCGCTTCAGTCCTGTCCGACTCTGTGCGACCCCATAGACGGCAGCCAACCAGGCTTCCCCTCCCTGGGATTCTCCAGGCAAGAACACTGGAGTGGGTTGCCATTTCCTTCTCCAATGCATGAAAGTGAAAAGTGAAAGTGAAGTCGCTCAGTCGTGTCCGACTCTAGCAACCCCATGAACTGCAGCCTACCAGGCTCCTCCGTCCATGGTATTTTCTAGGCAAAAGTATTAGAGTGGGGTGCCATTGCCTTCTCCAAAATACAAACTACTATATATAAAATAGATAAATAACAAGGTCCTACTGTATAGCCTAGGGAACTATATTCAATACCTTGTAATAACCAAATGAAAGAGAATATAAATATCTGAATCACTATGCTGTACACTAGAACTGCTGCTAAGTCACGTCAGTTGTGTCCGACTCTGTGCGATCCCATAGATGGCAGCCCACCAGGCTCCGTCCCTGGGATTCTCCAGGCAACAATACTGGAGTGGGTTGCCCTTTTCTTCTCCAGCGCATGAAAGTGAAAAGTAAAAGTGAAGTCGCTCAATCGAGTCCGGACTCTTCACGACCCCATGGACTGCAGCCCTTCAGGCTCCTCCGTCCATGGGATTTCCCAGGCAAGAGCACTGGAATGGGGTGCCATTGCCCTCTCCTAGAACTAGAGAACTAGAACTAACACTAGAACTAACATACTATAAATCAACTATATACTTCAATTAAAAAGAAGCTTCTCATTTAATCCTTGTCAACAACTCTATAAGAAAGGAACTATCATGTCTGAATTTTGATTTGGAAACTGACTTTCAGAATGGGAAGAGGGTTCAGTGTGTGGAAAGACCACATATTGGTACACACAAAGAAGAGGCTGAAGACCAGAGAACACAGTGATGGAAGAATGGAAGGAAAAAATGGAAGTTAATAGTGGAGGAATACACTCAATGCAATGAAATGAGAAAATTGCCATTATTCTGCCCAGCTTTAAAAGCCAATGATATTGTATCATTATTTATCAAAGTGGGATTCCTTGGAACCCTGGTGGCACCACCCCTCAGAAGGTTTTAGGTGATACCCAGCAGATGGAGTACTAAATAACATCAGAGCACATGGTTATATATGGTGAGAAAGTATTCTTTTTATCACTTGTCTTCCTAGTCATTAGGTTAGTTACCTCCAGAAGTAAATCTCCATATTCTGATTTTCTGAAAATGTCTTCAAACTTCAACACATCTCTTAGGACTTAATTTCAACAGTGAAAAAATGACTTCGGATTCAGAAGCATGGGCAATTAGCATATGATAATACTGCTCTGTTTTCACTGAATTTATTTTTGTAGTTATCTTCCATTATTGACATGTGACACTAGTTTTTCATTTCTGAAATGTCTGCTTTAAGGACATTTATTAGGTAAAGAAGTGAGTCACTTCTAACCAACTTTTTACTATAGAAATTTCAAACATATTCAAAAATAAAGAGACTAGCATAAAGAGCTCCTGTGTAGCCATTTCTAAGTTTAACAATTATCAACATCTAGTTGCTTTTTTAAATCCTATTCTGGCCCTCTTTCCACACTCCTAAATTATTTTGAAGTATATACAAGACATTGTATTATTCTAGCCAGTTGTAAATATTGCAGGATGTATCTCAAAAAGATAAGAACTGCCTTTTTTTAAAGTATAATGGCCATATCATTATCACACTAGACAAAATTAACAATAATTCCTTAGTATCATCAAATATCCAGTCAATGTCTCCTTTTCCCCAACTGCCTTTTAAGTGTTTTTTGTTTGTTGGTTTGTTGGTTTGTTTGAAATGAGTTTCAAATAAGGCTCATTCATTGTGGTTGATTGATGCTATTCCTTAAGCATGCTTTTCTCTATAAGTTCCCCCACCACACAGACACACATATACATACATGTTATTCCTTTTCTTTTTCTTCTTTATTTTAAATTTTATTTTATTTTTAATTAGAGGAAGAATATGGAACACTTCATGAATTTGCATGTCATCCTTGTGCAGGGGCCATGCTAATCTTCTCTGTATCATTCCAATTTTAGTATATGCTGCTAAAGCGAGTACATCTTTGTTTTTTATAAGAAACTTGGTTGTTTGTCTAGTAGAATTTCCCATAGTCTGGATTTTCCTGATTGCATACCTGTGGCATAGATGACATGTTTCTCTGCACCCTCTATTTTCTATTAAGTGATGGTAAGATCTAGAAGTTTAATAAGATTTAAGTTCAAAAGAAATTCCACCAGAAGGGTAATAATGTATGATTTTTTCTTTTCTTGTGATGCTAGCTGACACAGAAGATCTTTGCTTAATTTATTAATTTATTAGAGGTTGAAAAAAATGGTGGTGTTCTAATCCATCATTTATTCTTATGTCTGAATACACTTGTGGAAGTTTTGACTTTTAGTCAAATATTTTACATAATTAAAAAATAAAGTTATATTAAAAAGTAATCCCTAAAAATCAAGAATAAAAGTAAATAAACTTCAATGTGATTTTATTTCATTGGACTTTAAAACACAGTAGTTTGAATATACACCCAAGTGAGATGTTAAAACAAAATCTGAAACTGATTTCAGTAGTAATCATATTATAGGTGGTAGTGTAAGTATGCTTGTTCTGAAACATGTATATAGTGGGATAGAGAAAATGAGTAATTATGTTGGTGTCACTAAACTTGGATTTTTGGCATATCAGAAAGGAGATACAAATGTGATATTTATGATTTATGAGAAAAACCTGCAGCCCTTATTTGAGCTAGAGATACCAGTAGAAACTCATGATACACTTTTTGTCTTAAAATATAATTTCCGTCTCTAGTACCTTCTGCTTTTAAAGACAGAATGCAACTTCTGAATGTGCCTCACTTTGTCTTGTCTGTTACTTCTTTTCTCTTGAAAGGAGTACAGGAGTCTCTCCTGGAATGCTCAGAAGCAGAAGACAAAGGCAACTGACCTTTGGTTCGGAGAAAAAAATAAAAGGACAAGAAAGAGAAAACCGAGGCTGTTCTTCTTAATAGGTCCCTGTAAACTGCAGATCTGGAGGCAAAGCTGAAGCCAGGCATCTTCTGCACCCAAGTGCTTTGGGGTTAGCTCTCAGCAGCAGGACCCCCCTCTATTGTCTTGCCCCTGGATTGGACGTTGCAGAAATAATACCAAACAAATCGATAGTCAGTGTTGTGATGTGACCACAGTTGTTAATGCATCATTTTCCTCCTGGAAATTTAGTTTACCTTACAGGCTGGCCAGATTCTAAGCAAGCTCCTGCCAACTCAAAGCCCAGAGTAACTTCCAATGCATTTAATCTTTCTTCTCTGTGCAAGAACTTTACGAACATCTTTATGTTTATTCCCCATGGTGGCCCTCTGAAGCAGGTTCTGTTTAAATAAATGAAGGGATTGTCTGACAGTATACAGCCAGAATGTCTAGCGAGCATTCTCTTTTACTTTTCTCTGGGGGTCATGATTAAAATAAATAAATTAAAATAAATTTTGTTTTTAGAAAAATGATAAATGCCATTAAAAAAAATCCTTTTCAACTAGACTTTATGGAAGATTCCCTAGATCTATGATTCAGGAATTTAAGCAACAAGCTTAAGACTCGCAGCCCCATCTCCTTCAGGGGATCTTTATATGAGGCTGGGCAGTACATAGAGGCCTTGAAGGACTGGGATTCCTGTCCTCATTAAACTTGGGCAACTCAGGACCTCCCTGGTGGTGTAGTGGTTAAGAATCTGCCTTCCAATGCAGGGATGCGACTTTGATCCCTGGTAGGGGAACTAAGATCCCATGTGCTGAGGGAAAACTGAGCCTGTGCACCGCAACTACTGAGCCCGCATGCCACAGCTAGAGAAGCCTGTGTGCCCAGTGTAGCCAAAAAGAATAAAAATAAACTTGGGCAACTCATTCTTAATTCTGGCCTAAGTTTTTCCACCTGAAATCATATGGTTGGGTTCTCAGAGGCCTCCAACTTGCAGCCCACAGCATAAATTTCTGGCCAACAGACGTGTTCTATTTGAAGCCCACAGAGTATTTCAAAACAGAGAATTTCAGTGACTACAAGTCACAGGCAAATGCTTTCCTTTTCAGCACAGACCCCACCATTCCTAATTACATCTCATCCAGCCTTCCTCAGGCATAAACATTTTCCCTCTCAACCCAGTGGCAACTCCTAGACTTGGGCATCTCTAAGGGCCCTCCCAGGGGTGACATTCTACAATTTCTTCATGACTTTGTTTGCTTGGAATAGTCATAATAGTCATTTTAAACATAGCACAAATTTAGTATTTGTTGAGTGATTGCTATCTCTACCTTTGCTTTGGATTAAGCATGAATCATCTGTTCCCTCCTCATAACAATCCAAGGATGAAGCTATTATTGTGATCCACCCTTTGCATACGTGGAAACTGAGGCTTTGAGGTCACACAGGTGATGGCAGGTGGAACAGCTACCTAGGCTGCAACTAAACAACAAAAAAAAAAAGATCCTGAATGCTACAATGAAGATGGAAGATCCCACATGCTGCAACAAAGACCCAGCATGGCCAAATAAATACTTTTTTTATTTAATAAAATAAGCAAAGATTCTGATTCAATTGGTCTGAGGTGGTGCTTGGTAATTCTTTTAAGCTCCCTGGGTGATTCTAATGTGCAACCAAAATTGAAAAACTGAGTGTTCTAGTGCTTTTCAAGAATCACTTTGGGATCTTGTTAAAATTTAGATTCCGATTCAGTAGGTCAAAGGTAGAACCAGAGATTCTGCATTTCTAAACAGCTCCCAGGTAATGCCATGGATGCTAGTCCCCAGACCTCCTGTGGAATAGCAAGTTTTTTTAAAAGCCAACTCTGGGCCTGGTATGACCCAGATTACATGCTTGCTAAATGTTGGCTCAGAAGTAATAAGGAGTAAGGGGACTTGATCCAGTGGTTGGAGGAAATTCACAAACATCCTAGAAAAAGCAAGGGGCCTGAGGTGAATAACTCTTTAGAGTAGCTCCTGTGGTTCACAGAGATGGAAATTTGGAAGGTCTGAGTGTAATGATAATTGTGAGCTGGAGTCCCATGGCTGTAAGTCAGCCAGAGTCTGGGTTCATGCATGCAGGTTTGAGTTACACAGGAATCAAAGCTATAGGGCTAGGGAGTGAACTTTTGGGGACAAGGCTGGGGCACTCCACTAATTTATTTGGGAAGTACTGACTGAATGTCTTGTGGAGCATAGGGGTCCTAGGCACTGGGGTCTAATGAAAATTATAGCCTCTGCTTTCAGGGAGCTCTTAATCCAGTAGCAGGGGGACAAAGCATTAAAAAGACAAAATTCAGAATTCAGAGCCACCAGCACGCTAACGGGGAGAGCTTTCAGAAAGGGTCCTTGGCCCAGCCCAAGGGAGTTATGGGGAGATTTTTAAGGGAACTAACTCAGCTGAGCTGAGTTGTGAAACAGAAATAAGAGTCATCCAGGAGAGGTGGTAGGAGCAGAGAGTGTCCTAGGCAGAGGGGGAGAACACAGGCTATAGCATGGAAAGAGAACAGAGTCTCTTCCCAGAAATAGCTCAGTTTACAGGCCCTGGGACTGGAGATACAGCCAGAGAAGAAGCTGGAGCTATAGGAAGGGCATGTCATTGGTACTTCTTTTTTCTTTCTTTCTTTCTTTTTTAAAAAAGTTATTTATTTTTTAATTGAAAGATAATTGCTTTACAGAATTTTGTTGTTTTCTGTCAAACACCAACATGAATCAGCCATAGGTATACATATGCCCCTCCCTATTAAACCTCCCTCCTATCTCCCTCCCCATCCCATTCCTTTAGGTTGATACAGAGCCCCTGTTTGAGTTCCCTGAGTTATACTTTTTGAAGCCAGAGCCCTATGGGATCAATGAAACCTATGAAGTTCTCTGAAAAGTTCTTGCTTACCTATCTATGTGCATTATCCTGGGATAAAACTTGAATAAGACTGTCCAAGAGATTACAGATACCTGGCTAGGTAAGAATCCCTGGGAGCTATAGACAGGGTCTCACTGTGCAGGCAAGGGAATGTCACAAACACAAGAGTGGGGGTCTTAGGGATAGAGGAAGAAACTACTATTCTGTTCTTTTCTTCCCCCTGAATCTCTGCACATCAGTTCTCTCTGCTTAGGATGCTTTCTCTTCCTGCTGCCACCCACATCTCACCTATTTTAAGTCTTTTTCATCCTTCAGATCTCAACTCAGAATCTTCCCTCCTTGGAGAAGACCAGCTTCCTCCCATGATACACACGTATAGCTCATTTGAAACAACTGCCACACATTGTGATTATATAATAATAAAACTCATCACCAAAACTATCTGCTCCCCTCCCAACTACTAAAATAAATAGTCTTTGCTGAATGGTATCATCCATCGTGTTCATAGCTATAATCTCCACACCGTGAATGGGTTCTGGCACATAGTTGAGACTCAATAAACATTACTGAGTGATTACATAAATATTTGAATGAATGAATGAGTGCATTCACAGACTGGATCACTACCACCTGAATTCTTTCCCCTCTCAATCCTAGACCTAACCCCCACCCAACTCTTCATTTTGTATTTTAAGCCCTTCCCCTTGCAGTCCAGTAGGTATGGTGGGAAAGAGCTGCAGTAGGGAATCAATTGGACCAGGTAGGTTGCTGAAACCTGCCCCAGTGGCTTCATATGGATGTTTTTAATCACTTAGTGAGCAGATGAAGTCTATGGGTGAAAATCCAAGGAACTTTCCAAAGTGTTTGGCAAATTCCATCACTGACTAGCAGCAGCCTGGCATTCATGCTCATAGTTTGAAAATCCTGGTATCTATTTTCTAATGAGCACGTTGCCTTGTTTGGCTTATTCCATTCAAGCTGTCAGGAAGTTGGGAAGACTGATTTGTTCTACATCACCCCATGTGGTGAGAAGAAAAATACCCACATTACAATAGCAGTTTGGGATTTAATATTATTAGAGTAAGGATGAGTAATTCGGAAGGCAAAGACTACAACTAGGGTGAGTCAAGAAAGTCTTTCAGTGGGTATCAAATTAGCAACCTCAGCCCCTCTGTTCTAACACCTCCACAAAGCCTTCACCTGACCTCATCTACTCTGCAACTCCTTGAGTCTCAGTTTCCTAATCTGTAAAGTGTGGAGAACAGCACTTTACCTGATGAGAGGATTACATGAAATAATGTATGCCAAGTGTCTGCTTCCATATTTCCTTCTCCCCATACACTGGCCCAAATGTTTAAACAATCTCAAGATTGACATAACTCTTGGATCCCAAATTCTAAGCAGCCCCAGCAATACAGAGGGCAAAAATGTGAAGCTTTGGGTCAGAGTGTTTGCAGAACAATGGTCAAGCAAAAAAGAGAGAAACTATGCAGACAAGCATTAGGTTTCATTAGCCCAAAAGGTTTGATTATGTATCTTTAACAGGGAGATTTCTATGTCTTTTCCATACTGTAAGCATTTTCCCTTCAAACTGTCACTTAAAAAAAAAAAAAAAAAAGCTGATGGAACAGGAAAGAAGAAGGGAAAGAAGCCACTCTCTTTCCTTTCTTCAAAGGCAACCCAAATTTGATCCTTTTGGCGAATGGCTCAAGATAAAAACTCCACTTCAGTCTGCTTTCTGTGATTAAACAACCTTCTTGTTTGTCAAATAGCAAGGAGAAGAGAAGAAAGGGAAGCTCTTGTGGCTGCTAAGTGCTCTGAAATTGTACTCCCTCCCAGCTCCCTCCTGTTAGGAGCACCGGAGGCCTACAAAGGGATGGATTCTCTGGATGGGAGGCAAAGCTGAGGTTTGGCTGTCCAGAATAGAAGAGAAATGGGGATAGGCTGGGAGACCCTAAGAAGCTCCCAGAGGATTGGAGAACCCCCAAATTGGGATGATCTAGGATGCTTATCCCTGACTCCCACCCCCCGAATCCCCTGCCTTCCTTTTAGGGACATTGCAACATTCAAAACTACTCTTCTGCTCCATGACATTCTCAACATAAGAAATCACAATATTGAGTAAAACTAATAGACTGCTTTTTCTTTTTTAACGGGTTAGAGGGGGCTAGCTTAAATCCATCTTGCTTCACTGAAACCTAATTTAAGCTTGACAATAAGAGAACTTGAGTTTCAACGGGAAGCAAGAACTTTTTACTCAAAGCTCTTCTAAGTTCTGTAAGTTCTGGTTTAAATGCAGTTGTATACATGTTCTTTTGAAAAGGTGGACATATGTAGTCAATAAAAATACAGAACACCAATAAAGGTCACCTAGTTAAATTTGAATTTCAGATAAACAATGTATGTTTTTTAAGTATGTCCCATGTAATATTTGGGATACACTTAAACTAAATGAGTTGCATCGTTTATATGAAAATCAAAGTTGACTGGGCACCTTTTATTTTATCTGGCAACCTTAGCTACTGACAGTCTAACCCCAGGCTGCATTTTCTTCTCATCTCCTTGTGAGCAGAATTGAGAGTATGGATAAGAGTCAGAGGGCCACTGAGGGCTTTGTAAGGAAGGTTCTGGGGTGGTTAAACCCATGGGTTTTGATGTCAGGCAGGGCTAGATTCAAACCCCATGTCTGCCTCTCACTTTGTGACCTCCAGCATGTGACTTTCCCTAATGAACTTTCCTTTATGGTAAAATGAGAATTGTAATATCTGCCTTACAGAATTATGATTAAAATTGGGTGACATCAAAGCGCTGAGCAACCTATGTTGCTGCTGCTGCTAAGTCGCTTCAGTCGTGTCTGACTCTATGCGACCCCATAGACAGCAACCCACCAGGCTTCCCCGTCCCTGGGATTCTCCAGGCAAGAACACTGGAGCGGGTTGCCATTTCCTTCTCCAATGCATGGAAGTGAAAAGTGAAAGTGAAGTCACTCAGTCATGTCCGACTCTTAGCGACCCCATGGACTGCAGCCTACCAGGCTCCTCCATCCATGCGATTTTCCAGGCAAGAGTACTGGAGTGGGGTTATAGCTCCCAGATAAATGGCAGCCCTTAGAAACACAGCTCTCTATCCTTCCAGCAGGCAGTTCTTTTCTTGAATTCCTCTTAACCTATGAAATTTTCTCCATCTTGCTCTTCAGCCCAGATACCTTTTTGTCTAAACTGCTGCAGCACAGGACCACATGCTCTGAGGCACTGAACTGCAATCAGCATGTAAGTGAACGTGGCTCAGTAGTTTCCAACTCTTTGTGACTCCATGGACTACATAGTCCATGGAATTCTCCAGGCCAGAATGCTGGAGTGGGTGGCCTTTCCCTTCTCCAGGGGAGATCTTCCTAACCCAGGGATCGAACCCAGGTATCCCACGTTGCAGGTAGATTCTTTACCAGCTGAGCCACCAGGAAAGTCCAAGAATACTGCAGTGGGTAGCCTATTCCTTCTCCAGCGGATCTTCCCAACCCAGGAATTGAAACAGGGTCTCCTGCATTGCAGGTGGATTCTTTACCAACTGAGCTATCAGGGAAGCCCTGGAATCATCATCATTGTTCACAAATGTTTCCCAATCAAGACTGAATTTTTATTGACATCAGATACCAAGTTTCCTTCATCTCCACATGTCCAGCATATAACATAAGGGTTAACACATAGGAGACACTTGATATTTCCTAAATGAACATGTTATGAAACCATTAACATCTTAGCATAAGTTACGCCTGACCACAGTTTCCAAATCATAGTACAATCACTTTTCAATAAAGTCAGTGTAGGGAAAGTTTCTCAAAAAGCTGAAATTGTTCCATTCAATGGATTGCCCTTACTTGAGACTATTCTTTCTTCTTTGGGGTTGAAAAAAAATGTCATTTATAGAGTAAGTTTGTTTAAGATATTTATTTGACAAAACAGAGAGTTAGCAACCTCCATGTTGAGATATTAATAAATCTATATCTCTATCCCAACAAGGAAGTTTCAACATTGAAAATTTACTAGTACTTGAAATTTGAAAGTCTGAGTATCAACACTTTATGAGATAATAGAGCGGTAAGAAGGAATCTTAGCTGGACTACTGAGGGAATATAACCCTGGACTGGTAAGCTTTGATGGGAAGAAGTGGAAAGGAGGAACTATTACATTAATACAGCATGATACTCAACCCTGGAGGGTACATTTTATCTCAATAAAAAGGCCAAAAGGAGTTTGGAGGAGCAAAACAGTAGATGAAAAAAGCAAACAAACTTCCCCTACTTCCTCACTTACTTAGGTTAACCCCACCACCCCAGAGATCAGGATCTTCATTCACTCAAGTCTGAGGTCCTTCCCAATGGTCCCTCCCACAACTGCTCAGGTCAACAACCTCCTTCAAAGAATGACAATACAATACAAGGAGGGTTGCCCATTCCACTGACCTCCAAGGATGCTCCTGCCATTGGAATCCAAGTCAGGCCCCTCCCTCTGAATGAGAACAGCTGTACCAGTGCCCACATGCAAATTCTGGGAACTTGCCCTTGACTTGGCCTCAGAGTTACATTTCTGTAAAGACAGTTCCTTAAACCCCTGTAGCTCCATTGACCATGATTCCAGGCATTGTTTGGTCATTCCTTTGTATCCTTCCCCTCTTTGTCCTGTTCTAGTTGGACACATCTGTCACTTTTTAGGTCCCCATTGCTCATCTGTCAGGGTCCACAACCGAGAAGAGACAAGGGAAAAGGCCAGATGAATGTTTTGCCAATAAGAGGAAGACTTGGATGTTTTAAATTTCTCCATCTCTTAGGGTAATCACGTCCCCCACCCCCAACTCAGAAATAATAATAGCAACTATTTAACTACTCAAGATGGGCTCACTATATGACAGGCATTACATTAGCACTTTATAGAGTTATTTTATTTAATCTTCACAACAAGCTCATGGAGAAGATGTTATCATGTTACAGATGAAGAAACTGAGGCTCATGAATGTAAATAATTTGCCCCAGGAGCTTCTCACAGCTGTTAGCGACAGAGCTGAGGCCTGGAAAGCCAGCATTTCTAATTCCAGACTTCTGTGTTTAATCTCATTTACACAGCCTCCTACCAGCCACCTTCAAAGACTCCCCACCTGTCCACCCAATGGAACTCAAAACTCTCAGGAACCTTCAAGATCTGGTCTCCATCTGCTTCAATAATCTCATCTCCCACTAATGCCCTCCTAGAATTCCCCACAGCAGGTGTTTTGAGTCCTTTTTATTTATTTATTTATGAGTCCTTATATCTTAATCTTCCCTGGTGGCTCAGAGGGTAAGGTATCTGCCCGCAATGCAGGAGAGCCGGGTTTGATCCCTGGGTCAGGAAGATCCCTGGAGAAGGAAATGGCAACCCACTCCAGTACTCTTGCCTGGAAAATCCCATGGACGGAGGAGCCTGGTAGGCTGCAGTCCATGGGGTCGGGGTCGCAAAGAGTTGGACACGACTGAGCAACTTCACTTTCACTTTTCACTTTCATGCATTGGAGGAGGAAATGGCAACCCATTCCAGTATTCTTGCCTGGAGAATCCCAGGGACGGTGGAGCCTGGTGGGCTGCCGTCTATGGGGTTGCACAGAGTCGGACACGACTGAAGTGACTTAGCAGCAGCAGCAGCAGCAGCCAGTACTCTTGCCTGGAAAATCCCATGGACGGAGAAGCTTTGTAAGCTACTATCCATGCAGGTGCAAAGAGTTAGACATGACTGAGCAACTTCACTTTCCCTTTCTCATATCTGAGCTTGTTCCTATATCATTCCTCATGCTATTTCCATATCCCAAGTCTACCCATGTTGCAAGCCCCAGCTTGAGCCCCACCTTGCCCAGCATACCAGACCCAATGAGTTCACCTTTGTCTCAGTTTCATAATACTTAGGGTCTGACGAACCATGTAGCCCATCCCACAGATGACCCTGAGTTACTATGTAGTCATCCCTTATGTGGGTGTTTCATCTCCCCATCTTGAAAAACACCCATAGGAAGGAATCACATCACAGCCCACATGTCTCTTGTATTATCTTACAGGAAACACAACAGATGTCCAATCAGTGTTTGATGGACCCTTCCATTGTCATCTTTATTCTTATTTCTTCTTCCCCTTCTCCTCATCGTTTCCTTTCAGCATTTCATTCTCTTCTTTTTGCTCCCCTCTGTTCCCCTTTGCCTTGTTAAGTATGGTAGGCAGCTGCTGACGTGGCTTCCTATGGTCTCTTCCTCCTGATATTTGCAGCCTTGTGTAATCCCACTCTCCTTAGTGTGGGCTGTACCTAGTGACTTGCTTCTAGTGAACAGAACACAGTGAAGGTAATGGTATGTCACTCCCATGATTAGATAACAGAAGACTCTCTTGTTAGTACACTCTTGCTGGCACTCTTTCTTGTCCTCTCTCTTGCTCCCTCTAATGCAGACAGTTCCATGTTGTGAGATGCTCTATGGAGAGGCTCACATAGCAAAGGATCAAAAGAAGCCTATGGCCAACAGCTCATGAAGTGAAGTCTCAGTTCAACAATTTGCAAGAAACTGACTCCTGCCAACAATGGCACAAATGAACGTGGAAGTGGATCCTTCCCAGTTGAGTCTTCTGATGACAGATGACTGCAGCCCAGGGTCACACTTTCATGCCAGCCTTGTGACAGAGTCAGAGTCAGAGAACCCAGCTAAACCATGCCGGACTTCTGAATCATGGAAATTGAGACAATAAGTACGTTGTTTATAAGAGCGTGACTCGTTAAGCAGCATCAGATAGCTATGATGATAAGTGTTCATTTTCTCAAACATTTGTGGAGCATTTAACATGGCGTCTTTGTTAAATGAGGGACAGTTTGATGACTCAGGCATAGCTTTCTCATTTTGAGAAGCTCTAACCTTGTTGGGAAGAGAGACAGGTTATCAGATCATTGAGCTGCCATTTTATTTAAAAGCCCTAATAGGGAAGGGAAGAGGGATCTAGTTGAGATGTCATTCTGCTTAGCAGACTCTCAGAAGGCTCCAAAAGAGGTGAACGTTGAGCTAGGTGTTGAAGCACAAGTAGGAGGTCATCAAACTGCAGGAATTACATAGACGGGAGGGAAAGCATTCCAGGCAAAAGGAACACCACGGACAAAGGTACAGTGTCATGAAAAGGACTGTCATAATTGGGTAAATGGTGAAAAGTTTAGCACTTCCTGTTCTGACTCTTCTATAACAAAAAGAATAATATGATTTGATTCAACGTTCAGTGTTAAGTTTTAATACTTAGTACCTCAATGAATTCCTATAACATTCCCATGAAATGGAAAAATCTCCTTTTACATGTGAGGAAACTTAGGCTCAGAGAGTAGAAGTGACTGGCTCAAGGTCCCAGAGCAAGTCACTGGCTGAACTGGAATTTGAACATTGATCTATGTTGGGCTTTCCAGGTGGCACAGTGGTAAAAGAATCTGCCTGACAATGAAAGAGACATGGGTTCAATCCCTGGGTTGGGAAGATCCGCTGGAGAAGGAAATGGCAACCCACTCCAGTATTCTTGCCTGGAAAATCCCATGGACAGAGGAGCCTGGTGGGCTACAGTCCATAGGGTCACCTAGAGTTGGATATGACTGAGTGACTGACTGAGCACACATGCACACACTGTGTTGCTCTAGAGCCACTCTCTCAATCGTCGACTGACTGCTCCACAGCTGATAGGTGGCTCCAAAGGAAAAGACCCTATGCTGGGAAAGACTGAAGGCAAAGGGGGAAAGGGGTGGCAGACAATGAGATAATATCACTGATTCAATGGACATGAATCTGAGGAAACTCTGAGAAATAGGACAGGGGAGCAGGGTGTGCTGTAGTCCATGGGGTTGCAGAGTCGGACATGACTTAGCAACTGAACAACAAAGGGAGAGGGTTTTGGTTTCTGCCCGACAGGACAAGTCTCTCCAAGCCTATGGATCCACACATCCTGTTCACAGTGTGGTATGAAAACAAAGAGGCTGGGCCAGTCAGGCTTTCCACCTGTCCTGGGGCAGTAATAGAGAGCGGTAGTAAGGGCGTGGAGAAGGCAATGGCACCCCACTCCAGTACTCTTGCCTGGAAAATCCCATGGGCAGAGGAGCCTGGTGGGCTGCAATCCATGGGGTTGCAAAGAGTCGGACACGACTGAGTGACTTCACTTTCACTTTTCACTTTCATGCATTGGAGAAGGAAATGGCAACCCACTCCAGCATTCTTGCCTGGAGAATCCCAGGGACAGGGGAGCCTGGTGGGCTGCTGTCTATGGGGTCGCACAGAGTTGGACACGACTGAAGTGACTTAGCAGTAGCAGTAAGGGCACAGGCCTGGGTTCAAATCCCGGCTCCTCCATTTACTAGCTGAGTGAACTTAGACAAAGCATTTAACACCTCTGAGCCTCAGTTTTCCTATCAGCAAATTGGAGAGATAATAACAGAAGCCAACTCATAGAGTCAATGTGATAATCCACAGAAAGCAGAAGCAGAGAGGGTGAGAAGATGTCAAGAAATTGAAGGGCCTCAATAAATCTGTCCATGTAAAAATCTAGTGTCAGGAACCTGAAAGAGAGAGAGAGACCATACATTTTTCTCAGATTCTAATGACTTTGCAATTCTGATTCCCTCATATCCTTAAAACCAATGTGCCATTTTCTTGAGACCAGTTGATATTGTTGGAGGGGAAGAGGGAAGTGTTGGAGGGGAAGAGGGAAGTATGGGAGGGAGAATACTTAGTCACTAGCCTCATGTTTCCCTATCAGGGGATTTCCAGTAGAGTGACACTCCTGGCTTCTTGTCCCACCTGATTGGTGCATCTGGAAGAAGGAACTGAACGTGCTCAGCAAGTCTCTCTTAGGGGAGCTGCTTGCCTGCAGAGAAAGTGCATTCTGGGCTTAAGCAGAGTAGGCTCTACCCATTAGTTTTGCCTGATGTTGGGGGTGGGGGTAAGTTCAATTTAGAAGAGTATTAGCAAGCTGTGTCCTCCAAAAGAGCTTCTTATTGGTAATAAAGCTAACACTTTGATCTCCATCTGACAGGCTCTTTCGTGTCTCTTGCAATTAGTTTTGAACCACCTTGAAAAGGTTCACTCCTCTCTTTGTATGTTGCTCGTTCCAATCCTCCATTAAGTCTCCTTGTCACAATTCCAGATGGCTGTCCTAAGCAAACTTTCTGCAAAGATAGCTCTTCCTTTGGCTTTCCTCTCCCCTGACATCCTGGCTTCCCACCCACCCAGGTCCTGAATCATAGAGCAATTTGGCAGATCCACTTTATACCCATCCCTTACCCTCTGCCAACCCTGCAGACGCCTCGACTCATCCAAGTCTTTTCTAATTACATCTTGGCTGATAACTATTCTAGCAATTTCTTCATGTTGGGTAAATGTTCCAACTTTTCCACTTTCTTACTGAATCTTTAAAAAAAAAGGAATTTGGTAACTCTGGCATTTTTGAATCATCGTTAATTTCAAGCTTGTCTTACTTTATTAGCTGTCCTACATTCCCTCTGAGAGCTCTTTCCTCCTTTACACATCTGAAAACCTCCCTGATTTTCTTTCCCATCACTGAGCTAGGACCAACTTGGACTAACTTACTCTAATGACCTTGCAGAAGCAGCAGGAGACATAGCAGCAGGATAGAGTTCCCAGGTGTAGACTGCTGGCACCCCCTCAAAACATCTCCTCTAAGGTCTTGCTGCTCCTCTCTCTGTTCTGAAATACCTTCCAAGAATTCGTTTTTTCTGAACTAATCAGAGGCAGGCAAAAGTCTCCAAAAGGGCACTGTGATGTACATATTCACTGAGAGACAGGTGAGCTCAACTCAGCTTCCCCCATTAACACATATGAAATGATTTTCTTTTCTCCTTTCAGATAAACTCTCTTTTCACTGGCTGAGATTACCCTAGGGGGTTAGGCAACAGAGAGGTGTGTTATGGGGAGAGGAGGACAGAGAAAAGGGTCAAGTCCAGAATCAGATTCTCAATAGCACTGTCCAGAAGAATGTCCCGTGATGATGGAAATGGTCTATATCTGTGCTGCTGCTGATACAGTAGTTATACAAACAACTACCACATGAAATGTGGCTAGTGTGACTAAAGAATCGAATTTTACATTTTATTTAATTAATTTACATATAAATAGCCACATGTGACTAACCATTACTACACCCAAGGGTGCAGCTCTACAAAATATTTTTTGGTTTATCTGAACCTTCTTTCTTTGTAGCCATAGTTCTTTGTGAATCCTGGGATAACACACAAGAAGACAATGATCCATATGACTCCCAGAATCTGGGGTCAGTGGATGCATGTCAATGATGCTCTAGGCCCATGGGAGCCACCCTCTAGTGGATGGTAGAGGTCACAGATTGGTGGTCCACAGGCAAAATTAAACCTCTTGGTTTGTTTCACTTATACAATTAAAAAAAATCAATTAGTTTCTTGCATTTAAAAACCAAGAGATTTTACATAAAGATTTGCATTTCTAGCCTTTCTTGGAAAAGTCAGAAGACCCCACCTGGCCATTCAGAGGGAGATGAGTAGCAGCAGCCTTCTTTACAAAGGATAAGTTTGCCATGGTTCCCACCACTCCCTAGGGTCTAAACATCCCAAGTGGGCATTTGGGTTTGTTCTTGCACCAGAGTGTCATAAGGATCCTAGAGAACAGTAGTTGTAAAACTCTTGATATAGAGCCAGACTCACAAACATGCTCCAAAAACTATATGGTAGGTGTTGGATGGAGAAGAGAGATGATGAGAAGATGGAGGAAGAGAAGACATAAGAAAAAGTAGAGCGAGAAGAGGAGAAAGGGGATAACAGAAGAGTCAGAGGGAAATAAGAGCTTCTAGTCAGTTCCCAAACACAAGACCAACAAAGAAGCAAGAAAAAAAATTCTTTCCCCAGTGAAATACTCACTAATTCCCGACAGCTTTAGCTTCCTTCCAACATAATACCACAACCACCCACGTTGTAAGCTCATGGGTACAGGGTGAGAGTTGAGAGGTTAAGAAAGAAGGTAATAAACCAAGGGAATAAATCAGTTGGCCCTTAGGACCTTTGCCCTTGGATCTGCAACCTTTGTCCTGAGAACTAGTTCTCCTGGCTACTTCTTAGAGGCATTTGGGACCTTGTAACAGAAATACCAAGGGGTCTGGGATTCATAAAACCTATTGTGGCTCAAGTCCCTCCCCAACATCCAGCATACGTAATCAGAAAAGATAGTTCATGCATGTCTATCAGAGGAAAAGTATATCCCTCTAAGATGAATGCAGGGAAAGTTACCAGCTATCTATTTGCAGAAAAATAGAGAAATGCAGAAGATTTGGCTAAATTTTCAAGGAATTAAGATCTCAGGTTCCCAATATTTAAGTTTGCAGTTTCTCAAGGCCTGGACTATGTAATTCAGAATATGCTGGGAGAAGCATATCAAAATGCTGGTTCCAATGCCTTGCACCAGACCTGTGGATTCATTCTACTTGGGGGTGGTGCTAGGGAATCTGAATTTTGTAGATATACAAGCTGTTCTACTTATATGACTCAATGAATCAAGGCATATTAATGCTGAAGAAACACGGTTAGCAGCTGGTGAGGCTAGCCCAACCCACTCCCACCACTGAGTAGCAAGATCGCTATAAATTTGAGTGGTCAGGGAAGGCTTCTCAGAAAAAGGGCAGCGTTTTGCTAGGTCTTGAAGTATCCAGATGGGGGTCACAGGAGAAGATTAATTCACTCACTTATTCATTCCCCAGATTCTTACTGAATACCTGCTAGGTGCCAGCTTTGTCCCAATAAGCAAGACAGAGAAAACCCTCTGTCCTCATGGATCAGAGTTGAGCAATAAATGGAATATATAAGCAAAATGTAAGACAATATTGTACAAACATGAGTCCCCAGTCTAGTGGTCAATGTTGGCAGGAGGCTGTCCATCTCAGTGAAACATCACATACAAGATCCAGATACCCACTCATCCATCCACCAATTTATCTACGCATCATCCATCTATCCATCCATCCATCCATATACCCGCCCATCTATCCATCCCACCATTTATCCTTATATATTCTATTCTTTCCTTTTTTTAAAAAAATGAAGTATAATTGACCTACAACACCATAAAAATTATTTCCTTTCTTAATTTACCCAATCCACTTAGGAAACTGAATGCTAGACGCCCTGTGAAGTTCTAAGGATACAAAATTAAGACAGATACTGCTATGGAATGAAATGTATCTTCTTTCAAATTTCTATGTTGAAACTCTAACCTCAGAATGTGACTGTACTTAGAAATAGGGCCTTCAAAGAGATAATTAGGTTAAAACAGGGTCATTAGGTTGGCCCTAATCCAGTGTGCTGGTGCTCTTATAAGAGGAGGAAGTCAGGACATGGACCAAGAGAGACAGTGGACATGTGAATGCAGAGAGATCATCATGTGCACACATGGTGAGAAGGTGGCCATCTGCAAGCCAAGGAGAGAGGACTCAATAGAAACCAAAACTGGTCTCAGACTTCCAGCCTCCAGAACAGTGAGAAAATAATTTCCTGTTGTTTGAGCTGCCCAGTCTTAGGTATGCTGTTATGGTAGTTTTGGCCAACTAAGAGAGACACCATCACAGAAGCAAGTGTTCACAATTCAGAGAGAGAGAAGGAAAATCAAACAGACAATTATAACATATAATTTTGTTCCCTTGCCTGAAAACCCACCTACAGAGGCACATCCATTTGAATTCATCATTGCTCTTTCATTAATTAAACAAATATTTGTTGAGCATCTACTGTATTTCTGGTTCTGCAGTAGAGAGTGGGCATAAAATAAAATAAAAGGTGGTTCTATCGATTGCTTTTAGAAGGTCACAAACTCCTCTACTCCTCCCTCTAGACCAAACACTGTTCTCCACTCATTCTCAAATAAGGCGGGGCAATGTTGTGTGATTGATATGAGCACAGACTGTGGAATCAGACAGACTACCACTAATGCAGCTTCTCTGGTGGCTCTGTCAATAAAGAATCTGCCTGCAATGCAGGACACCTGGGTTCGATCCCTAGGTTGGGAAGATCCCCTAGAGAAGAAAATGGCAACCTACTCCAGTATTCTTGCCTGGAAAATCCCATGGCTATAGTCCATGGGGTCACAAGAGTCAGATATGACTTAGTGACTAAACTACCACCTACCATTAACAGGTTTTGTGGCCTGGGGCAGTCTATTTAACTGGCCTGAGCCTCAGTTTATCTCTAAAAGGCAATAACAATACCCAGGTATGATTGCTGTGAGAATTAAATAAGATCAGGGACATAAATCAGAATAAGTACTCCATAGATGTTTGATATGGTTATCATTGCAGCCTCTGAAGCAGAGCCAATCAGATGATGATAAATATTATCACTAATATGGAGTGCTTTCTCGATACCCAAGAACTCTAAGTAATTTGCATATATTATCATTTTATACTCATTAAGCATCTTCCTTACAACCCCAGCCTTTCCTAGTTTAATTTTCTGGTTTCTCTTTTGTCTTTTCAGTGTTTTATCACTCCCAGGAAAGCACTTAAAACCCAAGATAGTCTGAGGGAGAGGCTATAAGCCTGTCTGGAAAGAACTTGCGTCTTTCTTCCCACCCATGGTTCCCCTGACGCTCCAGTTTGCACACCGGCTGAGGCAAGCTGGAGGAGGGATGTGGAGGGAACGGCACCACACGGCTCTCCCTGAGAGCTAGCTGCAGTTACCAATAACATGTTGCATTACAGGTCCCCAGTGAAGCAGTGCAGGTGTCTCTGTACATGTCATTTCTAGCAGGGTTTTGTAGTTAAATTTCCTCCAGCACCATTGGAAGGTACGATCCGCTTCCCTTTGAGGAACTGGAGATGGGAGCCAGTAAGGACTTGTTATCATGGAAACCACATCTCCCCCTGGGCCCCAAGGGGCATTTCTGGAAATGGTTTGGAATTTGATCACAGTCTTCAAGCATAAGAACCATGGTTAAAAGCTGTTATTTCCTCACTTTTGATAAACGGTTGTTGAGAAGCTGCCAGTTCTGGTTTTGCTGGGGAAGACAGGACTAGGGGAGGATGTGGGTCAGGAAGATGGGAAGAGATGACAGGATGGGATCCCAGAGCCTCAGAGCTGCATAACACCCCAAATGGAAATGACGGTTTGGCGATGGTCCTGCCTGGCTTCTTGTCAAGAGTGAAACAGTCAAAGGGACACTGAGATTAGGTAGGCCCAGTTTTAAGTGACTGCCACCCTCTCAGGATGGAAAGGAGGGTCAGCTTTAGGTAAGGAACTGAAACACGTGGGTAAGAATCATCAGCTCTAAGGTTTTAAAAAAGAATTCTAGGTACAGGGTTTGCAAACTCAAATAGTTATTAGGCACCAAGAGGAAAAACACCATCAAGGGAAATTGAAATGAGCTTAGTGAGGTTTTAGGGGAGTAGGAGATTATACCCCACCTAAAGGAGAGGGCAACCACCATCTCCAGCCACCTTGTAGAGACTCCAGGCAGGTCTGCAGTTTCAGCACAGACCAATTACCCATGTTTTCAGGAAAAGCCCCAGATCTGGAACTTTAGGTGATATCTCCTGACTTGGAAATACAAGCTGTGGATTCAAACATTTAAAAATCACATCACAGGCCAAATAAAACATGCCTAAAGGTCAAATCCAGCTCATTTGTTCAAGTTTGTAGACTGTGCTATGAGTGATGAAAAGAAACTCCAAATTCCAGAGACCAAAGGGAATTTTAATATTTCAGTTACAACCGCAACAAAAAACACAGTAGAAAGAGTAGTTATGATGTATTCGGTACTTACTCTGTGCTTAGCAATTTGTTTATATTATTCCACTGAGTTCTCAGCCACAACCTTAGGGGTGTAGGGACTTTTACCCCAATTTAGGAAGAAATTGTAGAGAAGGCAATGGCACCCCACTCCAGTACTCTTGCCTGGAAAATCCCACGGACGGAGGAGCCTGGTGGGCTGCAGTCCATGGGGTCGCTAAGAGTTGGGCACGACTGAGCGACTTCACTTTCACTTTTCACTTTCATGCATTGGAGAAGGAAATGACAACCCACTCCAGTGTTCTTGCCTGGAGAATCCCAGGGACAGGGGAGCCTGGTGGGCTGCCGTCTATGGGGTCGCATAGAGTTGGACATGACTGAAGCGACTTAGCAGCAGCAGCAGCAGGAAGAAATTGAGGATCACAGAGATTAAGTCATTTGCCCAAGTCACACTTTACCATATTGGTGTCTCTGCAGAGAGGGTAATCATTTCCCTGTGTGTCTTCTGCAGCACAGAGTGGCCCAGAGACCTCCAAAGGCTTCCTCTTTCTCTAAAATTTTGCTTTGCTCTATTCATCAGCCTTGTTCTAATGTAGTGGTTTTAACTGGGGGGCAATTTTGACATTTATCAAAGTCTAGACATTTTTTTTTTTTAAGTCTAGACATTTTTGAGCTCCCCAGGTGGCACAGTGGTAAAGTATCCGCCTGCCAATGAAGGAGATGCAGGAGATGCGAGTTCAATCCTGGGTTGGGAAGATTCCCTGGAGTAGGAAATGGCAACCCACTCCACTATTCTTGCCTGGGAAATCCCATGAACAGAGAAGCCTGGTGGACTATAGTCCATGGGGTCACAAAGAGTCGGACACAAATGTGGGACTGAGCACGCATAAATGGTTTTGGTTGTCACACTGGTGGAGAATCCACCACTGGTGGAGAAGGAGAATCCCACCACCACTGGTGGGGAATCACTGGTGGAGAATCCCATGGACAGAGGAGCCTGGCAGGCTACAACTTAGCGCTATCTTCCTTCCTTCCTTCCTTCCTTCCTTCCTTCCTTCCTTCCTTCCTTCCTTCCTTCCTTCCTTCCTTCCTTTCTTTCTTTCTGGTGGAGGAAGAGAGGGGGCACTACTAGCATATAATTGGGAGGGGCCAGGGATGTTGCTACACACCGTCCAACAAAGAATCCGCCTGCAGATGCAGGAGCTGCAGGAGACTTGGGTTCGATCCCTGGGTGGGGAAGATCTACGGGAGAAGGAAATAGTAATCCACTCCAGTATTCTTAAGGTCTTCCCTGTAGCTCGAATTGTAAAGCGTCTGCTTACAATGCAGGAGACCTGGGTTCGACCCCTAGGTCGGGAGGATCCTCTGGAGAAGGGAATGGCACCCCACTCCAGTACTCTTGCCTGGAGAACCCCATGGACAGAGGAGCCTGGCGGGCTATAGTCTATGGGATCGCAGAGTCGGACACGACTGAGGGACTAGCACTATCACTACTACCAGCAGTACTCTTGCCTGAGAAATCCCATGAACAGAGGACTGGGGGTTCCTAGGGAGACGAGGAGGAGGAGGAGGAAGAGGAAAATGCTGAGAATGATACTTGTAAAAGTAGCTCCATTGTCAGAGAAACTGCATGATTCACCGGGTGTTCTCACCACAGTTACACTAGTATTTCATGACGCCCCTTTAACGGTTCTTATTGCTGTTTTACAGATGAGGAAACTGAGGCCCAGGGAGAGAGATTTTCCCTTGGCTTCATGAATGTCATCTTGCAGATACTATTGAGTGTCTGGGATATCTAGGTTCTGGTTAAGGGATCTGCCCCTTCCACTAACACTCATTAAATATTTTCTACCTGTCGGGCACTTCAGTAAGAATTTTACATGCATCACCTTAAATCCTTCCAACAACCTAATGAAACAAGCACTTGGTTTATCTCCATTTTTACAGTTTAAAAATTGAGATTCAGAGGAGTGACTTCATTTGACCAAAAACACTGGAATTTGAACTCAGGCATTTGTAACTTGGAACCCTGTGCTCTTAACCATTCTACTATTTTTCATTCCATGGAAGTTCCCCATGGTTGTCCAATAAGTAAGCATTTACTGAGTTCCTTATTTTGAGGAAATTGAGAACACACAAGAGCAATTCCTAATGCATCCTGACTTCAAGGAGCTTACATTCCAATGGAAAGATCAGGTATATTCACCACTAGCTAGAACATTTCTTCATTTTGTAAATGAAGTGACCAGGCCATAAAGAAGAGTCAGTAAAGCACTTACCAAATACAGTCTGCTGCCTAATTTTGTAAATGAAGTTTTATTGGTACACCAGCCATTCTGATTTGTTTACATAATGCTCATGGCTGCTTCTGAGTTAAATGTTAGCTGCTACAGAGACCACCCAGCCTATAAAGTCAAAAATATTTACCACATGGCCCTTTACAGAAAAACTTTGTTGGCCCTGTTGTAGAAAAGAAATGAACAATACTGAAAATAACCCACTTTCTGTGCTTGTCTCTGCATTGGTGATTGATTATAGCTCATAAATATTAGCATAAGGACTCCCAGAGATGACATTAATGACATTAACAAACTCCAGATACTGGGTGCTGACTGTGTGCCAGGCATAGATCTAATCCTCTCTAGTTCCCCCAAGAAACCTATCAGACAGGTATCATTAACCCCTTTCACACATGAGGAACATTAGGCTCAGAGAGGTCAAGAGGCAAATCCAAGTTCAAGGAGCTATCAGGGAACAGAAGCAAAGTCCAAAGGTGGACATGTATGGCTCAAAAGCTCTCAGCTTTCTACATGTGGAAAAACTCAGCATGAGCCCTGGCTCAGTTACATCAGGAAATTCTGGTAAGTTTTCCATAAATAAAATTTTCTTCTTCTTGTCTTCCATGACGAGGGCTCCCACCCCTGTAAACCAGTGTGATACTGTGGTTTATAATAAGAAATATGTATTTGGCCTTCAGCCCCATTCCTGGCACAGAGCTCCTAAAACCCTTGGAATTTCCTAAGTGATGAGGGTGATGAAGGTGTTTTGTTATGTCAATGAGGTGATCTTCGGAAAACTCCTAGGTAACCTAAGAATGGAGGCTGGTGGCCAGGGGACCAGTCATGTGATTAGAAGGTTGGAACTTTGAGACCTACCCCATCTCAACCTCTGGGGGTGTGGGAGAAAGGGGCTGCAAATTCAGTTCAATGACCAAAGGCCAATAATTTAATCAATCATGCCTGAGTAATGAAGCCTTCATAAAAACCTAAAGGACAGGCTCTGAGTGCTTCTGGTTGGTGAACAGGTGAGGTGCTGGGATAGGATGCTCAGGGAGGTATCCTGAGCATCCAGCTACTTCTGATGTAACTTGCCCTGCACATCTCTTCCATCTGGCTTTCCTGAATTATATCCTTTTTACAGTAAACTGGTGATCTAGTACGTAAAATGTTTTTCTGAGATTTGTGAGCCACTCTAGCAAATTAATCAAGCAGTGGATTGTTGAAACCTCTTATCTATAACCAGGAGGTCAGAAATATAGGTAACCAGTCTGAACTTGCCATTGGTGTTTGAAGTGGAGGTGGGGGCAATCTTGTGACACTAAACCCTTCACCTGGGGAATCTGATGTCAGGGTAGAGGGCGTCAAAATTAAGTTGAACTATAGGACATCTGGGGCTTCCCAGGTGGCTCAAATGGTAAAGAATCTGCCTGAAATGTGGGATACCTGGATTCGATCCCTGGTTCAGGAAGATGCCCTGAAGAAGAAAATGGCTCCTCACTCCAGTATTCTTGCCTGGAGAATTCCATGGACAGAGGACGCTGGCAGGCTACAGTCCATGGGGTTGCAAAGAGTTGGATATGACTGAGTGAGTAACACTTCCACTCATGCATAGGACATCTAACTGGTGTTGGGGAATTGCTTGGTGGATGAGGAAGAACCCACACTTGGGATGCAGTGTGACTGAGTGGTACCGACACTTGGTGTCAGAATTGTAACCAGTAAGAAGCTTCTGCCAGGCTCAGAAAGTCCTGGAAACTCTTTTCATAACCAACTTGTCTGGTAAGTTCCACACCTTGGGAAACTGCTGCAGCTCCTAGACTGGCCCATGTGCCTTTCCGCCCCCAGTAGTCCAGCAGTTGATATTTACACAGACTTTACAATCTTCTCTGGTTAATCCAGCATGCTCCTCGGTCACTTCTCATTAAGCCAAGTGTAGCCTTCTTTTCACTAGTTCTGAATTAAGTTGTCACTTTCCCCAGCAAGGGACTGCAGGTGGAAATCACAAGCATGAAGCTTGGAAGACAAGTCAAAGAAAAGAGGACAGCCTCCCCCTCTCCCCCTCATCTCCCACCCACTTTCCTGGAGCAACAAAGATACTACCACTCACCACATCCTCCCACCTGCAAGTTTAACAAAAATAAGTCCCAGTATGTTGGGGACTTTTTTTTTTTTTTTAAGCTGAGGGTATTTGGCCCAGTTGCTGCAGAAAAATATTTGACTACAGCAGTTGGACCTGTAAATATCTTTCTTGGTGTTCCCAGGCTGCCCAATTATCCCAGCTGTGCAGCCAAGGCCCCCTCTGGGATGTTTTCAAGAGAACTAGCTCACAGCAGATGTGCTGCTCTTATTTCAGCTGTCCGTGATCAAGCAGCCAGAGCCCTAGCCCTTCCTCTCCCCAGCTTGATCTCAGACCACAAAATCCAATTCTCTCCCCAAGGCCTTCACTGACTGACAAATTGCTGCCCCAGCAATGGTGAAATGGTTACCAGGGCTCCCTTTGGCAGCAAATCCAGGAGCAAGTTGTATATTTTTGTAGAAAGAATTTGGGTTTAAATCTCCCAGCTCTGCTCTTCCCATCTATGTGATTCTGAGCAAGTGACTTAGCATCTTGGAGCCTCTATTTCTTCTTTCATAAGGTGGGCTGTCATTGGGGCTTGTCTCCATAATGTAATTAAATAGCACAATGATGCATTTTTTAATTGTGATAAAATATACATAACATAAAGTTTTCCATTGTAACCATTTTAAGTGTACAGTTTAGGGGTATTAAGTATATTCATATTGTTGTACAACTCTCACCACTATCCATCTCCAGAATTCTTTTCATCTTGCAAAACTGAAACTCTATACTCATTAAATACTAACTCCCCATCCCCCTCCCCCAGAAACCATCATTTTAATTTCTGTCTCTGTGAATTTGGCTACTCTTGGCACCTCATATATGTAGAATCATACAGTATTCCTTTTGTGACAGGCTTATTTCACTTAGAATGATGTCCTCAAGGTTTGTCCAGGTGGAAGCATGTGTCAGAATTTTCTTCCTCTTTAAGGCTGAATTATATTCCTTGTATGTGTACAACACAACACATTTGTTTATCCATTCATCCACTGATGGACCTTTGGGTTTCTTCTCCATTTTAGCTATTGTGAATATACTGCTATGAACATGGTTGTACAAATACCTCTTTAAGCCCTTGCTTTCAGTTCTTTGGGGTATATACCTAGGAATGGAACTGATTAATCATATAGTTCCTCTATTTTTAATTTTTGGAGGAACTTCACCCTGATTTCCTTAGTAGTTGCACAATTTTCCATTCCCATCAACAGTACACAAGGGTTCCACGTTCTCCACATCCTCATCAACACTTTGTTATTTGGGGTTTTTTTGAGAGTAGTCATTCTACTTTGGCCACCTCATGCGAAGAGTTGACTCATTGGAAAAGACCCTGATGCTGGGAGGGATTGGGGGCAGGAGTAGAAGAGGACAACAGAGGATGAGATGGCTGGATGGCATAATTGACTCGATGGACATGAGTTTGAGTGAACTCTGGGAGTTGGTGATGGACAGGGAGGCCTGGCGGACTGCGATTCACGGGGTCACAAAGAGTCGGACACGACTGAGCAACTGAACTGAACTGATCCTAGTGGATGTGAGGTGATATCTTCTTGTGGTTTTGACTTATGTAACAATTAGTAATGTTGAGTGTCTTTTCATGTGCTTCTTGGCCACATACAACAATATTTTTGATTAGTGTCTGGAACATGTTGGGGGCTAAGACCTGATGCCCATAATTACAGATTCTGTGAGATACAAATCATGATTCCAGCTGAATTTTTCTTGTAGGTTGGAATGCTTGTCTGCTCCAGGGCTCAGAGCCATTTAGAGAGAGAAATACGGTGTTTCTCTAGTCTGTTCTCTTAGACTGTGAGAAACACTTCATTTCTCTGGGCCTCACTGAGAGTTTCTGAAGACATACAAAATAAATTCAAAAAAATCTCAAGGTGATAGAGAGATAACTGTACTAGGAGTCATATAGACTTGGGTTTGTGTCCTGCTCTACAATTGATTAACTGTGTGATTTTGGCTGAGTCATCTATCTAAGATTTCAGCACTAAAGAAGCATTCTATGGATATTTGTTAAATAAACGAATGAATGAATGGGTGAATGATCTCTTTGTCATCAGTAAAATTATACCCATTCCTGGAATATTCTATCAACTGATAGAATATATTTACAGAGTGCTTTGTAGTTTTAAAACTATTTGGGTTGTGGTATGGCTGAGTGGTTCAGAGTGTGTATCTGCATATTTACAAACAGACAAATCTCAGTTTGAATCGCAGCTTTGCCAATACTATTCATGTGATCTTAGAAAACTTATGTAATTGACAAACCATTAGCCAGACTCATCAAGAAACAAAGGGAGAATAAAATAAACAAAATTAGAAAGGAAAATGGAGAAATCACAACAGACTATACAGAAATACAAAGGATCATAAGAGACTACTAGCAGCAACTATATGCCAATAAAATGGACAACTTGGAAGAAATGGACAAATTCTTAGAAAAGTATAACTTTTCGAAACTGAACCAGGAAGAAATAGATAATCTTAACAGACCCATCACAAGCACAGAAATCGAAACTGTAATCAGAAATCTCCCAGCAAACAAAAGCCCGGGACCAGACAGCTTCACAGCTGAATTCTACCAAAATTTTATTTATTTATTTATTTTTTCTACCAAAAATTTAGAGAAGAGCTAACACCTATCCTGCTCAAACTCTTCCAGAAAATTGAAGAGGAAGGTAAACTTCCAAACTCATTCTATGAGGCCACCATCACCCTAATACCAAAACCAGACAAAGATGCCACAAAAAAAGAAAACTACAGGCCAATATCACTGATGAATATAGATGCAAAAGTCCTTAACAAAATTCTAGCAAACAAAATCCAACAACATATTAAAAAGATCATACATCATGACCAAGTGGGCTTTATCCCAGGGATGCAAGGATTCTTCAATATCTACAAATCAATCAATGTAATACACATTAACAAATTGAAAGATAAAAACCATATGATTATCTCAATTGATGCAGAGAAAGCCTTTGACAAACTTAAACATCCATTTATGATAAAAACCTCCAGAAAGCAGGAATAGAAGGAACATACCTCAATATAATAAAAGCTATATATGACAAACCCACAGCAAACATTATCCTCAATGGTGAAAAATTGAAAGCATTTCCTCTAAAGTCAGGAACAAGACAAGGGTGCCTACTCTCACCACTACTATTTAACATAGTTTTGGAAGTTTTGGCCACAGCAATCAGAGAAGAAAAAGAAATAAAAGGAATCCAGATTGGAAAAGAAGAAGTAAAACTCACTGTTTGCAGATGACATGATTCTCTACATAGAAAGCCCTAAAGACTCCACCAGAAAATTACTAGAGCTAATCAATGAATATAGTAAAGTTGCAGGATATAAAATTAGCACATAGAAATCCCTTGCATTCCTATACACTAACAAAGAGAAAACAGAAAGAGAAATTAAGCAAACAATTCCATTCACCATTGCAATGAAAAGAATAAAATACTTGGGAATATATCTACCTAAAGAAACAAAAGACCTATATGTAGAAGAGACACAGATGTATAGAGCAGTATTTTGGACTCTGTGGGGGCGGGGGATGATTTGGGAGAATGGCATTGAAACATGTATAATATATAAGAAACGAATCGCCAGTCCAGGTTTGATGCAGGATACAGGAAGCTTGGGGCTGGTGCACTGGGATGACCCAGAGGGATGGTATGGGGAGGGAGGTGGAAGGGGGGTTCAGGATTGGGAACACATATACACCCGTGGTGGATTCATGTTGATGTATGGCAAAACCAATACAATATTGTAAAGTAATTAGCCTCTAATTAAAATAAATAAATTTAAATTAAAAAAAAAAAACTATAAAACACTGATGAAAGAACTCAAAGAGGACACAAAGAAATGGAGAAATATACCATATTCATGGATTGGAAGGATCAATATAGTGAAAATGAAAGCAATCTACCCAAAGCAATCTATAGATTTAATGCAATTCCTGTCAAGCTACCAACAGTATTTTTCACAGAACTAGAACAAATAATTTCACAATTTGTATGGAAATACAAAAAACCTCGAATAGCCAAAGCAATCTTGAGAAAGAAGAATGGAACTGGAGGAATCAACCTGCCTGACTTCAGGCTATACTACAAAGCTACAGTCATCAAGACAGTATGGTACTGGCACAAAGACAGAAATATAGATCAATGGAACAAAATAGAAAGCCCAGAGATAAATTCATGCACCCATGGACACCTTATGTTTGACAAAGGAGGAAAGAATATACAAAGGAGAAAAGACAATCTCTTTAACAAGTGGTGCTGGGAAAACTGGTCAACCACTTGTAAAAGAATGAAACTAGAACACCTTCTAACACCATGTGAAGTTGTTCAGTCATATCTGACTTTTTGCGACCCCATGGACAGTAGCCTGCATCAGGCTCCTCCGTCCATGGGATTTTCTAGGCAAAAGCACTGGAGTGGGTTGCCATTTCCTTCTCTAGGGAATCTTCCTGACTCAGGGATCGAACCCAGGCCTCCCACATTGTAGACAGATGCTTTACCATCTAAGCCACCAGGGAAGTCCTTTCTGACACCATACACAGATCTAAATGTAAGACCAGAAACTATAAAACTCCTAGAGCAAAACAGGTAAAACACTCTCTGACATAAATCACAGCAGGATCCTCTATGACCCACCTCCCAGAGTACTGGAAATAAAAGCAAAAATAAACAAATGCGACCTAATTAAACTTAAAAGCTTTTGCACAACGAAGGAAACTATAAGCAAGGTGAAAAGATAGCCTTCAGAATGGGAGAAAATAATAGCAAATGAAGCAACTGACAAAGAATTAATCTCAAAAATATACAAGTAACTCCTGCAGCTCAATTCCAGAAAAATAAAGACCCAATCAAAAAATGGGCCAAAGAACTAAACAGACATTTCGCCAAAGAAGACATACAGATGGCCAACAAACATGTGAAAAGATGGATAACATCACTCAGTATCAGAGAAATGCAAATCAAAACCACAATGAGGTGCCATCTAATGCCGGTAAATGCTGGAGAGGCTGAGGAGAAAAGGGAACCCTCTTACACTGTTGGTGGGAATGCAAACTAGTACAGCCACTATGGAGAACAGTGTGGAGATTCCTTAAAAAACTGGAAATAGAACTGCCATATGACCCAGCAATCCAATTGCTGGGAATACACACTGAGGAAACCAGAATTGAAAGAGACATGTGTACCACAATGTTCATCACAGAACTGTTTATAATAGCCAGGACATGGAAACAACCTAGACGTCCATCAGCAGACGAATGGATAAGAAAGCTGTGGTACATATACACAATGGAGTATTCGGTTCAGTCGCTCAATTGTGTCTGACTCTTTGTGACCCCATGAATCACAGCACACCAGGCCTCCCTGTCCATCACCAACTCCCAGAATTCACTCAAACTCACGTCCATCAAGTTGGTGATGCCATCCAGCCATCTCAACCTCTGTCATCCCCTTCTCCTCCTGCCTCCAATCCCTCCCAGCATCAGGGTCTTTTCCAATGAGCCAACTCTTCGCATGAGGTGGCCAAAGTACTGGAGTTTCAGCTTCAGCATCAGTCCTTCCCAAGAACACCCAGGACTGATCTCCTTTAGGATGGACTGGTTGGATCTCCTTGCAGTCCAAGGGACTCTCAAGAGTCTTCTCCAACACCACAGTTCAAAAGCATCAATTCTTTGGCACTCAGCTTTCTTCACAGTCCAACTCTCATATCCATACATGACCACTGGAAAAACCATAGCCTTGACTAGACAGACCTTTGTTGGCAAAGTAATATCTCTGCTTTTCAATATGCTATCTAGGTTGGTCATAACTTTCCTTCCAAGGAGTAAGCGTCTTTTAATTTCATGGCTGCAATCATGATCTGCAGTGATTTTGGAGCCCCCCAAAAATAAAGTCTGACACTGTTTCCACTGTTTCCCCATCTATTTCCCATGAAGTGATGGGACCAGATGCCATGATCTTCGTTTTCTGAATGTTGAGCTTTAATCCAACTTTTTCCCTCTGCTCTTTCACTTTCATCAAGAGGCTTTTTAGTTCCTCATCACTTTCTGCCATAAGGGTTGTGTCATCTGCATATTTGAGGTTATTGATATTTCTCCTGGCAATCTTGATTCCAGCTTGTGCTTCTTCCAGCCCAGCCCAGTGCTTCTTCCAGTTTCTCATGATGAACTCTGCATATAAGTTAAATAAGCAGGGTGACAATATACAGCCTTAACGTACTCCTTTTCCTATTTGGAACCAGTCTGTTGTTCCATGTCCAGTTCTAACTGTTGCTTCCTGACCTGCATATAGGTTTCTCAAGAGGCAGGTCAGATGGTCTGGTATTCCCATCTCTTTCAGAATTTTCCACAGGTTATTGTGATCCACACAGTAAAAGGCTTACTCAGCCATTAAAAAGAATACATTTGAATCAGTTCTAATGAGGTGGATGAAACTGGAGCCTATTATACAGAGTGAAGTAAGCCAGAAAGAAAAACACCAATACAGTGTATTAATGCATATATATGGAATTTAGAAAAATGGTAACGATAACCCTACATGCAAGACAGCAAAAGAGACACAGATATATAGAGCAGTCTTTTGCACTCTGTGGGGGAAGGTGAGGGTGGGATGATTTGAGAGAATAGCACTGAAACATGTATATTATCAAATGTGAAAGAGATCGCCATTCCAGGTTTGATGCATGAGACAGGGTGCTCAGGACTGCTGCACTGGGATGACCAAGAGGGATGGGATGGGGAGGGAAGTGGGAGGGGGGCTCAGGATGAGGAACACATGTATGCCCATGGCTGATTCATGTCAATGTACGACAAAACCACTACAATACTGTAAAGTAATTAGCCTCCAATTAAAATAATTTTTTAAAAAAGAAGAAAAAAAAAAAAAAAAACTTATGCAGTCGTTCCAAGCCATAGTTGCTGTTTTTAATATGGGAATGATTGGAATTCTCACTGCTCTAGTCAGACGCAGATTCTTGTTCCTGACATTCAAGTTCTTACGTAGTCCCTATTGAAAATGAATAGGGCTGACATACACAACCAATAAGATACCACTAAAATGATGGAGTGTGACTCTTGAGTCTGCCATAAAAGATATGGCAGCCTCTGCCTTGGAGGTTTGCTTCCTCTTGGATCAGTCAGTCTAAAGGAAGCCAGCCATCATGTCAGGAGGATGCTCAAACAGGCGGCAGTGAACTGAGGCTTCCTGCCAGCAGCCAGTACCAACTCACTAGCTCGTGAGTGAATCACCTTGGAAAATGATCCTCCAGCTCCAATCAAATCTTCAGATGAGGCTGCAACTGAAAGAGACACTGAACTAAAACAACTTGGCTAAATCACTCTCACATTCCTGACCAACAGAAACTATGCATGAGGATCAAAAAATAATAAATAAAAAAGAAACTATATGTGAGGTAGTAAATGTTTATTTATGTTTTAAGATGCTAAGTTTCAGAGCAATTTGTTATATAGCAATAGATACCTAGTACACTCACCTCACAGGGACACTGAGAATATTAAATGCATGTAAAGGATCTTCCCTGCACAGTGCTTGGCCCACAATAATAGCTCAGAAAATATAACCCATTATTGTTATTTTTGGCCATAAAATAAATTATTTGCTCTTTGCTCTGATTCAAGGACTTTGAAGGGTTGTGTCTGTAAAAACATGCACTTGAGAGGCATCAATAAATTAATTAAGGCACAGATGGTGTGGTGCCAAGAATATAACCTTTCTGTTATAGAAGCTAAAAAGAAGGAAGACAGGGCAAACAAAAGCCTAAAAGGCTGAAGATTCTTTCCAGCATTGCAAAGATTTAAGTAAGTCAATGGCAGAGACCCAAATTAAATACAAATTATGAAGACTGGAATACTCAGGGCACTGAATAATTAGACATGGTATTATGGTTTCCTGTACTTAATAAAGTTTATGAAGTACTTATGAGAGTATCTCTTTTAATCCTTACAATAAGTAGGATGGTTATGCTTGTGTCCATTTCATGGATGTGTCAACTGAGTCTTGGAGGCCTGAGGCAAACTTCTCAGGAACATATAGACATCAGGTGCTAGTGATGGGTTTCAGACCCCAGCTTCTAGTCCTCTTGACTCAGACTGAGCCCAGAGATTGTTCTACCATGCCAGGTTTCAGTCTCTTCCTCTCTGCTGCTGCTGCTGCTAAGTCACTTCAGTCGTGTCTGACTCTGTGCGGCCCCATAGACGGCAGACCACCAGGCTCCCCCGTCCCTGGGATTCTCCAGGCAAGAACACTGGAGTGGGTTGCCATTTCCTTCTCCAATGCATGAAAGTGAAAAGTGAAAGTAAAGTCGCTGAGTCATGTCCGACCCTCAGCGACCCCATGGACTTCAGCCCACCAGTATCCTCCATCCATGGGATTTTCTAGGCAAGAGTACTGGAGTGGGGTGCCATTGCCTTCTCCATCTTCCTCTCTATAAGCCTTAATTTCATGAAAAGTAGGTTTGGAAGAAACCAAGGATCACATGTTCAGAAGCTTAATGCACAAAGTGGTTTATCTAAGTGCAAAAAGCTGGTAGATAGAGATTGCTTGCCCTACTATAAGAAAAACAGAAACACACATTGATCAATACATAGCAAATGACACTAGGCCTCAGGCTGGGGAGACAATAGGGTCTGGCAAGGACACTGGCAAATTGAAGAGCATACATCCTTTCTTGAGAGGATGTTCTCCTTGCTCTATCCAGGTGTTGCCAT
This sequence comes from Bubalus bubalis, assembly GCF_019923935.1. Taxonomy (NCBI): domain Eukaryota; kingdom Metazoa; phylum Chordata; class Mammalia; order Artiodactyla; family Bovidae; genus Bubalus; species Bubalus bubalis. The sequence continues at coordinate 16,273,894 of NC_059173.1, read as the reverse complement.
GCAGGAATATAAGCCTAGGGCTTCGAGATCACCTGCTTCTGAAGCCTGAAACTGTACTTTATGTAAATTCATCCCAAGTGTAAAAGTTGATGGACAGAAAATAAAAATTAAACAAAACACTCTGAGTTACACACATCTACAAGCTAATTCAGCTCACAAGGCACCATTTGGGACTAGACCATTTGCAAGCTCCCCTCCTGCTCCAGGACACCCTGTCTCCAATAGTATTCAGCACGCACTGTTTGTTTACATGGAATACTAGGCAGCCTCATAAATATTCCAAACTGGTTTTCATGTACAGACATGAGCGGTGTCCTCAAATACATTCTAGACTCTCTGAGCGCAGGGACTAGGTCTCTAGTTTCCTGTGGGTCTTTGTTTCTGACCCTCTTAGTATAAGGTGCAGCAGCCAGGGCAAGGGCTCATGCAGCTGGGACAGAGGGTCAGGCAGAATTTTCCCCCAGGCAATGTTTCTGGAGAGCTGTGAGTCTCACATCACTGGATGGGGTGGAGCTCTGGATCTTGGGAGGGTAGCTTCCATCACTGCCTGTATTCTTAGGAAGTGAGGCCAGGGAATCCACATTAATGACTTTCATCTATAACATGTCTGCCAGATTTATAAACGAGGCTTCTGTCTCCTTTGAGAATCTTGTCTGCTTCTGGGCAGATGTGGCTGCTTTTGCAGGGGAACTGACTTCCTCCAGCTCATCCCAAATGAACAGGCAGGTTCCTCTGGGTGTTCTCTCCTTGGAGTCCCTGAATCATCTCACAGTATCTAATAGTGTGGGCTCCGGAGGCACCCTTCTTAGATTTGAATCCCAGTTCCTTCACTTACAAATTAACAGAACTGAAATTGCTTCTTGATCATCCCTGTGACCATAAAGGTGAAGAATCTGTGTTTAAAAATATAACTTATGTCCTCTGCTTTCCAGGAGCTTATAATTTAATTGAGGAGATAGAACCAAAAAAAGTTACAGAGGTTTAATATAGATATGAGAAATTATGGTCCATGGCAATAAATGATCATTAGCAATTGAGTTGTGTGAAAAGTACCATAAGAGCAGAAAAGAGGAGAAGAACATAGTGAGACTCCAGCAGGGGGTTAAGGTTTTAAAAACTGTTGGAGCAGGTGGATGAGTGGAGAGCAGAGGGGCATTGATAAAACATGCTCTGTTGGCCTTCACTGAAGAAAACAAGATTGAATAGTGGTTAGAAGTATTAACTTTGGAAACAGACCTTGGTTTAAATCCTGAGTTTACCACAGGATTCTTTTACCTGGCTTCAGCTGACCTAAGCAAAATTAGCTTTTTATTGGTTCATAGAAGAGGGGGTAGCTCCAGGAATAAACTGAGGTAATTAGGGTAGTTCTGAGGCATGAGAAACTGGAGGCCACTGGGATTGTCTGACTCTGCCTATCTCACTTCAGCTTTTTTTTTCTACTCAATGTCACACTCTCCTGCAGCAAGTGGACCTTCTCTATCTGGCAGTACATATGGCACCTGGAAGCTCTGGAAGGGCCTTTGAGTTCCATGACCATAGACAATAGGCTATATTTTCTCCAGCTCCAAGTAGAAAGTCTCAGGGAAGAGCTCTGATTAGCTTGACTAGGTCACATGACATTTATAGGCCCTTCTTCGTGACCACATAAGAGTGTGGTCCTCTGATTGGACATGTTTGGGTCTTGGAAGAAATCCTGCACTTGGTACCTCCACCAAAACCACAGTAGTAAGGAGGTTGTGCAGTAAGGTTGAGTAGTAAGGAGGTTGTGCAGAGCGGCTTCCACTATTCCAAGAAGGACAAGATATTTATTAATACTTCGTTTTGGTAGAAGGTCTTAGAAATAATCTAGTCCAGTGTTTCTTGCTCCTGGATAAATTTGTTAAAATTCAGATTCCCAGGCATCACTCAATACCCTAAACCTTTCTCTAGGGACTGGAGCCCAGAAAGCTGTTTTTAAGCAGCTTTCCACATGATCCCAATGATCAGCTAAATTGGGAGACCACTGGTTAATCTATCACAATCTAATAATTTTATTGGGGAAGAAACTAGGCACAGAGATGAAAGTGAGTCACCCAAAAATCACAGATCCAGGAAGCGGAAGAAGAGGAATAAGACTTGAGTTCACCTACCCTATAGTCCTCTCCTAATTCTCCTTATAGCTAGCTGCTTTCAACATCTCTGGTGGAGGCCCCATGAGTCATCCTTTCCATGACCTTACAACAACTCAATTTCTCTACTACTGAGTTCCAAACACTGACACTCCCAACACACACACACACACCACACACACACACACACACACACCCCTAGACACTCTTCTTCTTTCTCCAACAGTTGTGTCTCCTAAAACATAACTAAAATCTGGCAGATAGGACCAAGGGTTGGTAAGGAAAAACTAGTGCACTGGAAACAATTGGATGTGATATAATAGGCTACAGGGATAGGCAGTTCAAGCAGGGGAAACTGAGGAAGGGAGGGAACCACAGAAGGATTGGGTGGGACATCCCCCAGCTATGGCTAATCCCATAGCCAGTCCCTTACTCTGTTAAGTAAGAATGGTTCTTCAGAGGTGTCTCAAGTTGGATTAAAATGGTCAGACTGTTGTACTTCCACATAGATTACTAACTTGCTGTGGGTTGCCTTGGGAAGTATGTTTTTGGACAAGGTAATTCTCTGCAGCTGAGGTTGCAGGGCTGAAGGGCTGGCAGGTGAAAAACAACTACCAACAACACCCTCAGCAGCTGGATAACAAGTCCTTCCTTGAAGAAAGATTTGGGGAGTGCATTAACATGTCTACCACATATAAATGTTTATAATTCATTGTAAGTAATATTTATAATCCATTTATTATAAATATAGTTTCCTATGTATTCTTATACATAATGATAAGAACCCACTTTTCCAAAAATACTCAACATGTATTAGACTCTAAGCTAAACACATTGCCTTGTTATTATATTTAATGGTTACAATAACCCTATGAGGCAGGTATCATTATCCCTCTTGAATAGATGAAGAAGATGAGGCTCAGAGGGTTTCAGTAAGGTTAAATAACTCATATGCAGTGGATCTAAAGACTCAAACCCAATTCTGTCTGATGTAAAAGCGCTATAGTAAAACCACTATAACAAAACTGCTGCAGGAGCTATTCAGGTAAAGTGGGGGAAGGAGGTTACCAGGAATTAGCAAGGATGGGACAACTGCATCTGGGGGAGTCTAGAGACAGAGGAACATGCCTGACAACCTCTGAGAGATTCCTTCAGTTCTCTACTAAGAGGCACAAACAATTCAGCACTATTCAGTTTGCCAGTGTCTTCTGTTTTCTGTACTTCGTAGTACTTGTGTACATGGGATAAGGGAGCTGTAGGCTTTGACTAGGAGGAGAAGACAGATAAAGAAAAAAATGCCTGCCCATAGGACAGTGTTGAAGTGCTGGGGAGGGAATTCAAGATAAGGAGCTTGGGGAGACCCCATAGGGTGTCCGGATTCTGAGAAGTCAGGTTTGGGCTAAGAAGGTATTTAGGAAAGTGAGTCAAGGGCAAATTTCACAAATTAGCCAAAAGCAGCCCTGTCTTGGGATTATATCCCACAAAATATCTAAAAATGTTCTTGAAGATCATTCAATCCAACCTTCTCAAATTTTAGTGAGGGTGAGGGAGACCTAGATATGGCCTGTTTATGACTTGACAAAGACTGTAGAGAAAGGAGTAAAGAATAAGTGAGAACATCCCTCTGTTTTTCATCCCTGTGTCGGTTAAGTTCTCTAAGGAGTAGATGCTAAGATAAAACAAATGCAAAAGATTTACTGGAGAGTAATACTCTTTAAGGAATAAGGAAAGGAGCAGGATTGAACAGAGGCAGCTGTCAGACTGCAGCCCACCCCAGGCAGTCCCTATTCACCCAATACAGGCCATGGAGCAAGAGTGCCCATTAGAAGCATCTACCCTGCTCTAGTCTCTGCTTCTATGAGTTTGACTCTTTTAGGTTTCTCACGTAAGTGGAATTAGGCTTTCTGTGTCTGGCTTAATTTCACTTAGTATAATGGGCCAGGGGTCAGTGAAGCAGGGAGTGGGGGGAATGGAATGTTGTTGTTTCACTGGTATGAAGTTTGTTATGCTAAATTAATATGTTCTAGAAATATGTTGTAGATATACCTAGAATCAACAATTTTTAAATATTGTGTACTTAAAAATTTGTTAATAGATTTGTTGCAGTGATCATTTCACAATATATACATATATAGAATCATTATGTTGTACACTTGAAACTAATCAGATCAGATCAGCCACTCAGTCGTGTCCGACTCTTTGCAACCCCATGAATCGCAGCACGCCAGGCCTCCCTGTCCATCACCAACTCCCGGAGTTCACTGAGACGCACGTCCATCGAGTCAGTGATGCCATCCAGCCATCTCATACTCTGTCGTCCCCTTCTCCTCCTGCCCCCAATCCCTCCCAGCATCAGAGTCTTTTCCAATGAGTCAACTCTTCGCATGAGGTGGCCAAAGGACTGGAGTTTCACCTTTAGCATCATTCCTTCCAAAGAAATCCCAGGGCTGATCTCCTTCAGAATGGACTGGTTGTATCTCCTTGCAGTCCAAGGGACTCTCAAGAGTCTTCTCCAACACCACAGTTGAAAAGCATCAATTCTACGGCACTCAGCCTTCTTCACAGTCCAACTCTCACATCCATACATGACCACAGGAAAATCTATAGCCTTGACTAGACGAACCTTTGTTGGCAAAGTAATGTCTCTGCTTTTGAATATGCTATCTAGGTTGGTCATAACTTTCCTTCCAAGGAGTAAGCGTCTTTTAATTTCATGGCTGCATTCAGAAAACGAAGATCATGGCGTCCGATCCCACCACTTCATGGGAAATAGATGGGGAAACAGTGGAAACAGTGTCAGACTTTGTTTTTCTTGAAACTAATATTATGTGTCAAATACTTTTCAATTTAAGAAAAAGGAAGCTTTTGGAGGTGATGGATATGTCTGTCACCTTGGCTGTGGTGATGGTTTCAAGGGTGTATGCATCTGTCCAAACTCATCAAATTGTATACATCAAGTAAATGCAATTTTTTTGTATATCAATTGTACCTCAATAAGACATTTAAAATTTTTAATTGGGAGACAATTGCTTTACAATATTGTGTTGGTTTCTGTCATACAATAATCTGAATCAGCCATAAGTATACCTATGTCCCCTCTTTCTTTGGCCTCCCTTTCACCCCTCATCCCATCCTACTCTTCTAGGTAATCACAGAGCACCAGGCTGAGCTCCCATGTTATACAGCAATTTCTCACTATCTATTTTACATATGGTAACGCATATATTTCAATGCTGCTTTCTTTTTTTTTCTAAAGCACTATTCTGGGTGGAAATGGCTAGGCCCTCTTATCCCTCTCATGTTTAGCCATCGGATGGGGCCAGACTCCGGAGAAGGCAACGGCACCCCACTCCAGTACTCTTGCCTGGAAAATCCCATGGATGGAGGAGCCTGGTAGGCTGCAGTCCATAGGGTCATGAAGAGTCAGACATGACTGAGCGACTTCACTTTCACGCATTGGAGAAGGAAATGGCAACCCACTCCAGTGTCTTGCCTGGAGAATCCCAGGTACGGGGGAGCCTGGTGGACTGCTGTCTATGGGGTAGCACAGAGTCAGACACGGCTGAAGCGACTTAGCAGTAGCAGCAGCAGGGGCCAGACTCAAAGGGTGTGACCTTGGCAGGCTGTCCACTGACCACACTGCCTATAGCTGGGCAGTGAGCCCTTTCTTGGGGTACCTGAGCTATGTATTTCTGTGTCTGCTACAATTTCCAATAGAAAGAACTATTTTTCTATCTTTTTTCCTGACTATATAAATAATCCATGTGCATCATAAAAATCTGAACTACATAGAAAAAGTAAATGGCAAAATAAAGAAGTCACCTAAAACTGTTAATACATTGAAAACATTCTCTTGTATATTTTATGTATATATATGTATGCATTATATAATACAATAAGTTTTTATCATTGACTTAAAAAATACATATATTATTTTAAACACTTTCCACTCCTCCTCGTCCTTCCCAAAACAAACAGTAACAACGATCTAGTGTGACCATCTTATGTTTTATGAGCACATAAGAATTTAAAAAGCGTTTTTACATAATAGTATTTTTATACCCTCACAAGTACCTCATCAGTGGGCACATGTAAGTTCTGCTTCCCCATTTGCAGAGAAGAAAACTAAAGCCTAGAAAGACTTGGTGATATCTAAGAAAGTCACTGAATTTGTAGGTGACAGGGCCAAGGCTCAAAGTCCTGGACTGCCGGGGACCAGCCCCGGCTGATCCAGGGTATTCGAAGGAGAGACGGCTAGGCGAGGGTCAGGGAATAACTGCTTAATTACACTTTAATTAAGGATACAAAGAGTAATAGAATAAGGATAGCTCAGTAGGAAAATCCAGTGGAGAAAAGAAGCTGAGTGGCTTGGTTTACGCGGAAAATCAATATAACCCGTGACACCAGGTTAGCTCTGACCACGGAGGCCGCAGGCGCCCTCTCGAATAGCGGAAGGTGCCCCACCTTAGACACCTTCTCGAGTGGGTCTTAGAAGTCCAGGCAAATAAATGGTCGCAGAGGACATCCGCGCTCCAGATGGACGCTCAGCCGGAAGTTAAAGGGAAGAATGACATGGGGAGACCAAGTTTCAGTGAACAAGGCCCGCACTTTATTTTCCAAAGTAGTTTTTATACCTAAAGGTATGCATAGAGGATAATGGGGGAAGGGGTAGAGCCATGCAGCAAGCCAGGCTTTCTTCCTTATCATATGCAAAAGTTCAGGTGATTGACATCATCTTCTGGCCAGGAGGCCTGTTAACACTTTAAGAAACTTATCTTTCTCTAAAGGTGATTATTCCAAAGTCAGGCACCAGCCTTCCAAAAAGCATTGGACAAAGCTGCATTTTACATTTCTATACACCCATTATATCAATCAATACACTGCCAAGAACACAGTAGGTAAGGAGTATGGAGACTTAGCAGCAAACATTGGCCCAACAAGTGAAAAACCCTTCACCAATACAATTTCTAATCAATCTTTTAACTACTCAAAGGAATCTGTGTTTAGGCAGTTTAGAACATCTCCTGCCTCTCACAGTTGGGAGGCTCTGAACAATCACACGTGGCCGGAAAAACCTATTCAGGCAGGCTAGAGGATTTCCAAAGGAGTTTGTAGGTTAAACACTGTCACACCCAGGAATTATTAACTGGAGCCGTAAGCTAACTCTTTTTCCAGAGAGAGGTAGTGGGGGACAGCCCCCCGTAAAGTCAGAGGTGTAGGTGAAAGCACAAAGCAGAAAGTAGGCAGACTCTGGTTTTGGGGGTAGATGCTCGAGAATTTCCAGGGGGACTCCTGAGGCTCGATCCCGCCTTTGCGTATGCCGAGCCTCCTTCCTCAAGACCTTTGTCATGGGCGGAGTGCCTCACGCTGGCTCCCGGCAGTGATAGAATTCCAGTTGAGCTATTCCAGATCCTCACTCAATATGCAATATGCCGGCTCCCAGCACTGGACTTCCCATCCAGTCCTTCCCTGTAAATGTCCTTCCCTAATACTGACCAGGTCTTCCTTCTGATTGACTACATGCACCTGACTGACTCCTCTCTGTGACCGGTAATGTATCAGGGATTGAACTTCCCGTCCCAGGAAATAACCAAGCTAGGTTCTGATGGCCACTCGTCAGAGTCTCAGGGAGATTCTTACACTGCAAGAAGGTCCTGCTTCAGGGCCCCGGAAGGAAGTGCAGTGTTGTTACTGAGTCAGCATCTACTGATAGACCGGAAATCAACTCTGGCAGGTCCTGTGTTCACACACCACCATCTCACCCTCCAACGAGCAGTGTTCAGATAGTTTTGATTTTTTTTTTCAGCTGGATTTGGTGTTTTGTTTTTTTTTTTTTTTTCCAAAATTTCTATTTAGCTCTGCACCTCTATAGTACTGCAGACACTGGCCCATTAAAAGAGCACTGAGACAAATGACAATATAATAATAATAACCCATATTTATAATCCACATGGGCTGCTTCAGCCAGGGAGTGGTGTAAAGTGTACTTGGTTAAAATGTGAGGAAGGTGGGGGAGGATCCAAGATGGCGGAGGAGTAGGATGGGGAGAACACTTTCTCCCCCACAAATTCATCAAAAGAGCATTTAAACGTCGAGTAAATTCCACAAAACAACTTCTGAATGCTGGCAGAGGACATCAGGCACCCAGAAAAGCAACCCAACTCTTCGGAAGGAGGTAGGAAAAAATATAAAAGACAAAAAAGAGACAAAAGAGGGAGGGACGGAGTTCCGTCCCGGGAAGGGAGTCTTAAAAAGAGAGAAGTTTCCAAACACCAGGAAACCTTCTCACTGCCGAATCTGTGCCAAGCTTTGGAAGCACAGAGGGCAACATAAAAGGGAGAAAAAAATAAATAAACAATTAAAAATCACAGATTGCGAGCCCTATGGTAACTCCCCCAGCGGAGAAGCAGCGCAGACGCCTGCACACGCCATTAGCAAGCGGGGGCTGGGCAGGGAAGCGTGGCGCGGGCTGCGTCCCTTAGAGTAAGAATCTGGCCCGAACGTCCTGAGCGCTATCTGAGCGAAATAATTTGGGCTAGCAAACCAGACTGTGGGATATCTACCACGCGAAAAGCCAGCCCTAACCTAAGACACTGTCAGGCCCGCGCACACAACAAAGGACTGACCAGAGATAGCCGGCTGCAGACCTTCCCCCTCTGGTGACAGGCAGCCAGAGCCATAAGGGGGCAATCGCAGCCCCAGAGAGACACTATCTATAAAACTGTAAGCAGGCTTCTTTGCTAACTAAAACTTCTTTGGGGTCTGGACGGTCAACATCTGCCTGAGAAGGTGCGCCGGTTTTACACCCAGATAACCGAGTGGCGGGGAGGCGATAAGTCGCAGCATTGGCGCTCGCCAAACACCTCATCACCTGAGCTGCTCGGACCTGGGAAGAGCGCAAAACGCAGGCCCAACCGAGTCTGCGCCTCTGAGGACTACCTGAGTGCCTGAACCTGAGCGGCTTGGACCCGGGAGGTCAGCCCAGGGCCGGCCTTGGATTGTTCCCGGCGGAACAACCTAGAGCCCGAGCAGTGTGGACAGGGAGGCTACACGCGCTGTGAGCGGGGGCAGACCCAGTGTGGCCGAGGCACTGCGAGTGCACGCCAGTGTTATTTGTTTGCAGCATCCCTCCCTCCCTCCCCACAGCGCGACTGAACAAGTGAGCCTAAAAAAAAAAAAGTGTCCTCCACCGTCCCCTTTGTGTCAGGGCGGAAACCAGACACTGAAGAGACCAGCAAACAGAAGAAGCTATAACAGAGGGAAACGCCTTGGAAGCTACAGGTCATAGATTAAAACCCTGTGGTTACTATGGACTACATAGGAAGGGGCCTATAGATCTTGAGAAATATAAGTCGGACCAAGGAACTAGCCAAAAATGAACTGAACCCACAATACTCACAACAAAACCAGAGAAAGACCTAGATATATTTTTACTATTTTTATGATCAATCTTTCTTTCTTTTTTTTTTAAATTTAAAAAAAAAAATTTTTAAGTCCTCTATTGTCCTTTAATTTTCACTTTTATAACCTATTACTTTGCAAAAAAAAAACAAAGACCCTATTTTTTTCTTCTTCAGCAAACTTCATATATATATTTTATAATTTTTTGACCGTGTTTTGTTTTTTTTTTTCTTTTTCTTCTTTTCTTTAACATTGTATTTTTGAAATTCCAAACTCTACTCAAGATTTGTAATTTATGCTTTTTGGTATTTGATATCAATTTTGTACCTGTATTTTCTTTATAATTTTTGCGACGTTGTTTTTGTTGGTTTGTTTGTTTTCTCTCTTTATTTTTCTTCTTCTTTTTTTTAACATTGTATTTTTGAAATTCCAAACTCTACTCTAGATTTTTAATTTTTGCTTTTTGGTATTAGTTATCAATTTTGTACCTGTAGTTTCTTTATAATTTTTGCGACCTTGTTTGTTTTTGTTTGTTTGTTTTTTCTCTCTTTCTTTTCCTTCTTCTTTTCTTTAACATCGTATTTTTGAAATTCCAGACTCTACTCTAGATTTTTAATTTTAGCCTTTTGGTATATGTTATCAAATTTGTACCTATAGTTTTTTTTTATAATTTCTGTGACTTTTCTTTTTTTTTTTTCCCCTCTGTTTCTTTCTCTTCTCCTTTTATATAACATCGTATATCTGCAATTCCAAACTCTACTCAAGATTTTTAATTTATGCTTTTTGGTATTTGATATCAATTTTGTACCTGTATTTTCTTTATAATTTTTGTGACATTGTTTTTGTTGGTTTATTTGTTTTCTCTCTTTATTTTTCTTCTTCTTTTTTTTAACATTGTATTTTTGAAATTCCAAACTCTACTCTAGATTTTTAATTTTTGCTTTTTGGTATTAGTTATCAATTTTGTACCTGTAGTTTCTTTATAATTTTTGCGACCTTGTTTGTTTTTGTTTGTTCGTTTTTTCTCTCTTTCTTTTCCTTCTTCTTTTCTTTAACATCATATTTTTGAAATTCCAAACTCTACTCTAGATTTTTAATTTTTGCTTTTATGTATTTGTTACCAATTTTGTACCTTTAAGAACCCAATCTTCAGGACCCATTTTTCACTAGGGAACGAGATTACTGGCTTGACTGCTCTCTCTCCCTTTGGACTCTCCGTTTTCTCCACCAGGTCGCCTGTATCTCCTCCCTAACCCCTCTCTACTCTACCCAACTCTGTGAATTTCTGTGTGTCCCAGACAGTGGAGAACACTTAGGGAACTGATTACTGGCTGGATCTGTCTCCTTCCTTTTCATTTCCCCCTTTTATCCTTCTGGCCACTTCTGTCTCCTTCCTCCTTCTTCTCTTCTCTGTATAACTCCCTGAACATCTCTGAGCGGTCCAGTTGTGGAGTGCACATAAGGAAGTGACTACTGACTAGCCCACTCTCTCCACCATTGATTCCACCTCATCTCATTTGGGTCACCTCTAACTCCCTCCTCCCTCTTCTCTTCTCCATGTAACGCTGTGAACCTCTTTGAGTGACCCTCACAGTAGAGAAACTTTTCATCTTTAATGTAGATGTTTTATCAATGATACTATACAGAAGGAGAAGTTTTGAAACTACTGTAAAAATAAGACCGATAACTGGAAGTAGGAGGCTTAAGTCCAAACCCTGACTCCAGGGAACTCCTGACTCCAAGGAACATTAATTGACAGGAGCTCATCAAATGCCTCCATACCGACACTGAAACCAAGCACCACACAAGGGCCAACAAGTTCCAGGGCAAGACATACCAAGCAAATTCTCCAGCAACAAAGGAACACAGCCCTGAGCTTCAAGATACAGGCTGCCCAAAGTCACCCCAAAACCATAGACATCTCATAACTCATTACTGGACATTTCATTACACTCCAGAGAGAAGAAATACAGCTCCATCCACCAGAACATCGACACAAGCTTCCCTAACCAGGAAACCTTGACAAGCCACCTGTACAAACCCACACACAGCGAGGAAACGCCACAATAAAGAGAACTCCACAAACTGCCAGAATACAGAAAGGACACCCCAAACTCAGCAATTTAAACAAAATGAAGAGACAGAGGAATACCCAGCAGATAAAGGAACAGGATAAATGCCCACCAAACCAAACAAAAGAGGAAGAGATAGGGAATCTACCTGATAAAGAATTCCGAATAATGATAGTGAAATTGATCCAAAATCTTGAAATTAAAATGGAATCACAGATAAATAGCCTGGAGGCAAGGATTGAGAAGATGCAAGAAAGGTTTAACAAGGACTTAGAAGAAATAAAAAAGAGTCAATATATAATGAATAATGCAATAAGTGAAATTAAAAACACTCTGGAGGCAACAAATAGTAGAATAACAGAGGCAGAAGATAGGATTAGTGAATTAGAAGATAGAATGGTAGAAATAAATGAATCAGAGAGGATAAAAGAAAAACGAATTAAAAGAAATGAGGACAATCTCAGAGACCTCCAGGACAATATTAAACGCTACAACATTCGAATCATAGGGGTCCCAGAAGAAGAAGACAAAAAGAAAGACCATGAGAAAATACTTGAGGAGATAATAGTTGAAAACTTCCCTAAAATGGGGAAGGAAATAATCACCCAAGTCCAAGAAACCCAGAGAGTCCCAAACAGGATAAACCCAAGGCGAACCACCCCAAGACACATATTAATCAAATTAACAAAGATCAAACACAAAGAACAAATATTAAAAGCAGCAAGGGAAAAACAAGAAATAACACACAAGGGAATACCCATAAGGATAACAGCTGATCTTTCAATAGAAACTCTTCAAGCCAGGAGGGAATGGCAAGACATACTTAAAATGATGAAAGAAAATAACCTACAGCCCAGATTATTGTACCCAGCAAGGATCTCATTCAAGTATGAAGGAGAAATCAAAAGCTTTTCAGACAAGCAAAAGCTGAGAGAATTCTGCACCACCAAACCAGCTCTCCAACAAATACTAAAGGATATTCTCTAGACGGGAAACACAAAAACGGTGTATAAATTCGAACCCAAAATAAAGTAAATGGCAACGGGATCATACTTATCAGTAATTACCTTAAACATAAATGGGTTGAATGCCCCAACCAAAAGACAAAGACTGGCTGAATGGATACAAAAACAAGACCCCTACATATGTTGTCTACAAGAGACCCACCTCAAAACAGGGGACACATACAGACTGAAAGTGAAGGGCTGGAAAAAGATTTCCCATGCAAATAGGGACCAAAAGAAAGCAGGAGTAGCAATACTCATATCAGATAAAATAGACTTTAAAACAAAGGCTGTGAAAAGAGACAAAGAAGGTCACTACATAATGATCAAAGGATCAATCCAAGAAGATATAACAATTATAAATATATATGCACCCAACACGGGAGCACCGCAGTATGTAAGACAAATGCTAACAAGTATGAAAGGGGAAATTAACAATAACACAATAATAGTGGGAGACTTTAATACCCCACTCACACCTATGGATAGATCAACTAAACAGAAAATTAACAAGGAAACACAAACTTTAAATGATACAATAGACCAGTTAGACCTAATTGATATCTAGAGGACATTTCATCCCAAAACAATGAATTTCACCTTTTTCTCAAGCGCACATGGAACCTTCTCCAGGATAGATCACATCCTGGGCCATAAAGCTAGCCTTGGTAAATTCAAAAAAATAGAAATCATTCCAAGCATCTTTTCTGACCACAATGCAGTAAGATTAGATCTCAATTACAGGAGAAAAACTATTAAAAATTCCAACATATGGAGGCTGAACAACACGCTGCTGAATAACCAACAAATCACAGAAGAAATCAAAAAAGAAATCAAAATTTGCATAGAAACGAATGAAAATGAAAACACAACAACCCAAAACCTGTGGGACAAGGTAAAAGCAGTCCTAAGGGGAAAGTTCATAGCAATACAGGCACACCTCAAGAAACAAGAAAAAAGTCAAATAAATAACCTAACTCTACACCTAAAGCAACTAGAAAAGGAAGAAATGAAGAACCCCAGGGTTAGTAGAAGAAAAGAAATCTTAAAACTTAGAGCAGAAATAAATGCAAAAGAAACAAAAGAGATCATAGCAAAAATCAACAAAACCAAAAGCTGGTTTTTTGAAAGGATAAATAAAATTGACAAACCATTAGCCAGACTCATCAAGAAACAAAGGGAGAAAAATCAAATCAATAAAATTAGAAATGAAAATGGAGAGATCACAACAGACAACACAGAAATACAAAGGATCATAAGAGACTACTATCAACAATTATATTCCAATAAAATGGACAACGTGGAAGAAATGGACAAATTCTTAGAAAAGTACAACTTTCCAAAACTCGATCAGGAAGAAATAGAAAATCTTAACAGACCCATCACAACCACGGAAATTGAAACTGTAATAAAAAATCTTCCAGCAAACAAAAGCCCAGGTCCAGACAGCTTCACAGCTGAATTCTACCAAAAATTTAGAGAAGAGCTAACACCTATCCTGCTCAAACTCTTCCAGAAAATTGCAGAGGATGGTAAACTTCCAAACTCATTCTATGAGGCCACCATCCCCCTAATTCCAAAACCTGACAAAGATCCCACAAAAAAGAAAACTACAGGCCAATATCACTGATGAACATAGATGCAAAAATCCTTAACAAAATTCTAGCAATCAGAATCCAACAACACATTAAAAAGATCATTCACCATGACCAAGTGGGCTTTATCCCAGGGATGCAAGGATTCTTCAATATCTGCAAATCAATCAATGTAATACACCACATTAACAAATTGAAAAATAAAAACCATATGATTATCTCAATAGATGCAGAGAAAGCCTTTGACAAAATTCAACATCCATTTATGATCAAAACTCTCCAGAAAGCAGGAATAGAAGGAACATACCTCAACATAATAAAAGCTATATATGACAAACCCACAGCAAACATTATCCTCAATGGTGAAAAATTGAAAGCATTTCCTCTAAAGTCAGGAAAAGACAAGGGTGCCCACTTTCACCATTACTATTCAACATAGTTTTGGAAGTTTTGGCCACAGCAATCAGAGCAGAAAAAGAAATAAAAGGAATCCAAATTGGAAAAGAAGAAGTAAAGCTCTCACTATTTGCAGATGACATGATCCTCTACATAGAAAACCCTAAAGACTCCACCAGAAAATTACTAGAACTAATCAATGACTATAGTAAAGTTTCAGGATATAAAATCAACACACAGAAATCCCTTGCATTCCTATACACTAATAATGAGAAAACAGAAAGAGAAATTAAGGAAACAATTTCATTCACCATTGCAACGGAAAGAATAAAATACTTAGGAATATATCTACCTAAAGAAACTAAAGACCTATATATAGAAAACTATAAAACACTGGTGAAAGAAATCAAAGAGGACACGAACAGATGGAGAAATATACCATGTTCATGGATTGGAAGAATCAATATAGTGAAAATGAGTATACTACCCAAAGCAATTTATAGATTCAATGCAATCCCTATCAAGCTACCAACAGTATTCTTCACAGAGCTAGAACAAATAATTTCACAATTTGTATGGAAATACAAAAAACCTCGAATAGCCAAAGCGATCTTGAGAAAGAAGAATGGAACTGGAGGAATCAACCTACCTGACTTCAGGCTCTACTACAAAGCCACAGTTATCAAGACAGTATGGTACTGGCACAAAGACAGAAATATAGATCAATGGAACAAAATAGAAAGCCCAGAGATAAATCCACGCACATATGGACACCTTATCTTTGACAAAGGAGGCAAGAATATACAATGGATTAAAGACAATCTCTTTAACAAGTGGTGCTGGGAAATCTGGTCAACCACTTGTAAAAGAATGAAACTAGAACACTTTCTAACACCATACACAAAAATAAACTCAAAATGGATTAAAGATCTAAACATAAGACCAGAAACTATAAAACTCCTAGAGGAGAACATAGGCAAAACACTCTCTGACATACATCACAGCAGGATCCTCTATGACCCACCTCCCAGAATATTGGAAATAAAAGCAAAAATAAACAAATGGGACTTAATTAACCTTAAAAGCTTCTGCACATCAAAGGAAACTATTAGCAAGGTGAAAAGACAGCCTTCAGAATGGGAGACGATAATAGCAAATGAAGCAACTGACAAACAACTAATCTCGAGAATATACAAGCAACTCCTACAGCTCAACTCCAGAAAAATAAATGACCCAATCAAAAAATGGGCCAAAGAACTAAATAGACATTCCCCCAAAGAAGACATACAGATGGCTAACAAACACATGAAAAGATGTTCAACATCACTCATTATCAGAGAAATGCAAATCAAAACCACTATGAGGTACCATTTCACACCAGTCAGAATGGCTGCGATCCAAAAGTCTACAAGTAATAAATGCTGGAGAGGGTGTGGAGAAAAGGGAACCCTCTTACACTGTTGGTGGGAATGCAAACTAGTACAGCCACTATGGAGAACAGGGTGGAGATTCCTTAAAAAACTGGAAATAGAACTGTCTTATGACCCAGCAATCCCACTGCTGGGCATACACACTGAGGAAACCAGAAGGGAAAGAGACACGTGTACCCCAATGTTCATCGCAGCACTGTTTATGATAGCCAGGACATGGAAGCAACCTAGATGTCCATCAGTAGATGAATGGATAAGAAAGCTGTGGTACATATACACAATGGAGTATTACTCAGCCATTAAAAAGAATACATTTGAATCAGTTCTAATGAGGTGGATGAAACTGGAGCCTATTATACAGAGTGAAGTAAGCCAGAAAGAAAAACACCAATACAGTATACTAACGCATATATATGGAATTTAGAAAGATGGTAACAATAACCCTGTGTACGAGACAGCAAAAGAGACACTGATGTATAGAACAGTCTTATGGACTCTGTGGGAGAGGGAGAGGGTGGGAAGATTTGGGAGAATGGCATTGAAACATGTAAAATATCATGTATGAAACGAGTTGCCAGTCCAGGTTCGATGCACGATACTGGATGCTTGGGGCTGGTGCACTGGGACGACCCAGAGGGATGGAATGGGGAGGGAGGAGGGAGGAGGGTTCAGGATGGGGAACACATGTATACCTGTGGCGGATTCATTTTGATATTTGGCAAAACTAATACAATTATGTAAAGTTTAAAAATAAAATAAAATTAAAAAAAAATGTGAGGAAGGTGGAACTTCCCTGGTGGTCCATTGGTGAAGAATACACCTTGCAATTCAGGGGATGCTGGTTTGAACCCTGGTTAGGGAACTAAGATCCCACATGTCGCACCACAACTACTGAGCCCTCATACCCTGGAGCCCATGTGCCACTGTCAGAGAGCAGGCATGATGCAACTAAGGCCCAATGAAGCCAAATAAATAAATACTTAAAAAAAATTTTTTTTTAATGTGGGGAGGTAATTTGACTGGATTCCTTACTGGAAACATAGATGTGCCATATAAGTAATCATTATGAAAGATAAAAAATGCATCTAGTTAGGTGATTTATTTTCAAGTTTTTAAGGATGAACATTTAATAGCAAAGAGCATGAGTTTCAATGTCAGCCAGACCTGGGTTCAAATATTGTTTCCTCCACCTCCTGGCTTTATGACCTTGGGCAAGTCACTCAACTTCTCTGAGCTTCTTCACTGTGCCTGGCACATATTAAGCACTTGACAAATATTATGTGTTAGAAGTAATAAGTTATTTTACCCCATTGCTAGTATTATAAACTCAAGTATGTTAAAGGTTTCTGGGGCTAGAGGCTCCCCCTAACTCAGTTTATTAGCTGTCTACCCACTAAGCTGACCTAAGCCATGGACCCAATTTATATACACATCAGTTAACCTCACTTTGCACTATCAAACATGTGTTCTCTTAGCCTAAGATAGCATATATTTCAGCCCCATATTCCACACAGTATAGAAAGAGTAGACCTAACAATATTAATTACTGGGAAAAAAGGAACTGGTGACCAAACTAGTTTGGGATATACTTGGTTAAATGAAGTGAAACACCTGGCTAGAGACACTCAGTTAAACAATGTGAAATAGATTTTTTTCTTGCAGGACTTGTCAGAAACTTTTATATCCCAATAGAATTTGTACTTCTCTAAAAAGCAGAGACATTACTTTGCCAACAAAGGTCCATCTAGTCAAGGCTATGGTTTTTCCAGTGGTCATGTATGGATGTGAGAGTTGGACTGTGAAGAAAGCTGAGCACCGAAGAATTGATGCTTTTGAACTGTGATGTTAGAGAAGACTCTTGAGAGTCACTTGGACAGCAAGGAGGTCCAACGAGTCCATTCTAAAGGAGATCAGTCCTGGGTGTTCATTGGAAGGACTGATGCTAAAGCTGAAACTCCAACACTTTGGCCACCTCATGCAAAGAGTTGACTCATTGGAAAAGACCCTGACGCTGGGAGGGATTGGGGGCAGGAGGAGAAGGGACCAACAGAGGATGAGATGGCTGGGTGGCATCACGGACTTGATGGACATGAGTTTGAGTAAACTCCAGGAGTTGGTGATGGACAGGGAGGCCTGGCATGCTGCAATTCATGGGGTCATAAAGAGTTGGAGATGACTGAGTGACTGAACTGAACTGAACTGAAGAAGCAGATATAATATTGTATTAATCTTGGCATTTTCAGTTGCAAATGGCAGAAGCCCAGCTGAATTTAGGTTACACAAAAAGAGAATTTATTGATTCATATAATTCCAGCTCCTAGGATGTATATACCTTAGGTTAAAAGGAACCAGGGGTTCAAATCATACCAACTAATCTCTCTCTCCCTGCTTCTTCCCTCTTCTCTCCCTTCTTCTTCCTCCTTTATTCTCTCCTCGTCTATTTGAATGTCTCTTCCCTTTTTGGCTTCATTATCAGGTTTTTGTGTTTGATAGCAATATTGCTCCATGGAAATAAGCTCAAGCTTAAAATCTATGAGACAGACAAAGAAAATATTTCCTCCCAATTTTTCTATCTTGCATCATGGACCGTGTCTGATTCAATCTCTGTGGCCAGGAGTATGAAGTAGTCTGATTGGGTAGGTGAACATAAACTAAGCATGGAAGAGGGAGAGAGTTGTTAACCCAAAAGAAGAGTTCCAATGGTGACCAAAAAACCATGTATCCCCTCTGAACTCTGAATCTTTAGCACTTCATCCTACTGGGTTAGTGTTCTTTAAGAAATGCTGATTTTGTACAAACTTGGTTTCAAAGAGGAAAAGATATCACCATTTGAGCTATGACTTTTTGAGTATCTATTATGTGGCTATGGAACTGGAGTACAAAGATAAATGAGATACCTCAATATCTTCCAGAAGTACACAGTCTGAGAAGTAAAGATCTGAGGCAGACCATAGGCAGCTAAGTACAAGGCAACATTCTAGGTATGATAACTGTGATATAAACCAATTGCCATTGGAACACAGAGAAGAGACAGGGTTAATCTGCCTTAGTGATGACAGAAGCACTTCATAGAGGAGGAGACACTGTGTTAGGTTCAGGAAGAGGTCAAGTTTGAGAAGGGCCAGTTATCTTGGTATAGAGAACTACCTGAGAAAGCTTCTGCTCTTTGAGAGATCACAGCTTAATTTGGAAGTGATGATAACTGTGTGATTCTAATGCAGACTATGTGGTTAGGTAAGAGGATTGAGAACACTGGAGCCAGATTGAACTCCTGACTCCCAAGTCACCCCTCCCTCCCCAATGTCCCTCCAGAAAGCTTTCTTCATAAAATAATGGACTATGAACACTGCTTTGTGTCTACCTAGAAAGCTTCCTCACTCCTTTTTCTCTACTTTTTTCAGGTCCACAGAGGTTATATCATCTGAACCAGCCTGAGCCAATCATCTTTTATATTTTCTTGATCACTGTGATTGGCCTCGGGTAGTCATGTGACCCAGAAAGTTTATCAGCATCTTGCCTTGCTCTCTAAAGAGCTATATTTGAATAAAGTTGTTCTTTATTCCTATTGTGGTTAAGTAGCTGAAAATATGAATCTGTGGCTCCCCAGTCTCTTTCCATGCTACATGTTTTGTAGCTTAAATTGGCCTTTGTCCTTCAAAACAGTCACTTTCCCCAACATTTCACCTGAACACTGCAAAACCTCCCTGCAAGTTCTGAAAAAGGGAAGTCTATATTATATGGAGGGCTTCTCTGATGGCTCAGTGGTAAAAAAACAAAAACAAAACTGCCTGCCAATGCAGGAGATGTGGGCTCAATCCCTAGTTTGGGAAGAACCCCTGGAGAAGGGAATAGCAACCCACTCTGGTTTTCTTGCCTGGTAAATCCCACAGATAGAGAAGCCTGGCAGACTACAGTCCAAAGGAGTTGGACACAACCCAGAGACTGAACAACAACAATATTATATGTAAGTGGTACAGACAGTATATAGTCTTTACGGCATTGCTTCATGACGTCCTGCTGCCCATAGAGCATTAGATCCTCTGGGATCTAATGCCTGATGATCTGAGATGGAGCTGATGTGCACAAAATGCACAATAAATGTAATATGCTTGAATTATCCCAAAAATATCCCCTGCCAATCTGTGAAAAAAGTGTCTTCCATGAAACTGGTTCTTGGTGTCAAAAGTTTGATGGCTCAGTGGTAAAGAATCTGCCTGCAGTGCAGCAGACACTGGAGACAAGGGTTTAATCCCTTGGTTGGGAAGATTCTCTGGAGGAGAAAATGTCAATGCACACCAGTGCTCTTGCCTGGAGAATTCCCCAGACAGAGGAGCCCAGCAGGCTACAGTCAGTCCATGGGATCACAAAGAGTCAGACACAACTAAAGCGACTGAGCATGCATGCTTCCCTGCCTTAGAGGATTGGATGCCAAAATCTATCAGCCCAATTCCACCTCTTTGAGTCAAGCCTCATCCCCTTCTCCTTATGAGACCCACCTAAATTATATACCTGCCTCCAATTTTGCCTCCTCTTCCAATTTACTCTTCACACTGCACAGGGAAGACCCTTCCCTGCAAAGGGAGGACCCTTTGGGAGCCCAAATGTGACCATGTCACTTGTTGCTAAAACCAGGGTGTACCACCTGGAAACAAAAAGGGTCCCATTCCTCAAGTTAGCCTACAAGACCTTTCAAAGTTTGGCTTTGACCATGTTCCAGTCTCATCTCTCAATGCATCTCATAATTTGCCCTCCCAACATGGAATTTTTCCATTTCTCTGCATATACCATTTTTAGAGCCTCTTCTCTTGGGAAAATCCCATTCATCCTTTAAAACTCAGCTAAGGTATCTTCATTACTTCTACAGTAGATACCCCAAGAGGACTCATATGTACCCCTATCATCACACTTATTCTGCTTTATGATTGTATGCTCAGGTGTCTGTTACCCAATGAGAGCTAGGGCCTTTTCTTAGTCTTCTTTCTCTCCTACTTCATATCCAATTCATGTGCGAATCTTGTTAGCTCTACCTTTAAAATATATGTATGTATTCCAAATCCAACCACTTCTTGTCACCACCACATATTACCTTGGCCTGAACCCCACCATTTCTCACTCATGTATATTTATTTTATTTTATCTTTGGCTGTGCTTGGTCTTTGTTGCTGCGTGGGCTTTTCTCCAGTTGTGGTGAGCAGGGGATACTCTCGAGTTGTGGTGTGTAGGCTTCTCTTGTGGAGCATGGGCTCTAAGTGCACCGGCTTCAGGAGTTGCAGCACAAGACTCAGCAGTTGTGGCTCCTGGGCTCTAGAGTGCAGGCTCAGTAGTTGAGGCTCATGGGCTTAGCTGCTCCACGGCACGTGGGATCTTCCTGGATCAGGGATTGAACCCATGTCCCCTTAGCAGGCAGATTCTTTACCACTAAGCCACCAGGGAAGCCCCTCTATATTGTTGCATTCACCTCCTCCCAGGTCTCCCTTAATTCCATCCTAGCCACCTTCTGGTCAAGAAGCAATGGAAAAAAAAAGCAGTCATCATCAAGACAGCAGCCAAAATGTACTTTAAAAAACTGTCATTCAGGTTTGGTTGTTCCTCTGCTCAAAACCTTAAACTGGACTTTTCATCCACTTAGAAGACTGCAGTTCCTACAACGGCCTATGAGCTCTCCGTGATTTTGCCCCGGTTCCTTTCTAACGTCATCTTCCGCCATCCTCCTCCCATGTCCTGCACTCCAGCCCCATGGCCTCCCCAGTCCCTCCTGTCCACCAGGTGTGCTCCCACCCCACAAAAGACAAGTGTTATTCCCTCTGCATGACTGTTTTCCCACAAGTCTCATTTCCTCACCTCATTCAGGACTTCTCTCAAATGCACTCTCTCAATCAGAACTTTCCTGCTATCTTATTTTTAAAATGACAGTTCCTTTTTCAACACTCCCCATCCTTCTTTCTTCTTTTCTTAATTTTGTACCATTATACCATGTGTTTTACTTGCTTATTTATTTTATTTACTGTGCATCTCCTGAGTTGTCCCCCACCCCCAAAAGATAAACTCCTTCATGACAAAGAATTCTGAGTGTTCTGCTCATTGATAAAATTTCAATGCCTAAGACAGAGTGTGGTGAATAGTATATGCCCAGTAAATATTTGTCAAATAGTGAATAAAAAAAAACTAATGAACAAATTATTTGAATACAAACTGCCTAGCATATAGGAGGCACTTAAAATAACTGATTGAATAAATTAATTAACTAATGAAACCTTCTATAAATCTAAATGAGTTTTTTTTTCTGGTGTTTTCAGGGTTCTTTCTCAACCCCCTTCTCAAGTTTCTGGGTCTCCAGCATCCTAAATCAATTGTCCCTGGAGTGGCTTTGTTTTTGTTGGTGTTTTTTTTTTTTTTTTTTTTTTTTTTGCCCTTCTCTGATGTGATTCTGTAAATGTTTTCTCCAGGAGCAAGAACAGAGTCAATCAATGAGTAGCTGACAATGAGAGGTCATATCCCAACTGACAAATCCCAGTTCCATTCAGGAAAGTCTGTCATTCTTAGTGACACAAAGCCAGGCAATGTCATGATTCTTTATCAGGAGTTTCTAAAATATTGGGCTGGGCATTCATCTGTAAGCAAAACTAACCTCTTTGGATTCTAGAATTCCATAAAAGGGGCTTGATAAACTGATATTGAAATCAGCAGCCTAGCCCTCAAAGCACATGGGGAATATATTTGAAGACAAATAGATTTTCAAATGGGCTTCCCTAGTGGCTCAGTGGTAAAGAATCTGCCTGCAATGCACAAGACCTGGGTTTTGATCCCTGGGTTGGGAAGATCCCCTGGAGGAGGGCATGACAACCCACTCTAGTATTCATGGACAGAGGAGCCTGGCAAGTTGCAGTCCGTAGGGTCGCACAGTGTCGGAAAGGACTGAGACGACTAAACAGCAACAACAGCAGATTTCCAAACAGAGATATGTATAAAATATGTCTCCATTCAACCTCTCTGAGACCCATAGAGAACTTGGCATTAAACAGTAATAATTAGCATGCACACAGAATTTAATAGTATGTTATAAACTCATGTGTATGATTCTATTTGGGCTCCATGCCTCTCCTATGAAGAAGGGGATATTATGATTTCTTTGTGGTGGGCTCCAAATTATTTGCAGCCCTGCCTGTGAGAGGGTCAAATGATCCTGCTTACTCTCATATCCTGTGAGAGGGGTATAACATCTCTGCCCCCATGGTAAACAGAATGTGAGCAGAAGTGAATATCAGGGACATCTAGCCAAAAGCTTTAGAAACACTGCACAACTCTACCTCATTCCTTATCCCTGGGCCACAAAACTATAGCTGAGGGATGACCACAGCAAAAGTATAATATGAGTGATGAATTAACCTCTGTTGCTGTAAGTAACCAAGATTTGGGTGGCTATTTGTTACTACAGCATAACTAACTCACATCATAACTAGTCAGCATAAGCTGACTAGCATACCCATTTTACAGATGAAGAACCTAAGGATTAAAGAGATTAGTGACTTTCCCAAAGGCACTCATCTAATAAGTAACAGATCCAGGATTCAAACTGAGGGTGTATCACCACCCCCAAACCATGTTCTTTCTACCATGTCATTCTGATTAAGGACAATATCTCCTTCTGCACATCTCCTGCAGTAATCTGGGAAACTGAGTGGTACTGGACTCCAAGCTGGTATTTTTTTTCACCAACAAGAGCCCTTTCCTCTCTGAGCCCCTGCCAAGTCAGAAAAGGGCTCTGAATTTCACAGTTATTTGGGAAAACAGAGTTGGCTCAGTCTAGTTGTTTTCATAGACTGGTCTCTGGAAATCATCCCAGCCCAGTGTAAAATATGAAATTTAATCACAGTGGGAATTTAGCCAGACCACACCAAGCCCCATTGACTGTTCCTCTTGTTTCCTTTTAGAACTCAATTGTTTTTCAGAAGCCCTTGGATGGGTATGGAAGAGCTCTTGGGGGACAAGATCAGAACATTAGCTTTATTTAATCTGATCGTGGTTTGGGACCTTCCCTGCTGTTCTTAGAGGGAAATCTGGGAACGCAGGCAGTCTTGCTACAAGGTTAATTTTCCTGAACATGTACAGCCCACACATGTAAGATCTGTTCCCTAGGGGAAATGGTTTAGAGCATAAACACTGAATTCCCAAGAACTAAAATCTGGGCCGTGGGTATCAAGCATACAAGGAAATGGTGCATGTCACCCAGGCAACCTGACTGTCCAGCAACATTTCCAAGAATTCTACAGAACAAATGTCCTTGGACACTCCTGACAGAGAGTAAAAACCGGCTGTGCCTGGAAGCTGCTCACGAGGACGCAGGAGAGAACGGCTGATGTCAGTTTGGATGTCCCACTACATTTCTATCAGAGCCCCTGGGTCATGTACAAGAAAGCATAAGAGGAAATTAGCGAAGTCTGGGCATGGATTTTAGTCCATAAGCTATGCAGGGAAATGCAAAAGAAACCTCATCTATTTAACAAACATTATCCAGCATCTACTATGTATGTGTGAGACATTATCCTAAGCACTATGTCAATATTCTGATTTAATGCTGGCAGTAATTCTCTGAGATATGAACTCATATTATCCCTACTTTCCAGATGAAGAAACTGAGGCATAGAGAGAATAAGTATCTTCCAAGGTCTAAAAACTCTAAATGGAGAAGGCAGGATTTGGACCCTAGAGTCATCTCTGGAGTCCAAACTCTTTACCTCTATGCAGTGATGCTTCTAAGGTGTCACCGGAAAATCAGACCTTGGCAAAAACGGAAACTGACTGAATGTCTCCGGCAACGTCTCTGGTTTCTTTTTCAGTTTGACTCCACTCAGAATGAGAAGGCTCCACCTCCCAAGGTGCAGGTTGAATACAAGACACATTTCTCATAGCTCATGTCCCTGCGAACTTCTAGGCTGTGAACTGGCAACAGGTTGGAACAGAGCCACTCTTTGTACCACTGTTTCCATAGCACCTAATGCAGTGCCAGAATCAGAGAATTCCTATTAAGTATTTATTAGAGGGAAGGGAGGATGAGAGGGAGAGGGGGATGAAGAGAGCTAGGGGAAAAGGATGGAGGGCTGAAAGAGGTAGTAAGGGAGGGAGGGAGAGAGTGAGCAAGGAAGAGAGGAAGAAGGGAGGGGCTATCTAGTTGTCATTTGTCTATCATTTCATCCCCAGTTAGGGGTTAGCCGATGAGAGCTTAATCTGTTGCTCCTTCTAAGGATGTTAGAGATTCTCTCAAAAGAAAACTTCAGAAACTGCTGTGACTTTGTCTCTTCTCACTTGCCCTTCTGCAATATTTGTCCCTGGGTTTTCCAGATTTACTGCTGAATATCAACACCCACACACCCACACCCCCACACACCCACACCCCACACACACACACCCCTACTGTTTGCCCAACAGTTAAGCCATGAGAACACCTGTTCTGCTGTTTTTTGTTGTTGTTGTTGTTTTTTCTGCACAGAACCAGAGAAAGGACCTAAATGCAGGCATCACTCTGACTTCTCTCTATTTTGGGGATCAGGGATGCCCATAGCCTCTTCTCTGCCCACGAGAACCTCAGCTACTAACAGCACTGAGCTGCAGGTGAAATGTCATGGAATCTGAGGATGCAGCAGCCCAAGGGGACCTGTTAGATCACCTTGCCTAGGAATTCTTCATCTTAATTTTGGACGAATCCATTACTGTCCCTCTAAGGCCTGACTCTTCTCATTATACTACTCTGTCTTCCCATTCTCATGTCTATTCCCATTATTTCCTCAGAGCAAATCTTCAAACAAGGTGGTGTAGCACTTTAATTCAGAGCACTCAAATTGGAGACAGAGAGACATCAGTCTGATTCCTGGCTCAGTCAAGCTGTGAGCCGTGGGCTCACATCCTTCCCTCTCTGAGCCTCGGTTTTCCTGTAGGTAAAATGGTGATAAGAACAGATGCTACATCATAGCATTTCTGTAAGGAATCAATGAGACAATGCATCTAAAACATGTAGCGCAGAGACCAGCACACAGCAAGACTCAATAACTACTTATGATTATCCTCATTCTTCATGCTTTGTCCACACTCCAAACAACAGCAGCATGTGTGTGATTGCACATGATTTCACTCATTTCCAGAGTCCGGAATAGCCTTCCCTTGTTAACCTTCATTTGGAAACCAATTTAACTCTCTGAAATTAAAATTAAAATATAAACAGCCCAGCACCTGATTTAATGGACAATTAAAAATTAAATTAACAGTTAGTAAGTGGTGAACTAATTTTGTTATTATAACCATA
The DNA here is from genome assembly GCF_019923935.1 of Bubalus bubalis. Classification (NCBI taxonomy): domain Eukaryota; kingdom Metazoa; phylum Chordata; class Mammalia; order Artiodactyla; family Bovidae; genus Bubalus; species Bubalus bubalis. The sequence goes on along the minus strand of NC_059173.1, from coordinate 16,247,591 downwards.
TTAGCCTCATCCTTGGAGGAATACAAAAAGGGGAAAAGAGATCCCTTAAAACATACACATCTACACCTATCCACCCAGGCAAGAAAATATCTAAATTCATTTATCATAACCTTGACAGAGTCACCCTTTGAAGCTCTTCCCCCCAAAACTCAGTTGTCTGATATTCATGCAAAAATGTTTAGATGCCAAAGTAATGAGAACTAATGATCTGGGAGGAAACGAGATACTAAACGAGTATCCTATTGCAAAATGTAGAGCAAACAGCTTGGTAAAGCAGCTGGTCATCTCACCCCATGCTCATTGGCAGTCTCTGGAAAGACCAAGGCTTTTCTTGCTTGTCTTCAAATGCATGGATCTGCCAGACGTGCTAACTGCAAGTCTCAGGTATGAGGCTTTCAGCTGGGGATCCTTATGCTCAGCTCTGATAGGAGGGGAAGGTAAAGACAGCCCAGGTGACCTGGTGAGGGCTCAGCAGAAGATGGAGCATGGAAGAATGTGCTCCAAACCCTAGAACTTACCTTTTCTTCCCTTACCTGCTTTGCTCTGTGCCTATTTTTCCCTCTTCCCCTAGAGGTGCACTGATCTCAAAGCTCTCATCACTTTAATATTAATGTCATTGCATATTAATGTATCTGTCCTTCCTACTGATCCGTTCCATCCATGTTAAGCACTGCTTCTGTCTTGTTTACTTTTACACACTGGCATACAGCATAGCATCTGGCATGCAACACATAGGCGCTCAGTGTTTGTGGTCTTGAATTGATTTAATGTAAATGAGTGAAAAATGTGTTCAATCTCAGATGTTAAGACCCAAGATGCTGGCCTTTCTAGGGACATTTGCCATTTCAGTAGGGAGACTGGAGGAGTGATGCTGAATCCAAAGAGATGGCTTATGCATGGGGTGTTTCCTGGCATTAAGAAGTGGCCGGAGGCTAGGGGGATAGTGTTGGGAGAGGAGGCTTCCAAGAACTCATCAAATCACAGCTTGTAGATGGCTATCTGCTCCAATTACATGCTGGTCTGGCTTCAGTGAACAGAAACTGTCTTTGGAGCAAAGAACACTACTCAATTCTCTCAATGACAAAATACGATCTGATTCTGATAAAAAGTGATCTGAATGGGGCAGCCTTCTGCCCATGGAGTCTTCCTTGCCTCTGTTTTTTTTTTTTTTTTTTTTTTTTTTTTTTTTTTTTTTTGAGATCCTTACTGTCATAGTCTCTGTTTTGTAGCAAAGAACATTTGTCAGCTTTTGGGAGCCCAGGATCCATTCCCTCCAGCTTAAGTAATAGCTCCTTAATTTCCTGTGGGAGATTTCCTCTCACTCAATGTGTACAGTCTTAATGATGGCAACAGTTAAGGCACTTTATTTCCCACCCAAGGATGTATGATTCAAGTGTGGCAGATCAGCCCTTTCCTGCTGTGACTTTGAATCTTGAGTACAGGACCTTAAAGAGTAAAAGTGTTTGCCATCACCTCTTCCAGAGGGACATCTTTTCAAGAATGCTGTCCACTTCACACCACTCAGAAGTCAGAGTACCCCTTTCCTTTTCTGAGCTGGATCTTCCAGCCTTCTCATTGATTCTATGATCCAATATCCTTCTAATAAATTCATTTTCTGCTAAAATTAGTCTGTGTCTGTTTTAACATTTTATTACCTGAGATCTCTATCTGATACTTTGGGATTGGAAAGCAAGAGGTGAGGCAAGAGAAAGCCATCATCATGAAAAGGACAAGTCCTAGGGTGGTAAGAAGCCAACAGGAGAGGTCTGCCAAATGAAACCAATTTTTGCCTATTTTTCTAGACTTTGACCTCAAGCAAATTTAAAGGTTCTCATCAGTCTAGCTTCAGGTAGGGAGGTGGGTATTTTTCATGACTGTTTGAGGGTGTGCTCAGTTGCTCAGCTGTGTCTGACTCTTTTCAACTGTATGGACTGTAGCCCACCAGGTTCTTCTGTCCATGGAATTACCCAGGCAAGAATACTGGAGTGGGTTGCCATTTCCTACTCCAGTCTGCATAATTAGCAGGACTCAAAAGGTCTTCTTGATGTAAGTCCACCTTTAACCTAGTTTCTCTGTCTCATTTTCCAGAGGATTTGAGTGCCCAGCAATGAGGTCCCCACCTTATCTCTATATAATGGTCCAATCTCACAGGCTGCTTGGAGGGAAAACCTCAAGGACATTGTGGGGACAGTACATCTGAAAAAATCATGGCTTTCCAATGGTCCTTATGTTTGTAAACAAACTGGAGGTTTATGAAGTTGGTCGTCCACCTTTGACTGCCACCAGTCACATGTCACAAAGGTAATATTAAATAATTTTACTGCACCCAATATTAGACAGAGACTATAAAATAAGAGAGGAGTGGGAATTCCCTTGCAGTCCAGTGGTTAGGATACCATGTTTCAACTGCAGGGGGTACGGTTTCAATCCCTGGTCAGAGAACTAAGATATTCCATGCCCCATGGCATTGCTAAAAAAAAAAATAATAATAATATAAAATCTTAAGTAAAAAGAAAAGAAGAGGAACAAAGAGAGAGTCACATTAGGGATCCCATTCAATGCTTGCCCCCAGAAACTCATTCAAGTAAAACCATCTATCCCATGGGCCTCATTGTTTCAGCAGGAAATAGCCTCCTCCTCCTGTCAGTTAACTGGGACACATGTGGGCTATGTGACCTAGGAATGATGGGTCCAAAACATGGCCAATGACTTATGACCTGTGTGACCTGGGATGAAAAGATGCATTTGACCAGTCAGATGGCTCTGAGATATTGAAAATTGTAAAGCTGGGAACTGAGATGTCATAGGGGCTGAGGATGAAAAGGCACCTTGAGATATGAAAGACAAGCCACTTATAAACCAAAATTCTACCTGAGCAGAAAAGATGAAGAGTGAGAGGAAATTAGCCAACAGAGAGGAAGGAGAACTGAACAAATAACTGGAGAGAACAAGAGACAGGACGAGAGAGAGAGAGAGAGAACAAGAGACACTAGTACCTAAAGCAGTCATAGGTCCTGACAGCTTTCCAGATTGAATTACAGTTCACAGTTGCCTTAATAATACACTGCTGTTTTGGAGGCAACTGGAAGGAGTCTTGTTTTTCGCAACCAAAAGCACCCAAATGAAACAAAGGAAAACCAGGACACAAAGTCCGAGGGGAAGACTATGTGAACCAATGCCAATTTTCTCTGGCCCAAGCTTCCAAACCAGAGATGGGTCCGTCTAAAATAGCCTCTGGTGCCTGGAGCATATTCTATTTCTCACTGTGTGCACTATTATCCCATTTGAGCCTTATGACAACTCTGTGAGATAATAATGTCTGACACATTCATTCAGCAAACATTTGTTCAACTTCTGCAACACATATCACCAGCATTCTTTCAGGAGTAAATACAGGAAAGAAGAATGGCCAGAGAATCAAGGCTCTTGCCCTGGAGGAGGATGCCAGCTTGTGGACAGAGATGTCTGCATTTTGCAAATGAGGAGATAGACCAAGATAGGGGCATGGGTGTATTCAAGTTCATCCAGCTAGTCAGTCAAGGAGATGACATTTAGTTCAGGTCTCCTGAATTCATCATCTTTCTAGACTTCTATTACAAAAAGGACCCTGCTTCTCCCATAGCCACAACCATGTCAGGGGTTGGCAAACTTTTACTTAAGGAGCCAGACAGTAAATATTTTAGGTTATGCAGATCATTTTTAGTATCTGTCATGACTACTTAATTCTGCTGTTATAGCACACAAAAAAACTTTAGATACTATGTAAATAAAGGGGCATGGTTGTGTGCCAATAAAGCTTTATTTACAACAAAGCAGCAGGCTGGGTTTGACCTGGGGACCATAGTTTGCCAACCCCTACTAAATGAAAGGAGGCTTCCCCTCTCATGGCTATTACCCACGAGAGTCCCAAGAGCTTTAAAGATGGCAAACCTATGGGAGTTAAGTAACGTTTAGGCAGTTTCTCAGCCTTATGGTGGCTGACTGATTGGGCCATAAGAGGAGATTATACACCATCCAATCCTTAGAAATGGATCATTTCACATAGATAATATATTTTCTCCAAGAGCCTCTCAATATCCCAGCTGCCCATCACCATAACAACCCACACTCTATACTGAGAAAGTAGAAGCAATAACAAATAAAGGAAGAATTCAGGCATTGATTTCTTTGGATATAAGTTTTGACATTTCAAGGTATGCTACTAACAGACCAGCCATTGGTGTTTTCAAACGTTCTGAATTTCTTGCATCTTCATAAGACAGCAAATGTGTTTGTGTTTTCCTAAAGGCCAGTAGTTGTATATCAGGAATCATAAATTATTTAGAGTATATATACACACCAAGAAGAAAACTCAGCCTCTATCAGGCAAGGCAAAAATGTAAGACTCAGAGATGGTAGATACACTAAAAAATTAACTGAGAAATGCTAATAAAGACCATTGTGTAAACACAGACAAGTCTGCTTTATGCCGATTCTTGGTGGGGCAGATAGAGAGGGAGTCAGAATATATTCCATATTTTTCTGCCCTTGAGAAGGATGCATCCTGATTCTGTTTGAATGTTAGGCTTTGTTGTGAATAGTGTTATAACTTTTCTATCATCCACCATGATTAGACAGATGAAAGGCAGACCTCTGGAGTCAGACCCATGTCCTCCCCCATTCTTCTGGGTCCCTGTGAGATAACAGAAGTATATGTATTGGTCTCTGCCCCCGAGTTCCTGGTACAAAGCTCCTGAAACTCTTGAAATTTCCTAAGTTATAAGAGCACTAGGAAAATCTCTGGTTCTAATATTTGGTATCTGACTCCAGTTTTTGACACAGGGTTCCTGAAATGCCTGTAATCTCTTGGGCAGTAGGAGTGTCTTTTCTTCTAATGAGGTGACTCTGTGTGGTTTCTGGATGAGAGCTTGTCACTGGAAAGACCAAGATGTGATTAGGAGTCTAGAATTTTTGGCACCCAGAACTCCATTATCTTGAGAAGGGAGAAGGGTTGAAAATGAGGTCAATGATTGGTCACGTCTACCTGGTAAAGCCTCCATAAAAATCTCAAAATGATGGTGAACACATTGAGGTTGGTGAACACATTCACATGCTAGGAGGGTGATGCACCCCAACTTCACAGTGACAGGATTTCCTGTGCTTGGGATGCTCGACTCACCCTATGAATCTCTCCATATGTCTGTTCACTTATATCCTTTATCCTTTAACAAGCTGGTAAATATAAGTGTTTCTCTGAGTTCTGTGAGGTGTTGTAGCAAATAAACTGAACTTCTGATATATGGCCAAGTTAGACAGAATTTGTGGGTAACATGGGGAAATACTACTTTTGATTGGCACCTAAGGGGGGGGGGTGGAAAAGCCTTGTGGGACTGAGCCCTTACCCTGTTGGATCTGACACCTCTGAGCTGACAGTGTCAAAATGGAGTTAAACTGTAAAGCACTCAGATGAATGTTTTACGTAAAATTCTCAGTCATGGAGGATAACTTTTTGCTACTGGGGAAAAACCTCCACATATTTGCTGACCAGAAGTGTCATAAATGAAGTGTTCCAGATGAGGAGTAAGGAGACACATAGGTGGAAAAGACAAAGCTTTTCCAACATGGTGCCCAACTCATAGTGCTTCCCAGGTAGCTCAGTAGTAAAGAACCCACCTGCCACTGCAGGAGACGCAGGAGATACAGGTTTGATCCCTGGGCCAGGAAGATCCCCTGGAGGAGGAAATGGCACTTCAGTATTCTTGCCTGGAGAATCCCATGGGCAGAGGAGCCTGACAGACTACATACAGTCCATAGGGTCACAAAGAGTTGGACATGACTGAGCGGCTGAACGTGCACGCATGCCCAAGTCATGGATGTCAATACAAGGTATCTTCATCCTCTACACAAACCCATGTAATTCCTCATCCTGTCTGCTGGGAAGGGTTGAATGAATGAATGATGATGGCTGTTTGCCAGGATACAGCCTCCAGAAATATCTTCTTCCCTGTGACTCCCTAAAAAAAATGGGGAGGAAAGCAGCTTTAAAAAGCCCAGATCTGTTCTGTTCATGATACCCTGACTTGAGGAAAACAATATCCTGGGAGTGTTGTTTAGAATTCTCAAATCCATTCCTGCCCAACTACAATGTCTGCTTAGTTTCAGACAAACCTTTCCCCCTTGCTCTCTAGGGTTTCAGTAGAGACATTGCAGAGGAAGAGGGAAAACTAGCAAGTGCATCTGTCTGTGGTTGGAGGCCACCTGGGGGCTGCCATTTCAGCCTCCCCAGCAGTGGTGGCTCGTGAATGTTTTATTAAAGACTTTCCTCGGGGTAGTTCTTAATGAAGGCAAAAAGCTACTCTCTTGAAGACAACTGTGAGCATCTTTTCAGCCTTCATGTTTACGGGACTGATTCTTTTCCGTGCTCATGTCTTGAAGGTGTCAAATAACAAGAAAGGTAATAATCACTAGAGCTGATGTTTATTAAGCCGTTACTAGGTGTCATGTGCTCTACTGAGCATTTTCCATTCATGGTATCCTTTAATTTGTATGAAAACTTTTCAAGTAGGTATAAGAAGTGTCTCTGCAGTCAAATAAGGCAGTAGAGTGTGGTGCTCAGAGCATGAACTCCACAATCTGACTCCTTGAGTTTAAATCCAAGTTCTCTATGCACTAGATGTGTAAACTTGGGCAAATGACTTAAGCTTCCTGGATGTATTAGTCACTGATTGCTGTGTAACGACCCTACAGTCTAGTAGCTCAAAACGCCCCTCATTTATGATCTCAAAGTTTGGGGCATGGCCTAGCCGGGTCCTCTTATTCAGGGTCTCTCACAAGAGGATAGTCAAGCTGTCAGCCAGGGCTTTAGTCAAGGGGAGTATCCGCTACCACATTCATTCAAACCTATCAGGATTCAATTCCTTGAGTGTTGTTGGTCTGTTGGCCTCAGTTCCTACATGGAAGCTTGCTTCATCAAAGCCTGCAAGTTGAGAAGGCAAATAAAATGGTCTTCTGGCAAATATAAGTCACCAACTTCTGTAACCTAATCAGGGAAGTGACATCCTATCATCTTTGCCATATCCCACTGATTAAAAGCAAGTCACTGGTCTAGTCTACTCTCAAGAGAAGGAGATAACATAAAGGCATGGATTCTAGGAGTAGGGGATCATTGGAGACTATCTTAAAAGGCTGCCTTCCTTATCGGGGTCTCAGTATCCTCATGAGTAAAATGGAGATAGTAGTGTCTATCTCATAAGGTTGTTATGTATATTAGGTGAGTTACTACATGCATAAGCATTTAGATTGAGGCCTTGCATATATAGAAAGTGTTATAAAAGTGTTTGCTATTATTATTTTCATAAAATGCAACAATGAAAATTCAAGTCAATTGCCCAGTGTCAATTAGCTAGTGAGCACCAGAGTGAGGCTCCAACTCAGGTTTTATTAACTGAGTCTCAACTGTGTGCTTAGAGGGACAGCAGTATCTAAAGGCAGACACAGTCCCTGATAATGTGGGTCTTATAGTCTAGAGAAGAACAGACATCAGTTAGGGAATTACTCAAATAATTGAAAGTGCTACAAATGAAGATGTACCAGGTGCCAAGAAAGCTCATAAAATCCACATAATAGGGTTGTCTAAGTATGTTTCCTTAAGGATAGGACATTCCAACTGGGACTAGAAGACAGTAAATAGAAATTGGTCAGGTTAAAGGGGAAGGAAATGTGCTCCAGGAACTGGGGACCAGCTTCTGGGAAGACCCTGGGGCAGAAAATGCATGAACAATGACATTTTTCTTTCAAATATTCCTCTTTAGTCTTGTATACACTCCTCATACGTCAGTGACAGGTCAAACACTACCTCATCCATGCAGACATCCATGATGGTCTCTCCCCAATATCTGGAAATATACTGGCTGTTCTCTCAAAGCATTTGTATCCAGCTTGGAAGACACTTTTCACACTGATCTGCCTTGTCCAGTAAATTTGCCTCTGTGGTTCTTTTTCTGGCTTCATGGTTGACCTGGAAACTCCTGGAGGACACTCTGCAGACCTCTCACCTCTTCCTCTCTGATGGATGTTCACTGTCAGACTGGGACCAGGAGATAGAGGTAGGGAAGGAAATTTTCCACTATACACTGATGCACCTTTGGATTTTGTAACATTTGCAGATATAACTTATTCCAAAAGGTAAGAGATAAAAATTAATAATAAAAATAGGATGCAATGTTGCATTTGTTGAAAGAGCATGCACTTTGGGATGGGACATGTGTATTGGTGCCCAATGATTCTGGGCAAGTGTTTTAATCTCTCTGAGCCTGTTTCTTCTTCCATGAAATGGAGATTGTCACACCTCCCTGGAAGAGCTGTGATGTTACACCTGGTGCAACCAGTAAAGCACCCAGAACACAGTGGGAACCATGATTTTTATAACACAAGGCCAATGGTGCTATTATCTTCAGCTATCCTGCTGGAGTTTTAGATGGTTTAGCTTAGATTTTCCCTCTTCCTTTCCTCCCTCTACCTGCCAGTGGCATAGAGATTTTCCAGTGCTGAGATGCTGAGCATTTGTCTTAGGTGAAGGAAAAAAGCCAGGGTCTTGAAAAGTGTGCAAGATGGAACTCAGGCAGCCTCCCCAACTATGATTTTGAGCAAAATCATAGCTGAGCAAAAATGAAGCCACGTAAGGAAAGTGCTTATGGCCATTAGGCAGGCTGCGTCCTCATCCTTGTGTAAGTTCTCATATTGGGATAGGGGTTTGAGCAAACTAGTGGAGCGGCTGAGACACTGGGCAAAACCCACGTGAAACAGTGGATTGCCCTATAGATTAAGATATCTGAGGACATGGCTTTGTTTTTTCATTCTTGCATCCCAAAAGCTACCACGAAGCGGACACCTTAGAAAGAATAATTAGGTCACTGATCCATCCAACTCTCCAATTTCTCATGAACCTTGGAATTCTTCAACTGATTCATCCACATTGAATTTCCCAGTTATAGACTCAACCTTGCACTGCACCCCAGCCCAAAACACAGGTGGGTTTATTTACAGATCTATTCTTCTGAGGGAAGCTTCTGGATGAGGAGGCAGCAGTGACTAGTGGTTAAAGGTCCAGGCACTAAAGTCAGACATCTGGATGTGAAATCACAGTTGGGTCACTTCCTAGCTCTGTGACCTTGGCCAAGTCATTCCATCTCTCCAGATCTTCATTTCTTCAAGTGTACAATGGAACGACAACAAAGTGCTAATATAATTGGGTGCTTCCTCTGTGCCATGCACTGAATGAGTGCTTCGTATCTATTCAGTATTAATGGCACACTTCATACGGTTGCTATGCAAACCAGGTAAATGCTCAGCAAGGAGACTTGCATACAGTAAGCACTCAATAAATGTGACTTGTTGCTATTATTATTCTCCCACTGGGGCATGAAGTCTTGATTAACTTCTATTTTATGGTCCAGTACTAGCATGATACCTAAGACAACTTCCTTCTACCCAAATAGATGGTTATTTTTAGCAGAGAATAAAAGCTCAGCCAAAAATCACAGATATTGATGTTTTGCATTTGTGTGAATACTGATATCCACATTTTTAGCAACAGGTATTATTGCAATAATACTAAATACATTTGCAAAAATGCCTTCGGTCTAATGTGAGATAAACACCAATTGTCATCCCTTTTAGCAGTTTCTGCTGTCTTTAGGGATTCACAAGATAAAACACGCACATGGAAAAGCCATACTGTTTTTCAGGAGAAACTTGCTGTCATAGTTGTTTTTGAAAGCATGACCGAATAGCATTTTCCTTTCTTTATAAAGATGCCAGCCATTGGCATATGCCAGGCAGAAAACTAGAGGCAGAAGCCCCTCTCTCCACTTTGGAGCTCCTATACCTCACACACCATCCCACCCTGATGATGAGCCCACACTCACTAAATTGCTCCTAACCCTTCTCATCTCATATTGTGCATTACCACCTCCACTACATTGCAGTATTAATTTGATTTATGGCCCAGCTGCCCCACCTGAGGCCCGAGAAGATGGCTCCCCTCCGATCACTTCCATCAGCAATGTAAGTGGAAGGTAATAAAAACCCATACATGGCTTAGACTTTCAATTTCAATTGGAAATTGAAACGGTGCAATATGATTAAAGTTTAATCTGCATCATCAATAAACATGTGTGCTAAAGCAATGAGGGCTGCTTCACCTCCTGGTCGCAGGCATGGATTTGATGAGTGCGTGTCTGCTGTCTCTTGTCTAAACGATGTGTTTACGAGGGTGGGGGCTGCACACACAACATATGTGCATGGGCTGTGGGGAGTTGATATATTTGTACAAAGAGATGAAAATCATCATATGGATATGTTTGGGAGGAAAAGGTTGCTCATGCTCAGATGAAACTGGATTCAATCAACAGCTCAATGAGGATTTGCTAAGGATGCAATGGTTTTTCAAGGATTGCTAATTAATATTCATGTCTTCATTTTTAAAGTATTCATTGAGTGCCTACTATGTGTCTGACCCTATCCTGGGTCGTGGGGTCATAACTGTGAAGAGGAAAAACAGATACCATTTCTGCTCTCAGGGAGCTTATTAGTAATGGTTGAAAGGGATGTCAGTCAAATAATTAGGCAATTAAATGTAAAACTGCTCCTGTATGAAGTGCCCACAATAAACAGGTTTATAATGCTCTGAGTGCTGTCAAGAAGAAGATGTGAAAAAAATAAAGAAAGAAAGAAGGAGATGTGACCTATCCTGTAAGATCAGGGAGAGCTTCCTGGAGATGGTAAAGATTGAGCTAAAGTCCAAACAGTAAGTTGTGTGAAGTTAACTGGAGGTGGGGGTAGGGACAGAGTTTGGGAGATGGTACAGACACAAGAGTGACCCAGCCACAGGACACTTTATATGCAAAGGCTGGGGGCAAGAGGAAGCATAGCAAATCTGAGGAAGGGGTGAAAGAAGGCAGAGTGGCTGGACTAGAGAGGAAGAGGCTCAAGATGAGTTTGGAGATTGTAGAGAGAAAACACACAGGACTTTGTAGGATGTGGCAAAGGGTCTAGATCTTTTTTTCCCCCTCAGTGCAAGGGGAGGCTATCAGAGGGTTTTAAGCAGGGCAGCTATGTGGTCTACTTAAGAGGATGCTGCATAAAGAAAGTAATGGAGGAAGAAGGAATGGATGGGCAGGGAATGATGTCCAGGCTATTTCTGTGGTCCAGGGGGATGGTGAGGATAATTTGGAATCACTGATAGCAGTGAAAGTGAGAAGTAGACACATTTCGTACAGGGTGGAAGTCAATGCCTTCCCTTCAAATACACAATAAATTGACTCATCTCATCTCCAGTCTCACAGTCCTTACTCAGAATATCTCTATTGCCTCCGTTAATTCCCCCACCCTCCTGTTCTCCAAGAAAACAGGCCACTCAACCTGCACTTTAGCAACTCTGGCTTCTGCTTCAAACTTACTTACATCTTTACCCATCCTTACTTATAATCTGTTCCTTCTGAGGGTAAAAAGTAGACCACCTTTGCTTTGACCTCCAGATCTTCACACACATTGTTCCTTCTGCAAGAACACTCTTTCCATAGGCCCCTCAAGTCTCAGCTCAGAGCCTTTCTTTCAGAAGTCTTCTCTGATCCTCTCTAAAGACCTGAGTTAGAGACTATGTCTGCTACTGCTAAGTCACGTCAGTCGTGTCCGACTCTGTGCGACCCCATAGATGGAAGCCCACCAGACTCCCCCGTCCCTGGGATTCTCCAGGTAAGAACACTGGAGTGGGTTGCCATTTCCTTCTCCAATGCATGAAAGTGAAAAGTGAAAGGGAAGTCGCTCAGTCGTGTCTGACCCTCAGCAACCCCATGGACTGCAGCCTTCCAGGCTCCTCCATCCATGGGATTTTCCAGGCAAGAGTACTGGAGTGGGGTGCCATTGCCTTCTCCGAGAGACTATGTATCAGCATACAATAACAGCCTGCTTAGTTGGCTTGAAGCAACAGGTAGACTGTGAAAACATTGAAAGGATGGTCAGGCTTTGTTTCTCATTATATCCTCCAGGACCTTGGATAGTGGCACATGGACCAGGCTCAATAAATACATGTTTATGAAGACGGAAGAACTCTTCCTTCTCTCTAAAGTCAACTCCCTCCCTTATGCTATTGACACCAACTCTTCCCACTTCATTGAGACCTTGTTGCAACAATTTTCCCTTCTGTCTTATATGTTCTAATTCACTTCTCAACTAGATCCTCCCTCACAACAAGAAAGGCATGCTTCTTCTAAGAGCACTTTCATTCAATCCTGGCTTACCCCCAAGAGTAGAAGCTTCCCCTAAGCTTCTGTTCAAACTTCTAGAAAACACAAGCCATATACTCTACTTCCTCACACCTTGCTCTCTTCACCATTTAGCTTCCCATTCACACAGTTCCACTGAAATACTCTCAAGAGCCCCGAGGACCTCTCAATGCTAGATTCAACGGTCACTTTTCAGCCTTCATTCTACTTGAACTTTCAGTAACATTCGCTGCTGTTGACCACCTGCCTTCTGCTGTTGACTACCTGCCTTCTTCTACAGTTCAATTTTCACAGTCATATTTCCTGGCTCTTCACTTAAATCTTTGAAATTTCTCATTTATTACCCTTTAATAAATGTTCCTTTTTTTTGTGTGTACAGTTCTTCTGTGCATTCTTGCCATCTCTTCTTAATATCTTCTGCTTCTGTTAGATCCATACCATTTCTGTCCCTTATCGAGCCCATCTTTGCATGAAATGTTCCTTTGATATCTCTAATTTTCTTGAAGAGATCCCTAGTCTTTCCCATTCTGTTGTTTTCCTCTATTTCTTTGCATTGATCACTGAAGAAGGCTTTCTTATCTCTTCTTGCTATTCTTTGGAACTCTGCATTCAGATGTTTATATCTTTCTCCTTTGCTTTTTGCTTCTCTTCTTTTCACAGCTATTTGTAAGGCCTCCCCAGACAGCCATTTTGCTTTTTTGCATTTCTTTTCCATGGGGTTGGTCTTGATCCCTGTCTCCTGTTCAATGTCACGAACCTCATTCCATAGTTCATCAGGCACTCTATCTATCAGCTCTAGTCCCTTAAATCTATTTGTCACTTCCACTGTATAATCATAAGGGATTTGATTTAGGTCATACCTGAATGGTCTAGTGGTTTTCCCTACTTTCTTCAATTTAAGTCTGAATTTGGCAATAAGGAGTTCATGGTCTGAGCCACAGTCAGCTCCTGGTCTTGTTTTTGTTGACTGTATGGAGCTTCTCCATCTTTGGCTGCAAAGAATGTAATCAATCTGATTTTGGTGTTGACCATCTGGTGATGTCCATGTATAGAGTCTTCTCTTGTGTTGTTGGAAGAGGGTGTTTGTTATGACCAGTGCACTTTCTTGGCAAAACTCTATTAGTCTTTGCCCTGCTTCATTCCGTATTCCAAGGCCAAATTTGCCTGTTACCCCAGGTGTTTCTTGACTTCCTACTTTTGCATTCCAGTCCCCTATAATGAAAAGGACATCTTTTTTGGGTGTTAGTTATAAAAGGTCTTGTAGGTCTTCATAGAACCATTCAACTTCAGCTTCTTCAGTGTTACTGGTTGGGGCATAGACTTGGATTACTGTGATATTGAATGGTTTGCCTTGGAAACGAACAGAGATCATTATGTCGTTTTTGAGATTGCATCCAAGTACTGCATTTTGGACTCTTTTGTTGACCATGATGGCCACTCCATTTCTTCTGAGGGATTCCTGCCTGCAGTAGTAGATATAATGGTCATCTGAGTTAAATTCACCCATTCCAGTCCATTTTAGTTCGCTGATTCCTAGAATGTCAACATTCACTCTTGCCACCTCTTGTTTGACCACTTCCAATTTGCCTTGATTCATGGACCTGACATTCCAGGTTCCTATGCAATATTGCTCTTTACAGCCTCGGACCTTGCTTCTATCACCAGTCACATCCACAGCTGGGTGTTCTTTTTGCTTTGGCTCCATCCCTTCATTCTTTCTGGAGTTATTTCTCCACTGATCTCCAGTAGCATATTGGGCACCTACTGACCTGGGGAGTTCCTCTTTCAGTATCCTATCATTTTGCCTTTTCATACTGTTCATGGGGTTCTCAAGGCAAGACTACTGAAGTGGTATGCCATTCCCTTCTCCAGTGGACCACATTCTGTCAGATCTCTCCACCATGACCCGCCCATCTTGGGTTGCCCCACGGGCATGGCTTAGTTTCATTGAGTTAGACAAGGCTGTGGTCCTAGTGTGATTAGACTGACTAGTTTTCTGTGAATATGGTTTCAGTGTGTCTGCCCTCTGATGCCCTCTTGCAACACCTACCGTCTTACTTGGGTTTCTCTTACCTTGAGCATGGGGTATCTCTTCACGGCTGCTCCAGCAAAGCGCAGCCATTGCTCCTTACCTTGGATGAGGGGTATCTCCTCACTGCCGCCCTTCCTGACCTTCAACGTGAGATAGCTCCTCTAGGTCCTCCTGCGCCCGCGCAGCCACGGCTCCACAGAAGAACTGTACAAAAAAGATCTTCACGACCCAGATAATCATGATGGTGTGATCACTGACCTAGAGCCAGACATCCTGGAATGTGAAGTCAAGTGGGCCTTGGAAAGCATCACTACGAACAAAGCTAGTGGAGGTGATGGAATTCCAGTTGAGCTATTCCAAATCCTGAAAGATGATGCTGTGAAAGTGCTGCACTCAATATGCCAGCAAATTTGGAAAACTCAGCTGTGGCCACAGGACTGGAAAAGGTCAGTTTTTGTTCCAATCCCAAGGAAAGGCAATGCCAAAGAATGCTCAAACTACCACACAATTGCACTCATCTCACAAGCTAGTAAAGTAATGCTCAAAATTCTCCAAGCCAGGCTTCAGTAATATGTGAACCGTGAACTTCCTGATGTTCAAGCTGGTTTTAGAAAAGGCAGAGGAACCAGAGATCAAATTGCCAACATCCACTGGATCATGAAAAAAGCAAGAGAGTTCCAGAAAAGCATCTATTTCTGCTTTATTGACTATGCCAAAGCCTTTGACTGTGTGGATCACAATAAATTGTGGAAAATTCTGAAAGAGATGGGAATACCAGACCACCTTACCTGCCTCTTGAGAAATTTGTATGCAGGTCAGGAAGCAACAGTTAGAATTGGACATGGAACAACAGACTGGTTCCAAATAGGAAAAGGAGTTCGTCAAGGCTGTATATTGTCATCCTGTTTATTTAACTTATATGCAGAGTACATCATGAGAAACGCTGGACTGGAAGAAGCACAAGCTGGAATCAAGATTGGTGGGAGAAATATCAATAACCTCAGATATGCAGATGACACCACCCTTATGGCAGAAAGTGAAGAGGAACTAAAAAGCCTCTTGATGAAAGTGAAAGTGGAGAGTGAAAAAGTTGGCGTAAAGTTCAACATTCAGAAAACGAAGATCATGGCTTCCGGTACCACCAGTTCATGGGATATAGATGGGGAAACAGTGTCAGACTTTATTTTTCTGGGCTCCAAAATCACTACAGATGGTGACTGCAGCCATGAAATTAAAAGATGCTTACTCCTTGGAAGGAAAATTATGACCAACCTAGATAGCATATTCAAAAGCAGAGACATTACTTTGCCAAAAAAGTTCCATCTAGTCAAGGCTATGGTTTTTCCTGTGGTTATGTATGGATGTGAGAGTTGGACTGTGAAGAAGGCTGAGCGCCGAAGAATTGATGCTTTTGAACTGTGGTGTTGGAGAAGACTCTTGAGAGTCCTTTGGACTGCAAGGAGATCCAACCAGTCCATTCTGAAGGAGATCAACCCTGGGATTTCTTTGGAAGGAATGATGCTAAAGCTGAAATTCCAGTACTTTGGCCACCACATGCGAAGAGTTGACTCATTGGAAAAGACTCTGATGCTGGGAGGGATTGGGGGCAAGAGGAGAAGGGGACGACAGAGGATGAGATGGCTGGATGGCATCACTGACTCAATGGATGTAAGTCTCAGTGAACTCCGGGAGTTGGTGATGGACAGGGAGGCCTGGTGTGCTGTGATTCATGGGGTCGCAAAGAGTCGGACATGACTGAGCGACTGATCTGATCTGAATGAATGTTCTGGTGTTTTTTTTTTTTTTTTCATGCCGTTTCACAGACGAATAAACTAAAGATGCAATAAGCCATATGATGGTGAATATGTTTCTTCAAAAGTCCTCATCTGATGGAAAAATACCGAAGTACTTTTGCATAAAATGATATATCATATCTCAGAACTTCTTGAAATACTCCAGATGTGGTCATGTATTACTCATGTAATTAAAAAGGTAAGCCTAATTTTTTAAAATAAAATAAAAGGTTACATGATCTACCACCAAGATTCCATCTTGTAAAACCAGGTCTCCTTTGAA
This sequence comes from Bubalus bubalis, assembly GCF_019923935.1. Classification (NCBI taxonomy): domain Eukaryota; kingdom Metazoa; phylum Chordata; class Mammalia; order Artiodactyla; family Bovidae; genus Bubalus; species Bubalus bubalis. The sequence goes on along the minus strand of NC_059173.1, from coordinate 16,231,220 downwards.
GTCCTAAAACCAATGGTGTTTCTACCACAAAGACCAACACACTTCAGGTGATCTAAGAGAGGTCTCAGTCAGAGCAAGGGTTCATAGTGCTCTGCCTGATACAGAAGATCAGGGACCATGGGTGTATGTTACCATAGAGGAAACTTGGACATGTTGTCAGCTTTGGCTCTTCCAGGATCACACATGGAATACTGCATGGCATATTTATCCATGTTGAGATTAGTCTATGTATGAAAGCATTCTTTAGGAAAAGAGACTTCTGAAAGAGAAATCAATTTTGGCTCTCTCAAATCTTAGAAATTATAACTATCAAGAAATGTTAAGTGTTTTGTGATTAATAAAGAGAGGCAGCACAGTGCCACAGTGAAGAACACAGTCTCTTGAGTAAGACATACCTGGATTTAAGCCCCTGCTCCATGACTCAGTAGCTAGGTGAACTCTTGACAAGTCACCAGGGGCCTCAAGTGTCAGTTTCCATATATGCTGAAAGGGGAGAGCAAACATGAAAACACCTGAAATGCAGCAGATGTCTGCAAATTCTTATTGGGGGCTGGTGGACAACTGGGAGGCCGAGAGCAACATGGGGCCCTCCTGGAGAACCTTACATTGGTCCCTCTTCCTATTTCCTGTACGTCTCACTCACTCAGGATGATTTGCAGTTGGTGGCAAATTCAGCCCTGGGACCAGAGATCTGAGACTGGTGATAAAACTGTCAGCCAAGATTTGCTACATCTTTTTTTTCCCACCCCTTAGCCTCCCATTAAAAATGATTTGTCATTAGGACGAAACATGGGAAAACAAACGTGATTAAAATTTTCCCATATTAAATGCCTGCATAGCAATGGCAAGCCTGAGCTGAACTCTCTGGAAAGGCTCTGATTCATCCATCTGGAAGCGGGTCGAGCAGCTGGCAGAGTCAGGGAGTGGAGCGAGAGCCTGGGGTTGTTCCTCTGCTGCCTCATGCACATCCCAGCATCCTCCTTCCATCTGGTTGACTTCATCACATTAACTCCATCAAACATCGCTATACAAGGATTAAAGGTGCCCAGGGCAGGACATGGGCATCATCATAGTGCTGGGGAGCTAGGAGAGGATGGGGAGGGAGAAGGTGCCCATATCTTGTAGTCTGCATTCCCAGAAGTGAAAAAAAATCTCTTGTAACCTTTGGAAATGTGATAGATCTGAGGTCAGCTGACCATGAGGTTAGCTACATAGTTTATTAAAGGCACGTTCTTGCCTGGAGAATCCCAGGGACAGGGGAGCCTGGTAGGCTGCCGTCTATGGGGACACACAAAGTCGGACACAACTGAAGTGACTTAGCAGTAGCAGCAGTCACAGCTTTTACATCATTCAAAACCTTTTGTTCAGTGGTAGATAAATTGCAAAATCATCTAAATTCTTCACCTCTTCCTGTATCCATGCTTTGTGCAATGTGACTCTGCAGCTCCTCTTATCAAGAGGCAGAGAGTCTCCCCCATCCTTGATGTGGGCTGGTCTTGTGATTTGCTTTGTTTAACTGAATGCAACAGAAGTGAGTGTGTCTGGCTCCAAGGTTAGGGCTCATGAGATATTAAACACTTTCACTCTCTCTATTGTAACAAGTTCGGGTTACTCTACAGGATTATGAAAGACACCAGGCTCATTCACTACCTATCACCCCACCTAGCAACCAGCTAACTTCTAGATATGTGAATGAGGCCATCCTAAACTAACAAGCCTCCAACCAACCACAATCTGATCACAGGTTCATGAGTAAACCCAGCTGAGATCAGCCCATCTCATTCTAAATCAGTAGAGCTGCCCAGCTGACCTACAGACCAGTAAACAATAATAAATGTTTATTGTTTGAAGCATGAATCTTTGAGGTGGTTTGTTATGCAGTGAAATTAAGTGATATAAAGTCCACATGTGTGTGACTTTCCATGATCACCTCCTTATAACATATAACTGCCCATCTCCTTCTAGAAATAACGTTAATCCATTATGCCCTGAAATTGAAATTGGTGGTGGTGTTGGCTTTTTTTCACCTCTGTAGAATCTGGTAAAAATCCTTAATTAACATGCAAATCCCTCCCCAAGGGCTCAGTCCACAGGAATTTCCTCTTGAAGATGCCAAAATGTTCTGTCATTCAAGGACCAGTGGAGAGATAAGCCCATGCTCTACCAAACACACCAGAGTGTGAGCAACAGGGCTTCTATCATTACTCCCCAGACACAACTTACTGCACTGGTTCTTTCTCCTCAGCAAGAATATGATGAATGTAATATTCTTGGTTGGTAAGAAATATTAATTAATTGGAGAAAGAACCAAAATAGAGGTATATTTGTCTAGTCATAGTCATAAAGATTTCCTTTCCCTCTTCTGATCACCAAAGGTGGGGGAAGGTTAACGTGATTGATCTGGATTTACCAAGCCAAGGACATGTGGTTGGGGCAATGGTTTCACTGGACCAAACCTGCCAGAGTGACTCTCAAAGTCTCTCTTTTCCAACCTCTCTCTCCTTTCAATGACATTGGAGACAATGTACCTATCTCCTCCCTCTTGGGCAGGGGCATCCCCCCCACCACCACTTTGGAGCTTAAAGGGGAACTTGGGTGAGGCCCAGAGGAAAGGCTATCTCTGCTTGCCTAAGCTCAATGAAGGAAGTGACCCACATGCTCCAGCATTTGAGTGTATAAATGCTGGCTTGAGAGCAGGATTCATATGTTCTCTTAATGGCATATATGCTCTTAATGGTACCCCTTACACATCTACTCCAACCCAAAGACTTTTCCCAGGAAATGTCTCTCCCAGAGGACAAACACGAAGGAGGGAGTGCCTAGAAAGTTACTGACCCAAAAGAAACACATGTAAATGCATGACTTTAAATGCTGAAGAGGAGGAAAACAGACATGGCATTGACAAGGTATAAGACTTCTTGTTGTAGGTAACATTGCATCATGTGGAAATATTAGGATGTATTGCAATAACTAGAATATCTGAAATAGGACTCTCTTTGACATGAGGTATCCATCATCAACTGACCACAAAATGGGAATTTGAACACATAGGAAAAAATTCTTCAAAGTATTTCCCTAAAGCAGAAACCATTCCTCTTCAAACCTATCTCCACTTTGTAATTCTTAACATCATCAGAATTTTTATTACAAAGCCATTTCTTCCGGAGAAGGCAATGGCAACTCACTCCAGTGGCTGGAGTGGGTTTCCACTCTTGCCTGGAAAATTCCATGGATGGAGGAGCCTGGTAGGCTGCAGTCTATGGGGTCGCTAAGAGTCGGACACGACTGAGAGACTTCACTTTCGCTTTTCACTATCATGCATTGGAGAAGGAAATGGCAACCCACTCCAGTGTTCTTGCCTGGAGAATCCCAGGGACCGGGGAGCCTGGAGGGCTGCCGTCTATGGGGTCGCACAGAGTCGGACATGACTGAAGCGACTTAGCAGCAGCAGCAGCAGCAGCAGCCTACCCCCACTAATCCCACTTCCTTACACCCTTCTTGGATTTTACCTTCTAGTCATTGACACACATTAGGAGACACTTGGTTAACTCCTCTTTCTCTCTGTTTTTAGATACATTGTCTCGATATGGGACATTCACATCCCTTCTTTCTTCCGAGAGAACTCCTACTCATCTTTCAGGTCTCTGCTTTGATGTCTTGTTCTCCTACAATCTGTGTTAAGAGGCGTTTGGACAGTCCTGTTTCAGCTGATGAAGAACCCCTGGGTATTTTCTATGTGCCATTGCTTCCTTCCCTTGAAGATACAGAGCTGGACAAGTTGTCACTTGGGGCTCATAGCACCATAAGGCTTGGGCCATTTCATGCCCATGAGATAATTTCTAGGAGTTACAACAAGGGAAGAAACAAAATCATGAGTGTTTAAATTCATCTTGCTTTAGGTCATAAAACTTTGTGTGCTTGCTAGTTATTTCTCTCACGGTATATATGGAGACTGATCTCCATGCCAAATATAAATAAGAAATTGTAATTATGTGTCATTACTGCCAATCATCCCTTTAGGGAAATAGTACAGTAGTGACCAGGTTGTAGTCAAGGAGTTTAACCTGGACAAATTTTGTTCTGTCATATTATCCCAAGACCAAGGCAAGGGAAGGGAGCTAGAGGTGCTTTCATTTCAGTTACCCCCTTGAAATCATTTAAGGAGAGAGAGAAGAGAGCAGGGAGTTAAGAAACCAAGGAGGTAATATCTGATTATTTCTTAAGGGTACCTTGAGTAGAAAATAAAGGAGTTCATTGGAAAAACAAAAACAAAAAAACAAAAAAACACCTGAACTGATGGATTTCTGTTCCTTGGAATTCTAAGCCTTTCTCCAACTGCTTTATAAAGAGAAGCAATTAATAAACACACTACTGGCAGGAAAAGAGGTTGGATAACCTATTCTCTGAGTAAGATTACCCAAAAATTAGAACTGTTACTAATCCTTCCAAGAATAGGTTTGGGACTCCTTCTTTAGTCCTCACAGATCTTGTGGAGGACACAGACAGAATCCCTCCCAGAGTCTGTTCCCATCCCCTCTCCTCACTGCCAGATTATGAGCTTTTTGAGGACACAGACTGTGTTTTGTTCACAGAAATGTTGCCTGGTTCTCAGAACTTACAGGAATGCCAACCTATGAGTCGGTTCAGTATTGCTTCAGCAGCCATAGAGCTAAACATCAAGAAAGGATCTGACCATCAGTTTGGTTCAGGCTGAGGTCCCTACATCAACCAATTACCAGCTTTTGTCTCACCAATTCAACTGACTTAAAGCAAATGACCCTTGAATCTATCAGTTTGTTATTTTTCTGGAGAGCAAATGATACAACTGACAGTTCACCTACCTTAGGTCTCCAAGAGCTGGGCTCCAATCCCAAGCCTGTCATTTACTTGGGATAGTTACTTATCCTCTTCATGTCTCAGTTTATCTACAACATGGGCATGGTAAGTAGTACCTCTGCTATAGAGTGGTAGTGAGGAATTAGCGAGAATATATGTATACAGTCTTTGAGGCACATGGTAGACCCACATGAGTGTTTGCTTTGGTGACAATGATAATGATCACATTGTTGATGACATCATCAATGATACTGTGCCTCTTTCATTCTTGGAGAGTGTCAACTGGGAAACATTCCAAACAGGATGAAGAATGGATATGGACCCAATATATATCTGGTACCTGAGACAGCCTTCAATGTAATTAGCACACTTTGGGCACATTGACAGGATGTCTCTGTGTCCTTGTTTATATTCCTACCCACTAGTCTTTCGGTGTTTGTTCCAAATGGTGAATTGCCATGCACAAATATTTCTGATTGACAGGAAAGTCAGAGACAGTGCCATCTTACAGCTTAGATATTAGTTCAGTTGCTCTGAGTCTTGGTGGTGTGATTGATGGGAGTTTCATTGCAAATGTAAAAAGTCTATATTCCTTTCTTTCTGTTTTGGCACATCAATGTTTTTGTCTTGCATAACACATCCTGTCGCATTGAAGATAATGGAGCTCTAATGTGTTTGATGGCTCTGCATCAGAGCTGGTCAATGCAGCATCCCCAGGACAGAAACCACTGGATCAACAACCCTCACACATCCCCTGCCTGCTAAAAAGAGGAAAAGCTCCTAGAGCCAGAGATGGAGAGTATTTGCCAGTAAAATACCAATTCCACCAATGTTAACTGAGCACCTGTAGGGGCAAGGCTTAAGCCAATGCATAGGTAGGTGTGAAATAAATTCTTGTTAAATGGATGAATGGATGAACAGAAGCCTGCATATTGTGAAATCATTGTGGCATCTATAATTCTTCCTCTTTTGGAAGCTGAATTTTCAAAAAAGCAATCAAATCCCAAGGAAATTAGCTAGAAGAGATGAAAATATGGCAAAACCCCAATGGTGTTAGACCAGCTGCTGCAAATGTGACAAACGCACAAACCCAGGGGAATAGATAATGGCTTGACTGCTAAAAGATGAAAATCCACAAACAGACTTAATTTCAAGAAGACAGTGTTGGACCATCAGCCACAGGCACAAGTTGGATCACACAGATGTGATGAGGGTGGCCTCTGCTTTTGTCTATGAGCTTCAAAAATCTTGATGTCATTCTATTCAGTAGTAACTGGATTACTGTGGGAGCTGGGAGCCAAGGAGGTTTTAGTCTAGAGAAGGAGAGACAAATAGATTCTAGGCTCCGTGTCTAAAAGTCCTGTCAGTCCTTTTCACTATTGTCACCCTGGTAGCTGGCACAACTCCTGGCACAGAGCGCACGCATGCTGTCACTTCAGTCGTGTCCAACTCTTTGTTACCCTATGGACTGTAGCCCACTAGGCGCCTCTGTTCGTGGGATTCCCAGGCAAGAACACTGGAGTGAGTTGCCATTTCTTTCTCCAGTGGATCTTCCTGACCCAGGGATCAAAGCCAGGTATCCTGAATTGCAGGCATATTCTTTACAATCTGAGCTACCAGGGAGGCCCACAAAATATACTGCCTATCTCTATATTGATATAACAGGTTATCTGCACTACCATGAAAGTAATATACAGTGCATAGTTTATATCTAGTGCATAGTTTCTGAGAAGGCAATGAATGGCACCCCACTCCAGTACTCTTGCCTGGAGAATCCCATGGACAGAGGAGTCTGGTAGGCTGCAGTCCATGGGGTTGCTAGGAGTCGGACACGACTGAGTGACTTCACTTTCACTTTTCACTTTTGTGCACTGGAGAAGGAAATGGCAACCCACTCCAGGGTTCTTCCCTGGAGAATCCAAGGGACAGGGGAGCCTGGTGGGCTGCCATCTATGGGGTTGCACAGAGTCGGACACGACTGAAGCGACCTAGCAGCAGCAGCAGTACATAGTTTATATCTATTTATCTCATGGTTCTAGAACATAACATTTAGTTTGTAATATTAGTCCATTAGTAGAAGGTGCCATAGTGAAGGAGAGAAAAAAAGAAATGTGTGAGCAGCTAGCAGAAAGAGAAATGCCATCAAGCCTCAGGAAATTGGGAAGGGACTATGGAAGAGGAGACAGCTAAAATGGGTCTTAGAGGAAAGGCAGAATCCAGGATGCCTGGGCACTGCATAATTCAGGCTGTGGAAATACTAGAAAAATTTCAGCAAAATACAAATATAGGGCAATTTCCTCCAAGCATATCCTAAGGAACCATTTATACAAAACTACCCAGGAATGACCATCCCAAGCCTCTGGTTCAGAATATCTGTTAATGAGGCCCATGATCTAAATTATAACAGCCTCCTTAAATCTTTCTTATGAGCTACATCTTGGGGAATCATTTCCAAAGAGCGCATGCTAAGTCGCTTCAGTTGTGTCTGACTCTGTGTGACCCCATGAACTGTAGCCTGCCAGATTCCTCTGTCCATGGGAGTCTCCAGACAAGAATACTGGACTGGGTTGCCATTTCCTAATCCAGGGGATCTTCTGACCTAGGGATCGAACCTGTGTCTCGTTTACGTCTCTGGCACTGGCAGGCAGGCTCTTTACCACTAGTGCCACCTGGGAAGCCCAAAGAGTACCAGGGTCATGATTTTATTTAATCTTCTCAACTATCCAAAGAAGTAGGCTTGATTATTGTCAATGTATGCCCAGGAATAGGTTCAGCAAGGGGAAGTGACTTATTCAAGGTCACCCAGCTTGTAGGTAAAAGAGCTGTGATTCAATACAGAATATCAGACATCAAACCTCCAGTCTTAACCCACTACTAACCACTGCCTCTATGAATGCAGAGCTACCAGGAAAGGTATGGGAAGAGGAGCTATAGGAAGGGACTTTAAAGAGCATGTTCTGATAATAATGGTAGTAGAGATCAATAAAGACAACGATACTGTTTTATATCTTTTGAAAGAAATAAAAAATACACCACCACTCTGGCTGTGGCAGACTTTATCAGGAGGCTCTGATTAATGAGTAAAGAAGCCCTGGACTCGGCTCCCTAATAGATGCCTGCTATATCACCAGGAGATTTCCATCTCAGCCATACATTGTGATGTGCTTGGGCTGCAGTGTTAGGTTCTGCCCTGCATTTGATCAGCTTCATCTCTGTTTTTAAATGAAAAGGTCAATAAATACATACATCCAGTAGAGTAACTTGTGATCAGGAGACAAAATTAAAGCAGCTGTTAAATAATTTGGGGGTTCAGATCAGCACTGAATGTGAATGGTGTGATTGGATGTTTCATTTGTGGTCAGCTAGTATTCTTGCCTAGAGAAGGTGATGGCACCCACTCAAGTACTCTTGCCTGGCAAATCCCATGGACAGAGGAGCCTGGTAGGCTGCAGTCCATGGGGTCGCTAAGAGTTGGACACGACTGAGTGACTTCACTTTCACTTTTCACTTTCCTGCATTGGAGAAGGAAATGGCAACCCACTCCATTGTTCTTGCCTGGAGAATCCCAGGGACGGGGGAGCCTGGTGGGCTGCCATCCATGGGGTCACAGAGTCGGACACGACTAAAGCGACTTAGCAGCAGCAGCAGCACCAGTATTCTTGCCTGGAGAAGGCAATGGCACCCCACTCCAGTACTCTTGCCTGGAAAATCCCATGGACGGAGGAGCCTGGTAGGCTGCAATCCATGGGGTCGCTAGGAGTCGGACACAACTGAGTGACTTCACTTTCACTTTTCACTTTCATGTATTGGAGAAGGAAATGGCAACCCACTCCAGTATTCTTGCCTGGAGGATCCCAGGGACGGGGGAGCCTGGTGGGCTGCCATCTATGGGGTCGCACAGAGTCAGACACGACTGAAGCAACTTAGCAGCAGCAGTATTCTTGCCTAGAGAATCCCGTGGACAGAGGAGCCTGGTTGGCTGCCATCTGTGGGGTCGCAGAGAGTTGGGCATGATTGATATGACTTAGCAGCAGCAGCAGACATGGAAAGTTAAAACACCCAAGGTCAAATGTCCAAGGTCATGGGTCCAACGGACCAAGGGAACCAACCTTCCTTATTGTTAAAAGCCTCATCTGACTCTCAACCCTACCTGGCCATCTGAAAAGTCCATGGAGGGGAGAATGTCTGAGGTCTGATGAATCAGAGGTCTCGCTTCCTCCAGTTTTCTGCTCAGTATCAACTTCACAGGACTCTCTGACCACCCATGGGAATAGCATGGCCTTATGATTTCCTTTACTTTCCTTTGCCTTTTTTCTTCATGAATCTTAGTGATACTCAATATTATGTTATCTACTTATTTGTTCTTTTGTTTACTGCCTTTCTTTTCCTACTAGACTACAAGCTCCCTAAAGTTAGAGACCTTTGTTCTCCTCCATTTCCCCAGCATTCAGGGCTCTGCCTGTTATATGGTAAACGTTGCCTAAATATTTGTTTAACTAAAGAATAATGTGTTGGCACAAAAGCATCCTGTATTCCAAGAAACAACTTTATTCTCAGCTCTGTCTTTGCTTGGTGATGTCATTTAAAAATAAAATTTTCTTTTCTAATTAACTATTTCAATAGCTTTCTTCTCATCATCTCTAGGATAACTTGGAAACTGTGATGTGGTTTATTAGACCCTCTGGTTCTGCCTGAGGTTTCTCCTCCAGCCCATCCCATGCCTCTTTCTGTCTTGTGTAAATCTGTGCATCATACTCTCTTTCAGTTGGACAGTAGTACCCTGCTTCCCCCCATTTCCAGGTCTTTCTACATGTACCCTCTCATTGTGACGCACATTTTCTTCTTCCTTTTTCTTTACCTGGTTAGTTCCTAGGCATCCTTCCATTTCCAGCTTAAACACTACTTCCTGGGATTGTCTTTCCTGAATTCTCAGACTCAGCTAGCTCCCCTCTTTATTTCTTCATGGCATCCTGCACTTCCACCTTCTATCACATTTGAAAATTTGAAGATGTGTTCAGTGTTTGTTGGCCCCATATACGCCACTTTGTGAACTTCACCAAAGTGGAGATGGGACTTTCCTCCTGAATGCTGATTTCCCAGCAGTCAGCACAGTGCTGGAGGAAGTTAGTGCTCAATAAATATTGTGTTTGTGCACAAATGCATGCATGCATGAATAGCACAGCTGGAGAGTTCTCTCCCACTGAAATTACCTCCAAACACAGGACACACGCAGATCTTCTTCCCCTGAGATGATGCTCAAGAACACATGGGTGATTTTGGGTCTCCCTATTGACAGCTGTATATTGTCACCCTGCTTATTTAACTTATATGCAGAGTACCTCATGAGAAATGCTGGGCTGGAAGAAGCATAAGCTGGAATCAAGATTGCCGGGAGAAATATCAATAACCTCAGATATGCAGATGACACCACCCTTATGGCAGAACGTGAAGAGGAACTAAAAAGCCTCTTGATGAAAGTGAAAGAGGAGAGTGGAAAAGTTGGCTTAAAGCTCAACATTCAGAAAATGAAGATCATGGCATCCGGTCCCATCACTTCATGGGAAATAGATGGGGAAACAGGGGAAACAGTGTCAGACTTTGTTTTTTTGGGCTCCAAAATCACTGCAGATGGTGACTGCAGCCATGAAATTAAAAGACGCTTACTCCTTGGAAGGAAAGTTATGACCAACCTAGATAGCACATTCAAAAGCAGAGACATTACTTTGCCAACAAAGGTCTGTCTAGTCAAGGCTATGGTTTTTCCTGTGGTCATGTATGGATGTGAGAGTTGGACTGTGAAGAAGGCTGAGTGCTGAAGAATTGATGCTTTTGAACTGTGGTGCTGGAGAAGACTCTTGAGAGTCCCTTGGACTGCAAGGAGATCCAACCAGTCCATTCTGAAGGAGATCAGCCCTGGGATTTCTTTGGAAGGAATGATGCTAAAGCTGAAACTCCAGTCCTTTGGCCACCTCATGTAAAGAGTTGACTCATTGGAAAAGACTCTGATGCTGGGAGGGATTGGGGGCAGGAGGAGAAAGGGGATGACAGAGGATGAGATGGCTGGATGGCATCACTGACTCGATGGACGTAAGTCTGGGTGAACTCTGGGAGTTGGTGATGGATAGGGGGGCCTGGTGTGCTGCGATTCATGGGGTCGCAGAGAGTCGGACATGACTGAGCGACTGAACTGAACTGAACTGACTGATTGACAGCCCAGGTCCACCCCCTCAGTGAGCAAATTAAGTGATCTTATCACCAGGCGCTATGGTCATTCCCCAGTCCACACCCTAGATGGCAAAAATGTTAGGGAGCTGGATCATTTGCAGATTTATTATTTAAGCCTCTAGCTAAGTAACAACACTTTTGTTTTTGGAAGTGAAAAATTTGCAACTAACTCAGCATCTAGAATGCAAGCAAAATTTGAAGCAATCTAGACAATTGTGCTGAAATTGCAAAGCTGGAAGGCCAAGGGGAAGAGGCCATGCTAGTTTTATATTCATAGAGAAACCCAGAGCCAGTCTGGAGACCACAGGGGAGGGAGAGAGGGGCTGAGTAGGGGAGAAAAACACATGGAGACCTTTTATTGCTTTTGTTTAACTCTAATTACAAAAATCATGATCACATGCAAAAATCTCCCATAATTAACCACCCAGAGATAACAACTTTTAATATTTTGTTGCATGCTCTTTTGGTACTGAAAAAGATGGGCTGGAGGCTGCACTTATTATTTAATAATCAGTTTTCTTACTTAGCAATGCAGCACAATTATATTCCAATGGGAGGCAGATGGCATCAGTTAAAAACATGGACTTTGTAATCAGATAGACCTGCATTTTACTCGTGCTGAACCATGTACTATTTAGTTCTTTTGGCAAGATGTTTAAGCCTTAATTTCCTCATCTATAAACTGGGGACAAAAGTGAAATTGATCTCTCTGTGTTGAGACTAAATGGAGTAAAACATGTAAGTTATTAACACCAAGTCTGTTGCATAATAGATATTTGAGTAGCTATTGTTACAACATCAGCAATTACTTCTCCCAAGCATCATTTTTGATGGTCAAAAGCATTATCATAAATGGATTTGCTTAACCAGTCCCTTACTGTTGTACATATACATTGCTGTCATTTCTCTTTTCTGCTGAACAGAACTTTGGAATGAATAGCCATACCAAGAGTCCCCAGGAGAGAAGAGAGCATAAGAAGAAGGGGTGGTTCCAGCAAATGTCCTGGTGCCAATAGGTGGCAGAACCAACGACACATGAGTCCCCAAGGGGGAAGGGAGGGAGGAGGAGGGGCATGACCACTGAAATCATTCAAAAGACAACAAAAATTGTTTTTCATTCTTATACTAGCTGACCAAATTGTTTCACTGGATTGCAGTCAAGAGTGATGGAACAACCTACAGCAACCAGAGTGATATTTTAAAATCTAATTCAGACATACCTTCTTCCTTAAAACAAAACCCATATCCCTTATACTTGGAGGATCTTATCCTACAAGGTCAAGAATAAAGATCTGGCACCTATCTCCCTCTCTGATGGTAGCTCCTATCACTCTCCCCTCTGCTCACACCAATCTGAACACTCTGGCCTCCTCACTAGTCTTCACACTTGCAATGCTCATGTAAAAAAAAAAATTTTTTTTTTTTTTTTTGCAGTGCCACATGGCTGTGGGATCTTAGTTCACCTACTAGGGGCAGAACCTGGGACCTCACCAGTGAAAGCACAGTCTTAACCACTGGACTGCCAGGGAATTCTTTGAATGCTCATTCCTACCACAGGACCTTTGCATTTGATCTGCCCTTTTTCTTGCCTGGAGAATCCCAGGGACGGCGGAGCCTGGTGGGCTGCCGTCTATGGGGTCACACAGAGTCGGACATGACTGAAGCGACTTAGTAGCAGCAGCAGCTTGCTTGGAACACTCTCCCTTAGATCTTTGCATAACTCACTATACATGATGCAGGTCTTTGCATATGTTCTGAAAGGTCTTCCCTGACTACTCTATCTATGAAATAGCTCCCCTCTGTACTACTACCTCTCCATCACTCTATAAATCTGTGTATGTTTGTTTTTTCTTCATAAAATTTGCTTCTGTATGACAGTACACATGCATTTGCTTATTATCACTCTTCCTTGTTCCTTAATATATTCCTGGTGCCTAGAAAACTGCCTGCATCATGGTGGGTGTTCATTGTATATTTTCAGAATGAATGAATGAATCTCTAAGCTGAATTGGGGTGCTGGGGCCAACGTCTGTCTATGGAGTAAAAGAAGTTCACACATTCCTGGGCCCTTGTGATTAAAGGCAGAGATTAAAGCACTCATTGAGATGCTGACTATATTACTTGCTGGCTCTGTGATCTTGGGCAAGTTATTTGACCTTTGTAGGCCTCAATTTCTCATATAGAAAATGGGAATAACTATGGTATCTACTTTACAAGATTGTTCTGAGAAATAAATGATATTTAAATGTATGTAAATTGCATAGCAGAATGTCTGGTACTTGAGAAGTCCTTAAGAAAAGGAGAGAAACTTACTGCTTCTTATTATTCATCAATTAATTCATTAAATCAGTGGTCCCCAATCTTTTTGGCACCACGGACTGGTTTCATGGAAGACAATTTTCCCACAGACTGGGGGTGGAAATGATTCAAGTGCATTACATTTATTTTGCACTTTATTTCTATTATTATTACATCAGCTCTACCTCAGATCATCGGGCATTAGATCCTGGAGGTTTGGGACCCCTGCATTAAATCATTCCCCCACTGTTTCATTCATTTGTTCATTTAAATATATTCATCCACAGACTTAATACTGTTAAATTGACCATACTACCCAAAGCCATCTGTTGGTTCTGTTCAATTCCTATCAATTCCAATGTGATTTTTTTTTTCACAGAAATAGAAAAAAAATCATAAAATTCATATGGCACTGCAAAAGATCCCACATAGCCAAGGCAATCTTGAGAAAGAACAAAGCTTCACACTTCCTGATTTCAAACTATAATTAAAAAGCTATAGTAATAAAAAAAAAAGCTATAGTAATCAAAACAGCATGGTATTGGCATACAAACACATAAACAGATGGAACAGAATAAAGACCCCAGAAATAAACCCACACAAATACAGCCAATTCATATGTGACAGGGCAACTAAGAACATTCAAATGGGGAAAGGACAGTCTCTTTAATAAATGGTGCTGGGAAAACTGGGTATTCACACATTAAAGAATGAAATTGGACCATCGTCTTGCACAGGTCACAAAAATTAACTTGAAATGGATTAAAGACTTTAAAAAATTGAAAGCATAAAACTTTTAAAAGAAAGCATAGGAAAAAAACCTTTAGACATTGGTCTTGGCAAGGATTTTTTGGATACGACACTAAAAGTACAGCAACAAAAGCAAAAATCAATAAGTAGGACTACACCAAACTAAAAAGCTTCTAGACAGCATAAGTGACCACAAAACAAACAAACAACCTACAGAATGGGAGAAAATAATTGCAAACTATATATCTGTTGAGTTAATATCCAAAATATATAAGGAACTCATAAACTCAACAGCAAACTCGTCATCATCCTATTTAAAAGTGAACAGAGGATCTGAATAAACATGGCCAATAAGTATATGAGAAGGTGTTCAATGTCACTAATAATTAGGGAAATGCAAATTAAAACCACAATAAGATATCACTTTACACTCGTTATAATGGCTATTATTAAAAAAAAAAAAAAAAGACAAGAGGTAGCAAATGCTGGTGAAGATGTGAAGAAGTGGGCCCTGCTGATGGGCAAATAAACTGGTACAACCATTATGGAAAGCAGCGTGGAAGTTCCTCAAAAAACTAAAAGTAGGCCTACCACATGATCCAGTAATTCTACTCCTGTATATCTGAAAGAAATGAAATTATTATTGTGAAGAGATACCTGCATTCCCATATTGAGTGCAGAATTATTCTCAATAGCCAAGACATGGAAACAACCTAAGTATCTGTCAACAGATGAATGGATAAAGAAAATGTAATATATATACACATGCTGGAATACTACTCAGCCCCTCCCCCCCCCAAAAGGAGATCCTACCATTTGTAACAACACAGAGAGATTCTGAAGGCATTATGCTGAATGAAATAAGTCAGACACAGAAAGACACATGCTATATGATCTCACTTATGCATGAAATCTAAACAAGCTGAACTCAGAATCAAGGAGTGGACAGGATGCTGCCAGGAGCTTTGGAGTGGGGGAAATGAGAAGACGCTGGTCAAACGGTACAAAGGGTACAAACATAAGATGAATAAGTTCGTAGGGCATCTGATATACAGCACAGTGGCTACAGTTAACTAGACTCTATCCCCTGAAGTAGGAAATGACAACTCACTCCAGTATTCTTTCCTGGAAAATTTCATGGACAGAAGAGCCTGGAGGGATATAGTCCATGAGGTCACAAACAGTTGGACACAACTGAGCAACTGAGCGCACACATGGTAGACTTTAAAGTTGCTAGGAGAGTACATCTCAAACATTCATACCACCACCACAAACACTGAAAACAATGATAATTATGTGAGGTGAAGGATGTGTTAACTAACCTTGTTGTGGTAATCATTTTGCAGTATATAGGTGTATGAAATCACCAACTGTACACCTTAAACTTACGCAATGTTACATGTTAATCATATTTCAATAAAGCTGGAAAAAATAATCTACCTATCAGCTCATTTTTCAATTATTTTCTTTCTTGCTGTTTCACATTTCACAGATTCATCTATCAACTGAATCCATCCAGACCCATATACCTGTCTATATATTTACAGTTTAAACTAATACTTATCCAGCTTATTTTGAAGGATGCTGAGGCAACAATGGAGAGATTAGAAACATGAGATTAAAACAGCACGAGCACTTTTAAACACACCTCTGAAGCCAGCCCAACTATACCTGGGGGCCCACCCCAAAACATGCCCCTCTCCACCCACCCCCTCCCCAACACCCCATCCTTCCAGCCCAGGGACACAGGCCCAAGAATCAGCATTCATCCTCCCAGCTCCCTACAGCCTCTGTCCCTCTCCCAGCTTCTACCAGTGTTTAGTTTGCAAATAGAGCTAATGCCTTCTGGCCCAGGGGAATACACTTCGCCCAGCATGAAACACTAATGAAATCTCTTCATCTACCTCACACTGGGATGGCACAGTATCTCTGAGGTGCCTAAAATACCCAAAGCTTTGGTCACCTGCCTCTATCCCAAATCTAGCAGTTATTCCTGAAGTCTCATTCTTTCCCTGCCACCAAGGTGGGGAGACTGATGGGCTCAAGAATAGTGATGAAGACAATCAGGATAGTGATGATGGGACTAGAACCAGTGCCCATGAAATTGGCTCCAACTATGTCCCAGTTAGTGAGAACAATATTGAGACATATTTATTAAGTGGGAAAATCCAACCAGTCAGAGGAGATGTTCTCTGCAAATAACCAGCATAGCTATCCCAATGCCTATCAGCTGACTATCTGCCCTGCTTTGCATATCTATCAATTAATGAAACCCCTCAATAGGTCAGGAGGCAGTATTATGAGCCCATTTATCAGATGTAGAAATGGAGGCTCAGAGAGGGAAAAAAAAAACACTCACAGAGTAGGTAAGCAAATCTGGAATTTGCTGAGTCCTGAGCTTGCTTGCTGATTATTCATTTGTATGTTTATATATTTACTTGCATTTATTATGAAAATATCTACTTTATTTGGTAAATACCTTAGCTGTATTTTCCTCCATTTTTTAAAACTTTGAACAATTTCAAACCTATAGTAAAATTAAAAGAATAGTTTACTGGACTCAGGTATGCTTCACTCAGATTCATCAAATTCTCTCTTGTCTTCTCTCCCTCAGAAGAGACACACACACATTTCTGTTCCATTTCTAATTAAGTTGTAACCACCATGATGATTCACCCCTGATGCCTGCATCAGCTACATTGGTAACCACTGTCCCCCCAAACACTCCTGTCCACACGGTCCATACAGGGCTTCTCTTCCTTCCCAGCCAGAAGTGACCTCACCCGTGCTTCTAGACAAGCTCCTGTCATCTGCTGCCCACCTGTGCCCCCTAATGGGTGGCTCCTCACCCATAGTTCCACTGAGTGAACCTCATCACCTGACATGGGGACCAGGGAGGGTCTCTGACTCAGAGGGATCCCAGCCACGGGCTGGCAGGGGCTGTGATTTGGATGTAATGAGTCAAACAGATTTCCCCTCTCATCAGCTTGATCTAAGAGGACAGGGAGTCACAGACATTAGAACTTAGAAAGTCATGTTGACTAAGGGGCTACTGTGAAGGTGGAAGCCATGAGGAAGCAAAAGGAAGATGGAGCAGCTGCACAAAAATAATGTAGAAAAATATAACAATAACAATAATAACAGCTAACATTTATTGAACAGATAGTATGTGTTAAGTATGGCATAGTCAGTATCCCATTTAATATTATACTTGGCACAGAAGCACATACAGTATCATCTCCCTGTTTAGACTGAGACGCAGAGAAGTAAAGTAACTCACCTGAGGTCGCATGGCAAGCAACTGGAGGAATCTCTTTGCAACCAGCATCCTGTTGGTTCCAGGAATTCTCCCTGCCCGTCCTGAGGCCCCCTGTTCTGCTTTCTCTGGATTCCCATGAGATATCTGAATCTCACAGCAAAGCTTCAATTGCACTTGAACTCACTGGAATGGGTTTCTGTTGACTCCAATCAAAGGGACCCTGAATAAAGACCCTGGCCTCACCCGTGACTTCAGTGAGACTGGAGTTCCTTAAGAACAACCCTCAAGCCCACCACTTTGACTAGTTACCTGGAAGTTTGCACAGATCGACCCAAATATTCAGGGAGCCAAGAATGATGCATGAAGATTAATTATACATGACCCATTATCAATAATTTAATATGCATGACCTGTCTTTGATGATTTTCTTATTTAGATGCCACCTTTGCTTTATGTAAAAGATATTTATCAGGACTCTCACACTTTCTCTTGTGACCTTATACAATGTAATCTAATTGCCCAGAGAAAACCTTAAGCTTCAGGGCTTGAATTCTTCCACCAGTGAAAGTTGGAGGAAACTACTGCTTGCCAATTAGGGAGAGACTTTTTTAAAAATAAATCATATTCAAGTAACCAATTTTTTGAAAATTAGCATTCCTCAAAGTACAGTCAACACTAATAACAGCAAACATAATTGAATCTCTCTCAAATGATTTAGGAGATATTTCTGAATGTCACTTCCCTTTATTTGAGACTGTTAAAAAAAAAAGGATAATACAATTAAAGCCTTACCTTTGCTTGTTGGAGCTTTCTGGGTGTTATATATTTGCAGGACTAAGTCAAACACAGATGTCACACCCAGTATCTTGAGCTGTTTATAAGAATCATCCAAGTCACTCTGAACAGTGTGAGAAGATACTCAGCTCCACTGTCTAGGGTCACTTGACTGATTCTACTGTAGACGCCTCTACCAAGATGGTTAGATCAGCTCCTTTAGAAGCTGGATATTAGCTTTGAATTTCAAGATGGTTGGGGAAAAAAAAACTGGGAGGTCTCATGTTTGGAGATAATTCCCACCTAGCAGAGCTGTTTTGAGGATGGGTGATTTACACGTTGAGTTTACAATGCAGTGTCTTGTGCTTAATAAGTGCTCAATATATAGTAAGTGTTATTAAGGAAATAAATACTTGAGAGTTCAAGAGGAGCCAAAAATCTATGCTTCTGGCTATCTCCTAAATATTCTGACTTGTACTTGTTTTCATAGCAGATAGAAAATCAATTCTACTCCATTATATTCTCCTCTTTAGAGGACCATTTGGGTCCCTCCTGGTGGAGGAAAATGCAGAGAGAAGGAAAAGGAATGCAGGATAAAGTTACAGGTTTGAGGAAGCACTGATGTCACAGAAATTCATGGGACCTGAAGGCAAAAGAGTGGGATCTGTGTAGCCAGCAGTTTTGAATCAGCTTGTTTCATAGCAGCCCATGTTGCATGTGGTTCAATATTACATAGTGTTTTAACGGAATCCACATCTGTTTCTTTTTAAACTTCCACCTCCTGACTCATTTGTTTCTTCTTTCATCAGGCAAAGGTACATTAGGCACTTATTGTGAGCCTGGAGCTGTTCTTGGTACTGAAGAAACACCAGAGAATGAGTTGGACCTGCACCCGCCTTCACAAAAGTTTTTGAAGAAGTGGAGATGAGACAAGAGAGTGTGATGACCTTGTTCAGTCTTGGAGGTGGCGAGGAGGAGGTTCAGAGAAGACATCCTGGAAAAAGTAACATTTGAGACCAGGAGGATAAGAAGTAGTTAGCATTCAAGGTTTTGTTTGTTTGTTTGTTTGTTTCTTGAAGAACAGCACAGAGTCTTTACCTTCCATATATTTGAGGTCAGCTCTCTGACCTCATTTCGTATTACCACCCTAATCTCTCATTCTGACTTAACCACATTGGTTCACATGGAGAATTTCCCTTCTCCCAAAATAATGTTCTCTTTCCCCTAGATGACACAATTCTAGGCCCTTCACCACACTAACTGACTCACCATCAATAGATTCATTGGTCATTGTGAAAATGATTTGGCTGTCCCTCAAAAAGTTAAGCACAGAACTGCCATAAAACCCAGCAATTTCATTTCTAGCTAAGAGAATCAAAAACATATGCTCAAACAAACATTTATATATAAATGCCCATAGAAGCATTATTCATAATTGCCAAAAAGTGGAAGCAACCTGAATGAATGAACAAAATGTGGTATTTCAACACAATGGAATATTATTTAGCCATAAAAATAATGAACCATTGATGCATGCTAAATATGAATCAACCTCAAAAACATTATGCAAAAGGAAAGAAGCCACTTGTGAAAGGCCACATATTATATGATACCATGTATAAGAAATGTCCAGAACAGGCAAATCCATTAGGGACAGCAAGCAGATCAGTGGTTGCCAGAGGCTGAGGAGAGGAGGGAATGGGGAATAGACCGATTAAGGGGTATGATGTTTCCTTTTGAGGTGATGAGAATGTTTTGGAATTGGATAGTGATGATGATTGCAAAACATTGTGAATATTCTAAAAACCACTGAATTGTACATTTTTAAATGGTTTTAAATGGTGAATTTTGTGCTATGTGACTTTTATCTGAATTTTTAAAAGGGAAAAAGAAAGAAGAGGTAGAGGATGTAGTGAGAACTAGGGACACCACAAGGCCTGTGGAACAAGGGCTTGTTTATTCATCTCAAAATCCATCTGCTGATTTTCAGGTGGTCTTACCTGAGAAGGGGACTACAGAAAAAATTTTTTTTTGAAGAATGGAAGAAAGAAATTTAGGTTTAAAGAGATGGCAAAGTGGGAGTTGGGAAAAGTCTGTATGACCTCTTGGGCTTTGATGACCCCAGTGTCCAAGGGAGGATGACCTAGGTGAGAACTGGCCCGGTGACTTTATCTTCCACAACTGACCATCAGTACAGAATACAGAAAGAGGAAAGGGAAGAAAGAGCACAGAGATATAATTCAGGGTTGGGGAGAGAGAGAGAGAAACATTCTTTTCTTCCTTTTGTCTCCAAAGCCAGGTGACAGAGAATAGAAATGGGAAATGTAGATCAAAATGTAATTTTCCCTTACAAGCTGCAGTGAGGCCAGGGGCTCGGGAGGTAGCCTGCCCTGGGGAGCTGCTCACTCGGCAATAACTCATCGGCAGCTCTGCACAAAAGCGGCGCTTATTAAAGGTCAAACGAAGACAGCAGGCGAAGGGTTGATGGAAGCAATAAAGGGGCACAAGAGGGAGGGGGCCACAGAAGCAGCTGGTTCTAATGGAGAAGTTGTCCTAAGCAGGGCAGAGGCCACTTATTCAAGCCAGCAGGTGATGCCCCAACACCCACTGGGGACCCCTGACCTGGAAAATGCTGCCTGTGTCTTCATGGCCCAAGTATTTCCCTGGTCCCATGCAGAGATCAATGACCAATCAATAAAACACTGGCTTGTATAAGAAACAATCATCAGCAGGGCAGAAAAATAGCCCTGGGAGCCCTCTGCTCCTGTCTACCTGCCAGTGGATGGGAAGGTTGCTAAATTCTTAGAGGTCAGGTAGATAAAGAATGATCTAAGTTCCCAGGTGCCCAGGTCAGGCTAATTCTGCATTATCATCATCAGTTATTTCTATTTTCTGTCAAACATTCTACACAGCTCATGATTTTACTGGATTCTCTCAATAACATACACACAAGTGCTGTTATTATTCCCACTTTACAGTCAAGAACACTGAGGCTCAGGGAGGTTAAGTCACCTGCCCAATAGCACTTAATCTAGTGAAAGGTAGAGTGTGACCCCCAATCTGTCTGACCTCAAAGGCTGTGCTCTTAACCATGATACTTATCTATTTCTCACAATAACCAAATAATTATTGAGGGCCCACTATGTGCAGGGCCATGAATGCTTTGTTTGGATTTGGATAATTCCTTTCTTCTCTCAGGGCCTCAGCTTTCTCATCTATCCCATGAAGAGTTGTCCCTGATGTTCTTACCTAGGTTGGAGGTTCTGAGCATCAAGTGATAGTCGTTGATGCCCATTTGGATATCCAAGTCAGTATCCATTTGGAAAATGGAAACCTTGTGTATCTAAGAGGTTGTCCCTCCCCGAGTATTCCCACTGGGAATGCTGTCCTGCCTGGAAAGAAGCACAATCCTGACATAGACAGGCACCAGAGTCCCAAGCTGAGACTAAGATAGATTATTTGATTTGTCACTGATCCTGGAGTAGAAAACAAAAAAAGTGAAGGTCACAGGGTGGGAAAATAGGGATAAGAAATTGCAGTTGACCTGATGATAATTAAATGCAGCATTAAATGACAGGCATTGCCCAAACCATCAGGTCTCTGACCCTTCCCTGTGAATAGTAAACCAACAACCACTTGCTAATCACAGTCTTGCCCCTAACATGCTGAGCTACCATGTTTTAAACATATCAGTTTTACATTTTTAAACATGAAGCATTATTTTTACTTTTAAAAAGCCATAGATGGGCCCTTTAACAGCCTTCACTTAGGTTGCTAGAGAGGGCTGCTTGGAAAGTTTGAGAAGCATCTGCTTAGCAGAGAATAGAGCTGCTAGAAGGATGAAGGAAAGTAATTTAGGAATTAAAGAGATGGTAAAACGAGAGTCAGGAAAAGTGTGTGTATGTGTGTGTGTGTGTGGGTGTTCGTTCATAACAGATCTCATAATAGAACATTAGAAAGCTCTAGACGTTTTATTTATTTTCATTTTTAAGTATGAGTTTAATGCCATTTTATGTTTCCTCCTGACCCACTGGCATCTATGAGACTTGATCTTGCAAATGATGGCTTTGCCAGGGATAACAGATGCTTCTGGTGCCCAAGTCACAGGCTTTCAAGCTCAACCATGACTGTGACTTCAGTAGCTTGGGCATACTGACACCATTCAATTTCAAACAACTGCCCCAAATCCAGAAACTCTCTGTCTCAAAGCTTTCTCTAATACCACAAGAACCCACTCAGCCTCAAGCAGGTGCATTCTGAAACCATGGGATAGTTAACCTCAGGGCAACCCTTAAATGGGTGACCAGAGCTAGTGGATAAGTATGTACACATCTCAGATGCACTAAGGGACTTGAGCCCCACTGCTTACAGCAGCAGCTTGTAAATAATACGTTCTTTGCTGGCTTTTCATGATTTCACTGATTTCACTCTCCCTGTTCCTTCACTTCTGCTTCCTAGAACGAGCTCCCAGATAAACTACTTGCCCCCAAGTATATATATCAGGGTTCTTCTTTGGTGGAATCCAAAATAAGACCCCAAGCACACATCTTAGGAATAAAACTTCCCTGGTAGGTGTTTCAGCCAGGGTTCAATCAAGGAAGCAGGTCCACTGGGAGGTGTATATATATTAAAGAACTTGTCCCAGGCGTGTTACCTTACTTAGTTGTGATTCATTAAACAGTCTCCGTAAGGCCACTGTCTTTGCATCTGATGTTGAAGTTTGAAATCTTCAGGACAAGCAGTCCCAAAGGGCAGATAGATGAGGAATGAGAGAGAGCAAGGACAAACTGGAATCTGTGAGCACAAACTAGCACCTACAAGGATATAGACTCGAGCCATGTTGGGTCTCACTGCTTTTGATCCTGGTGATGTGGGTGCCCTCAAGGATTAGTTGGTGCCCTTCATCATAGGGCCAAATACACCCCTGGCCCAGGAGTCAAAGAAGCTGAAGCAGGATCCATGAGAAGGTGGCCCCATACCAGTGAGGTGAACCCAAGACATGAGTGAGCTATGAAAGCACCTTACCTGACCTACACACTGAAAACCAAAGGATTCTGGGAAGTGTAGTCTAGCCTGGCCAAGTTGACACTTTAAAAAGCCACCAGTAGAGGAAGGTACAAAACATCAGAAGTGGGCAAGACCTGACCTCAGGACCAGCTGTACTTGGAAATGTCTCACAATTACTTGAAAAACAGCTTCCTCCTTCTTAGCTGCTGAAGGCAGAGACACTGCCTAGAGTTGGTGGGGTTGTGTATGGTTCCATTCACATGGATTATTAATGGAATGATGCCACCTTGAGCCGCCATGAAAGCAACCATACCCACCCACAAGAGCATCAACTGGTAACAAGGGGGAGCATATCTCAGAACAGACTTCCAGCCCATATGAAGCATCCCACGTTGATTTGGTGGGGGCAGACTTATGTTGGCCAACAATTAAAGTATTGTTATTAACAACAAGACTGAGCTAACCAGAAGGGAGGGACCAGGGCAAAGAGGGGCAGTCAGGTGGGTCTGGGGAGTAATGGCACTATAAAGAGGCAAGACATGATGTCCTATGAAGTTGCCTGAGCTAGATAAGCACCTGAAGCACCTGACTGTGATGCCAGATAGGGAGCAGAGCCCAGAGGAGCAGAGAGGTGGATGAGTACTCACAGAGGATACGTTTTAGTTTGCTCCTGTACAAGTTCT
The DNA here is from genome assembly GCF_019923935.1 of Bubalus bubalis. Taxonomy (NCBI): domain Eukaryota; kingdom Metazoa; phylum Chordata; class Mammalia; order Artiodactyla; family Bovidae; genus Bubalus; species Bubalus bubalis. The sequence goes on along the minus strand of NC_059173.1, from coordinate 16,207,388 downwards.
CTGGTTTCAGTCGGGCCTCCTGGCTCTGGGAATCCTTTTGTTAACTTTAACCAGAGGAGACCTCATTTCAGTTCAGTTCAGTTCAGTCACTCAGTCATGTCCGACTCTTTGCGGCCCCATGAATCACAGCACGCCAGGCCTCCCTGTCCATCACCAACTCCCGGAGTTCACTCAAACTCATGTCCATCGAGTCCGTGATGCCATCCGTTCATCTCATCCTCTGTTGGCCCCTTCTCCTCCTGGCCCCAATCCCTCCCAGCATCAGGGTCTTTTCCAATGAGTCAACTCTTTGCATGAAATGGCCAAAATATCGGAGTTTCAGCTTTAGCATCAGACCTTCCAATGAACACCCAGGACTTATGTCCTTTAGGATGGACTGGTTGGACCTCCTTGCAGTCCAAGGGACTCTCAAGAGTCTTCTCCAACAGCACAGTTAAAAAGCATCAATTCTTTGGTGTTCAGCTTTCTTCACAGTCCAACTCTCACATCCATATATGACCACTGGAAAAACCACAGCCTTGACTAGATGGACCTTTGTTGGCAAAGTAATATCTCTGCTTTTCAATATACTATCTAGGTTGGTCATAACTTTCCTTCCAAGGAGTAAGCGTCTTTTAATTTCATGGTGGCAATCACCATCTGCAGTGATTTTGGAGCCCCAAAAAATAAAGTCTGACACTGTTTCCCCATCTATCTGCCATGAAGTGATGGGACCAGATGCCATGATCTTAGTTTTCTGAATGTTGAGCTTTAAGCCAACTTTTTCACTCTCCTCTTTCACTTTCATCAAGAGGCTTTTTAGTTCCTCTTCACTTTCTGCTGTAAGGGTGGTGTCATCTGCATATCTGTGGTTACTGATATTTCTCCCAGCAATCTTTTTTTTTTTTCCAGGAGATGGTGAGTTTTATTTTGTCTTGTCTGCATAGAGGTTTGATTTGCTCTCGAATGTTCCAGAGTGGAGAGAGATTAGGAGAAAGCACAGAATGCAGAGGTCTATTCGGTGTAATCTCCCTCATTTTCATCTTCACCGTCAATGGAGAGAGCCGCATGTTTGCTTGCAGAACTGAACTTCGAGGCTGGATTTTCTTCAGCTTTCTTTGGCTCAGGTGCAGATCTGGAGTCATGATCCTTTTTGCCATCTTTACTGTCTGCCTCCTTCCAGTGGTCTTTGTTCCCCCCATCTCCCGGACCACGGCTGGAGCTCCCCCTTTGGCCTTTTGGGGCACTCACCCCATCTACTTTATTGTCATCTTTCCTTGCTGATCCTTCCTCAGATAGTTGAGCTGGAACTACTTTCCCTCCACCACTTGTAGGGGACTGCTGCTCTGTGTCTGAGCTCTGAGATCGAGCAGGAGGGTTAGAACTTCGCTTCACCCAAGCATTCTCCTTTGGTGGAGGGGCTGGCATTAGCTTTAGAGGCTGTTCAGGTTTGGGAGGCTTAGAAGTTGGAGACTGACAGTCTTCCTCTTTATTGGAGGTTTCATTTTCTAGAGACTTCTCACTTTTTCTTCTTCGTGCATCCTGGTCTGACTTACTTCTGCCAGATGTGGCTGAGGTCCCAGTCTGTGATGACTCACTTCCTGTCCTCGATCGTTCCCGTTCCTGAGTTTCTTCACTTCGCCAGCTTGGGTGTCTCTCCAGAGGCCGTCGTTCTAGTTTTGGCTCATCCAGCTGACGCTGCAGTTTCTCCTGTTCCTTCTGTAGCCGCTCTTCTACTTCTCGTTCTCTAGCAGCTGTGTCAACAGGCTTTGCCCCTCCAAAGATAGAGGCTGCACGACTGGACTGGGAGGTGCTAGCGGAGGAATCATCTTCCTTAGGAGTACTCCGAGGCTTTAGGTTCAGTTTGGGTCTTTGAGGGGGACCTCTATCATCCCGCCTGTAATCATCCCGAGAGTAATCATTTCTGGAACTCCAGGACCGGTCATCTCGTCTGTCCTATCTGTCTTCATAGCGGTCCCCGCCTCCTCTGTAGTCGTCATCCCTCTGGTACCCACTACCGAATGCTCTTCTGCCACTGCCTATCCCGGAATCGTAGCCATCTCGGTCATCATAGCGATCTCGGCCCCCGTATCAATCCATGTCCTGGCGTGGGCCATCACGGTAACTGTCCCGATACGCATCACGATATCTGTCTGAATCGTAACGATCTCAATACTTGTCTCCAAAGCTATCATCACCCCTTCTAGGCGGGTAGTCATCAAAGCTGTCTGCAGCAGGATGGGCCCTCCAGTCTGTATCTGTTTTGTCAGAATCACGATTTCTATCTCGGGCAAAAGAACGATCATCCCTGTCTTTATCCTGTGCTTGATCAGCAACGTCCACTCGATTTCTCCTGTTACCTAGAGACTCTTCGTTGAGGCTTAAGGCACTGAGCAAGGAATCCAGGTCCTCAAACTCAGCATAACCAAAACCTTTTAAACCTCTCAGGATTGCTGGGTTCACATGGCAAACGCACCACACTGATATTTAATCCTCTAAAGAATTCCTTAATGGAATCTTCTGTCACATCATAGGGCAGGTTCCCTAGAAAAGCAGTGTAGGGTGGAGATTTGGGAAGACAGCTCTGGTTAATATTGGGTTCCCGAGCAGCCCGTGGAGCAGTGGGCAGGATGGAACGGTCAATTGGAGGTGCCCGATACACATCATCATCATTACTATGCCAAGTGGTTGAAACATCCCCTTCCAGATCGTCTGTTTCATCAGCCCAGCTGACTGGTTTGGGGACATAGGTGCTGCCTCCACCAGTCCCTCCATCCTCAGCCAGAAAGTCTGTTAGGGAGATAGTCTTCCCCTTCTTATTCTTCTTTTTCGCTAAGGCCGCCATGTTGGGAGAAGGAGAGAGAATGCAAAGGCTCTCCCAGCAATCTTGACTCCAGCTTGTGCTTCTTCCAGACCAGCGTTTCTCATGATGTACTCTGCATAGAAGTTAAATAAGCAGGGTGACAATATACAGCCTTGATGTACTCCTTTTCCTATTTGGAACCAGTCTGTTGTTCCATGTCCAGTTCTAACTGTTGCTTCCTGACCTGCATATAGGTTTCTCAAGAGGCAGGTCAGGTGGTCTGGTATTCCCATGAGAAGACCTCAGTGGGGGCATTTTTAAAGGTTCTGAAAATGCTAGCATTTAGAAAGTATCAGATTTGTAACTCGTACACACTTGTGGTTTATTACTACTCAATATCTGTCCTTATTTCTCCTAATAACATAACAATTTCCTTTGCAGAGTAACTCTCCTTTGGCCTCAGTCATTGGGAAGCCCAATTCAAGATTGGGAAATCGAGGCCCATAGGCATGTGAAATAACTTGCCCAATGTCACACAGCATGGTGAAGCCTGGTTAAGAACCATGGCTTCAAGGCTAGGGCAGTGAACCTCTCTGCAAGCCCACCATGAAACAGTGGTGAGCTGACCCTACAGTGCAGGGCTGGGTCAGCTGAGGGGTGAAGGTCAAACAGAAATTAGAATTTGTTTTCTCACCTTTGCTCTCCCTCTCTTGTTCAGCCAGAGAGTAAACACTTGACTAGCATGAGCAGGAGAACTGAGCTCGTTAAATCACTAATTCTCTTCCTCCTGGGCCATCCCCAACATTCTAAAGTCAGCAAAACCTGTTATCTACTTAATCTGATTTTATGCCATGCAGCAATTTATTTTTGAAAAATTTTCCTTGTTGGATAATGGCAACTCTTGAGAAAGCTCTATTGATTTTTTGACTGCAGGTTTATCGGGGCTGAGTCAGCCGGGCCCTCCGCCAACTGGAGTCTCCATTCAGATCTTTATCTTGTCTCTTCATAGCTTGAAAGAGTAAGTTTAGCTAAGGCCGTAGGGATGGGTCCTAAGGGTCGCATTCACACTCATAATGAAACAAAATTAGAAACTGCTTTAGGTCCTAACAACCACTGTATTCACTGTGCTGAACTATACACAGTGGAAAGAGTATGAACACGGAGGTGAAGCTGGTATTTCATATATGCTTGTAAGTCTAACTACAGCCATATAACTTGTAGGAGGTTGAAGCAGACAGAAAAGCTAAACTTGGCCTTGATGCTGACACTGTGCACCCATGCTAATGTGCCTGTCATCTCCAAATCAGTTCTTCATCCCCAAATGAAGGATATTATCTACCTTTCTTAAAACATCATGGACTTATCAATAAAATTGATCATCCTCAGTAGAAAAATACTTGAGAATAGACGATCATTGTCTACACAGTCCCCAGATTCATCCTTCAGACACTGAAGGGGAAGGATCTTAAAATCTCACTTCCTCCAAGAACCTTTCCATCATTTCCCCTTCATTTATTCATTCAGAAAACATTCATAGAGTAGATACTGGAGATATGCCCTCTTTGCACCTACACTTACACTCTCTTCTTAGACATCCTGTCCACATCTCCTTACTAGACCACTTGTTTACTCTGTCTCACATCCTCTTGGACTAGCTTTTTTGATTCTAGCCATTGATGCAGCAAATCACCTGCTCGCAGGTATATTCTGATGGCACCTTGCTTTAACTATACCTTGTATTTCTTGCCTTCTCCTCTAGGGCTTTGACCTAAGGGCCATTTTGGTGCAATTATAAAACTGGAAATGAGATGAAGATAATATCCCTTGGGGCAATCCTTTGACCCAAGGACACCAGGAACTGATGAATAAATTCTTTCCTCTCTCATTCTCTGGATAGCATTTCTGAGGTGCATTCTACACATTTCAAACCCAGGATCTGTTGAGTACAAACCTCAGTTTCTGACATCAGCTCAATAACACAACTTTGCACTGGCTTTCCCTCCATCTCTCTTTGACTCTTCCAAGTCCCCCTCTCTCATTCCTCAACATCTCTTCCCAATCAAACCATCTTCATGCAAACCCTTTTCACAAGCTCTGCTTTCAAGGAGAATTGGAGCCAAGACCTCCATATTGCAAGAGACACTTCCAATCTTTAGAGCAGCAGGGCACATAATCCCATACCCCCATCCCTAGCACAGTTGATTGGCCCAAGAGTGAATGTCTGGCAGGAGTTAAATCCAATCACAGTTTCTCTTCCCTGAGAATTTAGAATCAAGATGCTAATCTCTGTGTGATGTTTGAAGTGGAAAATATTGTAAAGCCTGGGCTGGGGACAACCATGTGCCCATGGTGCAAAGAAACCCAGTTTGCAAAGAGACAGAAAGAGACATCATGTAACCTTAGAGAAATACAAGAGAAAATTGCTGGATTCCTGGTCATTTTCTTCTTCTTCTTCTTTTTTTTGGTTCAAGTTCCTTGCTAGCCCAACTCACCTTTCCACCTTCGGGTTCTCTGAAACCCTCTTGTCCTTCCAATAAATTAATTTTTCTGCCTATACTAGCTTGAAGGGGATTCCACTATTCACAATAAAACAGTTTCTAAATCAGAATATCTTATGTGCCAGGTGCTGTGCTAAGCTTTGGATGTACACAAGATAGTTCCTGCTTTCAAAGAACTTAACATTAAACTGATCAATAAAAAATGAGATAGTGTCTCATAACAGTTCCTATGCTGCCAGGGCTAATCCTTTTCATAATAATCCTGTATATTATGCCAAATAACTAATTAATCCATTGATAATAATTGCAACAATTTCCTAATCCTTACCATGTGTAGACACTGTGCTTTATGCATGTCAGATCTTTTCGGTCTTTACTGAATGGTTTGTTTCTTTAGTGTTAGGAATACTGCAGTAAATAAGATCATTTCAATTTACAGTAAGTGCTGTGAAGGAAATCAGCCAGGTGATGTGATAGAAAGATAAGATCCAGGTTGGAGAGAGTAGATAAAAACTATTTTAGATAATGAGAGGAGAGGATCAAAGAGAGCTTCCCTGAAGAATGAACATTTTCAATGACATGTACAGAATGAGAAGAAAATAGATGTAGGGGAAAAAAAAACAAAAAACAAAGGAAGAACATTCTTGGAGAAAGAAAGGAAAGTGCAAAGGCCCTGAGGCAAGAATGGAAAAAAAAGAAATAAATGGATGACTAGACTCCAGGTAAGACAACTCTTCCTGACCCTTGAATCACATCTGTCATTCTCAGCTCTCTAGCTGCACAATGAATTTTTTAAATACTCATGTTTAGGTGACTCTCCCCACCCTGAGATTGAGATTTTATCAATCTGGGGTGGAACTAAATCATGTTGTTTGTTGTTTAAGGTCCCGAGCAACTCTGATTCACATAAAGGGTAGAAAATGACTAGACTCTAGGCTATATGGACATTAGTGAAGTAGAATTTACATAAAAAGGAAGCAAGCATGATGGGGAAATGTGATGATTGGTTATCTCACAGATCTTGGATCAATTCCTTGGTTCCAGGCAACAGTCCTCCAAATCTGGGTTTATGGAGACTCGGGGGAAAGGATGTGAATACATCCTAACCAGGAAGTGCTTCCCTAGAAGAAACTCTCTCAATGTTGCCAGGCTCTCGCCCAAGCTGGGCTAGGCTCCGCCTCCCTCTCCTTAGCCCCCATTCTTAGCCCCACAAAACACTTGTCACATGATGTGACATATACCTATATTTGCTCATTCAATAGAATGCCATGAAGGCAGGAACTATGTCCTCTTCCCCAAGACATCTTACATGTCTTTCGGGTCTCAAATTAGATGACACTTCCTCCAGGAAGCCATCTTTGACTCTACCCCTAGGAAAGTTTAGGTGCTTCCATTGGGGGTCCCTTTATTATAGAACTTATTGCCCTATATTTTGCCTGTATTTACATATATCTTCCTCAATAGCCTGGGAACTCTTTGCATCTGAGACCATATTTATTGATTCACTCCACTAATATCTGTTGATCATCTTCTGTGTGACACATATTGTTCCAGACACTGGAGATGCAGCAATGAAGAAAAATGGACCTACTCTCATGAGGCTCATGTCACTGTGGTGGGAGGACAGGTAATTAATTCATCAAGCACACAGTATGTCAGACAGTGGTAAGGGCTCTCAGTGTGATGGGAAGACATGGGAAGCGATTGGATGATTTTAAATAGAGGGGTGAAATGACCTCACTTTCCTTTCAAAAGCATCATTCTGAATTCTCTGTTAAGAAGAGAGTGTGAGAAAGCAAGGGCAGGTGCCAGAAGGGCATGTCATGGGGCTATTTCAATTAAACAGGTGAGGGATGAAGTGGTAACAACAGAGATGGTGAGAAGCGGTCAGATTCTGGGTTTCTGCTTTTAATAGTTTAATTGAGGTAGAATAAATACAATAAAATACTTAAAATACAACCAATAAACTCTGATATGCATTATACTTGTGAAACCATCACCACAGTCAAGGTAATGAATATAAACACCAAACTCTCCTCGTGCCCCTTGGTCACACCTTCTGCCTCCTCCTACCCCCAACCATTGATGTGCTTTCTGTCACTATAAATTAGTATGAATTTTCTGGAATTTTACCTAAATAGCATCATACAGTACTCTTTTGCATCTGGCTGCTTTCACTCAGTATAATAATTTTGAAATCCACTCATGTTTTTGCATGTATCAACAGTCTGTTCTTTTTCATTCTTGAATATGATGCCATTGTACAGAGGTATCACGGTTTGTTTATCCATTTACCTGTTAATGGACATTTGGGTTGTTTTCAAGACTGTGGGTATATTTTGAAGGTAGAGCTGAAAGAATTTGTTGGTGGAAAGGCTATAAGATATTACAGAAAGGGCAGAGTCACAGAAGACTTCCAGATTCTTCACTTCAAGTGAGAAGATGGAGTTTCCTATTGCTGAGATGTGAAACACTGCAGTGTTAGAGTAGAAGACATCTAACACCCAATACACTGCCTAGCACATAGTAGGAGCCCAATAAATGTTTGCTGAAGAAAGGATGAAGACAGGGAGAACAAGAGTAAAAATTCAGTTTGCGGTGCTGGTAATTCAAATCCTAAGATTCAAGCTAAGCTATACCTTTTCTCACCTTTTCCACGTCCCCAATCTCACTTCTGAAGCCCAGACAGTCATCATCATAAAGAGACTCCTTGGGCACAAAGGAGTGGAAGGCAGATTCAATTAGAGCAGGGCCCCTTGTTCTCAAATGGCCTCGGGTCCAGGAAGCATTGTTTCCTCCCCAGCATGGGGCTGAATGCACAACTGTCCTCTTTGGTTTCTGAACAATAAGCTTCCAAATTACTCTCCCACCTGACAGATCTACGAGCCACAGAGAAGTCCCCTCCCTCTTCCCCATTTACCCAGAGCTTCCCAAATGCTCCAGCTTAAAATGTGTCTAAATGTGCTGAACTCCAGTGTGAACTGTTATTAAAATCCACATATACCAGTGTGTTCCATGGCAAAAGGAAATAAAAGACAATCCACAAAACAATAGATACAAATAGCCAATAAACATAAAGGAGGGAGGATGTGCACCTTCACTGTACTCGACAAAATGGAAATTCCTATGATCTTGAGAGAATATCTTATTCCCATCAAATTGGCATGAATAAAACAAATGCAAATAAGCTAGCATTGGCAAGACTGTGAGGACACAGACAGGAATGTACTTTGCTGGTAGAAGTGAAAATTGGTATAACCATTCCCGGAGGAAGCTTAAAAATGGCCAAAGTATTTAATCTAAGAATTCTATAGTTAGAAATTTGTCCTGAGCAAATGTCTGTAAAGATATTCATCACATCATTGTAAGAGGAAATGTCACCAACCACCTTAACAAGTAAAGAAATTATGACACTGCCCATCATTGCAGAAGAGATAAATGCACTGTGTATATACATACAATGAATTAAGCATCTATGAATTGTACAGTATAGTACTACATGCAACAACATGGATGGAACTTTCAAACACAGTAAGTGAAAGAAGGAAATAGGAGAATACATGGAGTATGATTCCATCATATAAAGTTCAAAAGTAGACAAACTATGTTGTTTAGGTATGCAAACACAAATGGTAAGACTGTAAGGAAGAACAATAGAGTGATTTCAATAAAAGACAATATAGTGGTTAACTCTAGGAAGGAGAGTTTGCTCTCCTGGAGTTTGCTCCTGGAGTTTGGCGAGGTTTTATTTCTCGCCCTGCATGGTAATTATGTGGGTGCTCAAATTGCTATCATTCTTTATGCTGTATTTTCCTACCCCTGGTCATTTCACTATTAAGCTAGATCAGGGAAATCTTTCTTTCAAAGCTTATGACAGAACTATACACAGAACAACAGAACAAGGTTTGGCCACTTGTATCTAAAAATTCTAACAAGCTTGGCATGAATAATCTATTCTTAAGATTTTTTCCCTTAGACCTTTAGAAGATCTAAATTGGTTCTACTTGGATAGGATTGTTCTGGAAGGTAACAGGGCCACCTTATTTCTGAATTTGCTGAAATTTGGTATTACTAAGAGAGGAAATACATGATATTTCTCACTAAAGTTTCACTTTTTAAAATAAGTAAGTTACATAAAACTGTGGCTGAGTTAGGGGAAGCGGTGGAAGAAAGATACCCCAGATAATTAGGGGGCCACAGATTGAGCCATGATACACAGAGCTCTGCTAAATACTAAACACTTGCCTTGACATTGGGGCAGAAGAAGAAAAGCATCTGATCTTCAGAAACTCCTACAGCAAGGGGAGGTGGCAGAAGAGCAGCGGAACCAGTCCATTTGGGGCAGGAGAGAAAAGTTTGAGGCCATAGAAGAATAAAGGAAATGAGGGCATGTGTTTCTTTTCTGAGTCAGTATTTCTATTCCAGCCCAATTCAGCAGGATTTAGAAACCAACGGGTACCCAGAATGAATGAACTGCTTCCTTCTTCCTGATTCAAGCCTATATCAATGCATCTAACACCTTCTGCTAGAAGGTAACAAGATCACAAGAAGACTGGGTTCTCTCTTGTCAAAAGGATGTGGTACCTCAAACACTCTTCATGTTAAGGATATTCTGCCTTCAATTCAGAAGCTAAAGTGTCAATTTGTGGTGATCGTTAATTAAGACAACAGCTGCAACAACAATGAGGAGGATAATTGTGAAATTTATTGAGGAGACTCAAAAGTATCAGATGCTTAATTTGCATTACTTCATTTTCTCACATAACAGGTAGTATTTTTAGATATTATTAACAGTCCCATTCTACCAATGAGGAAATGGAGGAAGAGAGAGACTTGTGACCACTTGATCAAGGTCACACAGCTGGTTAGTGGCAAAGGCTGTGGAAAACCAGGTCCTCCTGACTCAAGCATCATGATAAGAGGTACCACACACGTGAGCACTGACACGGTGCTGGCCTGCCCTTCACAATGGGAGGGAACCTTCGCTATTTCAACCTTGCTCTGTTCACTCCAGAAGCATTGGTTTGAGAGTGAGTGGATCTGAAGGCTAAGGAGATAACACTGCCAGGCAGAACTGGTGTAATGTTGAATGGCTTTGGCGACTTATTCTCTGGTGATGATCATGCAGCTGGAGGCCCTAGAGACAGGTGACTGAATTCCTGGTATAACTGTGGTTTATTTAGCAATCTTCATCCTCTTGGGACTTGCCTGGTGGTCCAATGGCTAAGACTCTGCACTCCCAAAGTGGGGGTCAGGGTCGGGGCATGTTCAATTCCTGGTCAGGGAACTATGTCTCACATGCCACAACTAAAGAGTTTGGCATGCCTCAATGAAGATCAAAGATCCCACATGGTGCAGGTAAGACCTCGCATAGCCAAATAAATAAATAAATGTTAAAAAAAAAAAAAAAGACTCTACCCTTTCTACCATTATCCAGGTTGTCCAGGGTCCTGTGCATTAGAATTTCTGGGTGGTTAAGGGAGTGGGAGAGAAGTTCTTGGGATCCATCAAGTCACTGGAGGAGGAATCAGATTCAGTTCAGTTCAGTCGCTCAGTCATGTCTGACTCTTTGCGACCCCATGAATCACAGCACGCCAGGCCTCCCTGTCCATCACCAACTCCCGGAGTTCACTCAAACTCATGTCCATTGAGTCAGTGATGCCATCCAGCCATCTCATCCTCTGTCAGTCCCTTCTTCTCCTGCCCCCAATCCCTTCCAGAGTCAGGGTCTTTTCCAGTGAGTCAACTCTTCACATGAGGTGGCCAAAGTATTGGAGTTTCAGCTTCAGCATCAGTCCTTCCAATGAACACCCAGGACTGATCTCCTTTAGGATGGACTGGATGGATCTCCTTGCAGTCCAAGGAGAGTCTTCTCCAACACCATAGTTCAAAAGCATCAATTCTTTGGTGCTCAGCTTTCTTCACAGTCCAACTCTGACATCCATACCTTAGCCTTGACTAGATGGACCTTTGTTGGCAAAGTAATATCTCTGATTTTTAATATGCTATCTAGGTTGGTCATAACTTTCCTTCCAAGGAGTAAGCATCTTTTAATTTCATGGCTGCAATCACCATCTGCAGTGATTTTGGAGCCCAAAAAAGTAAAGTCTGACACGGTTTCCACTGTTTCCCCATATATCTGCCATGAAGTGATGGGACCAGATGCCATAATCATAGTTTTCTGAATGTTGAGCTTTAAGCCAACTTTTTCACTCTCCTCTTTCACTTTCATCAAGAGGCTTTTTAGTTCCTCTTCACTTTCTGCCATGAGAGTGGTGTCATCTGCATATCTGAGGTTATTGATATTTCTCCCGGCAATCTTGACTCCAGGTTGTGCTTCTTCCAGCCCAGCGTTTCTCATGATGTACTCTGCATATAAGTTAAATAAGCAGGGTGACAATATACAGCCTTGACGTACTCCTTTTCCTATTTGGAACCAGTCTGCCGTTCCATGTTCAGTTCTAACTGTTGCTTCCTGACCTGCATACAAATTTCTTAGGAGGCAGATCATGTAGTCTGGTATTCCCGTCTCTTTCAGAATTTTCCACAGTTTATTGTGATTCACACAGTCAAAGGCTTCAGCATAGTCAATAAAGCAGAAATAGATGTTTTTCTGGAACTCTCTTGCTTTTTTGATGATCCAGCGGATGTTGGCAATTTGATCTCTGGTTCCTCTGCCTTTTCTAAAACCAGCTTGAACATCTGGAAGTTCACGGTTCACGTAAACAAAACTTCCATTTTGCTTTTTTGCATTTCTTTTCCATGGGGATGGTCTTGATCCAGAATCAGGAATCAGATCCAGGAATCAGATTGCCCCAATAATTAATCTTTGAATAATTCCCACCAATATCAGGAGGGATGAGGGAGACAGTAGATTCTATACCACTTCACCTCTGTGTCAAAGTGATGGGGCTTCTACTGTCTTTCATCAAATGACCTTCTCAGCACGCTTTGGAGTCAGGCTACAATACTGAAATTACAGCTCAGTCTTATGCCTCTGAAAGTGGGGAAAGCATTGTCAGTGAATAAGCCTTGGTGAGGTAAAAAATCAAAACACCAAGGCAAAAGATCAATAGAATAAGGAGATTTGGGATTATTGGGAAGGAAAAGAGGAAAAGTCATACAAAGTGCTAAGACTGGTTCCAATATAAGCACAATTTGCTAAGCCCTTACTAGATGCTAGACCCTGTGATTAACACTGCCCCTCTATCATCTCATTAAAATCTCACAGAAACTAAAGAAGTAGGTATGAGGTCCATTTTACAGGTGAAAAAAAAATTGAGGCTTAGAGAGGTAAGATGATGCCCCCAGGGTACACAATCACTAAACTGTGGATTTGGAATCTAAACCCTGATCTCTCTGTTTCAAATGGTCCATGCTCTTAGCATGGTAAGACATTGCTTCTCAACCTAGAACAATTAGCTCTGAAATGAACTCTTTAGTCCAAAGACAAAATGTTAAGAAATTAAATTGATATGGAGAGACAAGAAAACAGGAGAAATCATCAGAGTGCATTGTGTATAGTGAAAACAAACATTCATGTTTGTTTCCCACTGTGTGTGCACATCACCAGATTGTAGCATAAAATGCATTTTTTACTATTGGCTATGGTCCAGAAAGTTTGGAGAAGCACTGCTTTAAGATTTTCAACATCCTCATTCATTGTCTCAACAAGTTTCAAAAAGGTGTGATGTGCTGTCCAAGGTGCTGGAAACACAAATACCAACCCAGGAGCCCTACCCTAAGGAATCTTAAGTCCAACAGAGGAGCAGACTCTATGCAAATAATGTCACATGCAAAGAGCTCTGATGGAGGAAGCCCAAGAGTGGAAGGAAAAGCATGGGAAGGACAGGGAAAGCTTTGCAGAGAAAGGTCTCCATGAGATGAGTCCTGGAATTATCAAGGCACATAGGCAGTGAGGTTCCTGGGAGAGAAAACTGCTCTCTCATGAATATGAAAAAGGGGAGAGGATTTCCTGGTGGTCTAGTGGTTGGGACTCCGAGCTTTTTCTGCCAGAGGGCAGGGGTTTAATCCCTGGTCAGGGAACTAGGATCCCACAAGCTTTCCAGTACAGCCAAAATAAATAAAAATAAAAATTGTAAAGGATAATATTGGGGTAGACTAGGAATCTGTCCTCATTCTTGCTTCATGATCACGATGTTGGCTATTTATTTGGCACTAACCATGAGCCAACATACTTGACCCCACTTAGAATCACATACTCAGCAAACATACAAGGCAGGTCCAAGATTTTCTCCTCCAGTTTACAAATAAGGAAACTGGGCCTAGAGAGTGATTTGCTCAGGGTAGCACAGCAGAAAAAGACAGGGCCAGGATTAATACCTGAGCCGGTAACTTCAGTGTGCATATTCTTAGTCACTACTATATCATTCTCTCTAACCAAATCATTAAAGAGTTTGGAGAAATGGGAGAAAAAGCAGGAGGCGCGAGGAGTGAGGTAGAGGTTAGGTGATCTTGAGATCAATCTCTTTATATACACAATCCTGACAAGTCTGTGAGGTAGGCAGAATTATCTTTTCATTTTATATATAATGACAGAGAGGCTCAGAGTGGTGATGTCCTTCTCAACAGCCACACCCGTGTAAGCTCCAGTTCTGAGTTCCCACTGCTCAGGCTCCCAACTCCCTGATCCAGAAGCTGGAAAAGCCCTGTCCTCCCAGGCCTCTGCAGGGAAGACTTCACTGCTGGCCTAACCGAGGAGGTATCTTGTCTTGCCCTGGAAATGTGGAAGCCACGCACCAGTGGCCCCAAGCCCCAGAAGAAGCGAGGCCACTAATTAGATGAGTCTGTTCTGGTGTCTGCCCAGACGCCAGCAGACAGATGGAGACGGGTCAGGAATCCCAAATCACTCTGTTTTAGAGCCTTGGAGTCTAGTGCCCAAGTGAGATGACATTTCTGAAAAAATGGCAATGGGGCCCAGCTCTGAGCAGAGAGAACAGGGAAGGGCTGCAGGAGGGAAGGAGAGCTGGAAATGGGTATGAGTGATGAGTTGATGCTTTGCTCCCTGAAGGCAAAAAAGAGAGATGAGCACTCACTGGCGTGATTTTAAGTCCCAGGGAGGGCTGGCCTGTTCAGCTCCACAAAGAGCCAAGAGGTTAAGCCTTATTTTGAAGGATTTGAAGCCTTATTTCTCCTCTTAACTATGAGTATTCTCCTCTATAAAAAGGATATAAAGATTGCCACATCTAACACTGACAGAGTATACACTATGTGCTACTTTCCACTATTAACTAGTTTATTCCTGAAAACAGTCCCATGAGATAGACATTTCCACCATTATCCCCATCTTACAGATGAGGAAACTGAGACTTAGTGGCACTTAGGTCATAAGTACAAGAGACAAGGCTTGAACCTCAATACATGCCCTTAGTTATTATATTATACTGCCACAAGGAAAAGGAAATCAGTGTAGTAACTGCTGCCAACTGAACATACATCAAACTCACCTATTCCATTTGATTTTCTTGGTATTGGTTTCACCAGTCCCATTTTATTTATGAATGGGGCAACTACAGGTTCTGAGGATCTGCAGGGATGCATGCAGGGTCCCACAGAGGCCAGGGTTCCACCCTAGGCTGGACTGACTTCCAAGGCCACATGCACAGCCACCACACTCATGGTTCTCCGGTCTGGATAATCATAAAAAATGACCTGGGAGAGGGCTAAACATTTGGACTTCCAAATTCCATTCTTAGAGCTGATTTGGAGTAGGTCTTAGGAATGCTTATGTTTGAAATCCTCCCAAGGTGATGCTAATTATCAGTCACTTGCCACAAGTTACATGTTAGAATTACATGAAATAATGAGGGAATGCATTAGTAAATTTCAAAGTTCTATAAAAATGCAACAAAGCATGCTTTTAACAGTAATATATTTCATTGCTATTAATAATAACAAACCATTGTAAATGTTGGTGGAAGCACTGGTGAATGTGTGTTAAGTTCTAATGAGCATAAAAGCTGAGAAACAGAAGATAGTGACTGACCTCAAGGAGCTAGCAGTCCAGTAATTGAGACAAAGGATGTTTTGGTATTTTTCCAAGAGTGAGTTGCTAAGGAACATGTCAAGAAAGAATGAGGTAATTCACACTACCGTCAGAATATGAAGCCAGTGGACTTTCAATTACCCATGTACAGAGCAGAAGGATGTGAATGTGTGTTTGAGTTCCTTGAATCCACTTTGTCAGAGGGTGAGAATGAAAGGTTGGATATACTGTAGCTGACATGGAGGAGTGACTATCTTAGACTATGAACTTAGCAAGCGGGCACAGAGGTGGGGGAATGTGTCAGAAATGGGACAAAACTAGCAAAAGAACATGAATGGATTTACTAGTTTGTCTGACTGTGTATTGGGACTGCCCAGTTGTCATCAAAATAGAAAAGAAAAATAAACATTCCAAGTTGTTTAGCATTATTAATTCAAATTGAACTGCATCAATTTGGCTAGCGTTCTGCTTATGTGCTGATGGAAACCATGACTTGCATTCTCAGGAATGTGCCATCCTCTCTATCCTCACACAGTACAATTTATAATAATGTTTGATCGGGTCTCTTTTTGTCCACTGTGATTCATTAAAAACCAAAATAAAACACAAGATTCTTGGAGTTCTGTCCATTGGCAATCCTGGCAAAACATTTCCAAATTCCCTAGTGGTTTGCCCACGAACCAACCAGATATTTTGAACTTGGTGATCCAAAGGAGGGTCCAGAAAACCTACAATTTTGTCAAGATTCCCCAGTTGACTTTTATATGTATCCTGGTTTGGGAGACACGAGGAATATCAGTGAATGAATCCATTCACTCAATAATTTACTGAGCACCTACTATGCACCAGGTTCAAACTAAGCCCAAGAGCCACATGGATGAACAAAACCAGAGAGGGTCCCCATCTTCATGAAGTCAAGTCAAATGGTATATATGGAAGGAAGTTGCTCAGTCGTGCCCAACTCTTTGTAAGCCCATGGAACATACAGTCCATGGAATTCTCCAGGCCAGAATACTGGAGTGGGTAACCTTTCCCTTCTCCAGGGGATCTTCCCAACGTGGGGATTGAACCCAGGTCTCCTGCATTGCAGGTGGATTCTTTACCAGCTGAGCCACAAGGGAAGCCCAAGAATACTGGAGTGGGTACCTATCCCTTCTCCAGGGGATCTTCCCGACCCAGGAATTGAACCGGGGTCTCCCACATTGCAGGCAGATTCTTTACCAACTGAGCTATGAGGGAAGCTTAGATGGAAGGAACATAAACAGTCCAAAAACACATAACATATGTTCTATAAAGGAGATGAACAGAGGGCTTTTGTTGTCAACCTAATTCAGATTGCGGGTAGGTGAACATTTTAAGCAAGACCTAAAAGATCAGGTGTAAACTAGGGAGAGAATGAAGCAGGAGTGAGAATTCAGGTGCAAGGGAAAGAAAGGGAATAGCAAGTATGAAGACCTGGAGGCTGGAGGCAGAGAGGTCCCAGTGTGACTGTAGCATTTCAATCAATGTAAAGAGTGACACAAAATATCAGGTACTGAGAGTGGAGACAAGGGCCAGTTAGCATGTTTTAGGAGCCTGGATTTGATCCTAAGAGTTAGTGGGAAGCTGGTGGAGGGTTTTAAGCAGAAAATGATATGATGTGAATTCACAATCTTTCAAAAACATCACAGGGCATTTTCCTATCCTTGAACTATTTTACTCACATAATGCCTGTGGATAAGATCCCAGTCTGCAGTATTGAAGGGTCTATTCCATTCTAGAATCATGGGGGAAGAGCCAACAAGGAATCGAACTCTCCAACTTCATCCTTTGTTCCTCTCCCAGAAGGTGGACAAAACTCCCTTTTAAAACTGAGTGTGGGGGTCACAGGGCAGGAAGAGAAAGCCCATCAGTGTGTGTCCTGCTTCCTTCCTGCCCCCTTTTCAATTCCACACCTCTCAGAAACCAATCTCTCTGCTGTGTTCTCCAGAGAGAAAACTTATCAAGAGCATACTGCACAATAAACTCAAAAGAAACGTCTCTGGAGTCCCATGGGAGAATGGTGATGCAGGGCTGCAGAAAGTCAGAGTGCCCTAGGACTATGGATGACAGGCATTTAGGATGCTGCAGTGGACTCCTGTTTTGTCTGCCCCATCCCAAGGCCTCCTTCTTGTGGGCTGACTTCATACCTGGCCTGAAGACTGGGGATGGCCCAGGACTGGTCAATCAGGTGTTCACACTGCTGCTGCTGCTAAGTCGCTTCAGTCGTGTCCGACTCTGTGCGACCCCATAGATGGCAGTCCACCAGGCTCCCCTGTCCCTGGGATTCTTCAGGCAAGAGTACTGGAGTGGGTTGCCATTTCCCTCTTCAATGCATGAAAGTGAGAAGTGAAAGTGAAGTCACTGAGTCATGTCCAACTCTCAGCGACCCCGTGGACTGCAGCCTACCAGGCTCCTCCGTCCATGGGATTTTCCAGGCAAGAGTACTGGAGTGGGGTGCCATTGCCTTCTCCAGGTGTTCACACTACGCTGGTCTTATTTATTGACTAAATGAATAATGGCCCAATCAGGACCAAAGAGACTCTATTCTTTGACTTTTGGGGAAATGATGGTAAGGGAGAATAACTCCCCCTCTTTATTTATGGGTTTGCTGGCATCTTCCTTGTGTAGTCCTTGGACCTGAAGCATCAGCATCATCTCGGAGCTTGCTAGAAGTGTACGCTCTCAGGCCCCACCCTGGATCTGCTGAATCAGAATCTACATTCACATGATCCCTAGATGATTCTTATGCACATTCAAGTTCAATATACAGGGACACCCCTGAAACCAGCTTCAATTCTAGGGAGAAAGCTGGCTTAGTTCTACACCCTGTAGCCCTCACACATCTACAGGGGAGCTGTCTGTCTTGGGGGGAAGTAGAGAGGGGAGGACCATTGGGGTGGCCCACATCAAGGAGAAGTTACTTCAGTCGGTGCCCTCCCCCTTCAGCCTTTCTATCGCCCCTGCTTTTCCAAGACAAATTGCTGTGCAGTTTAACAGTCACTTAAATCATCCAAAACAGAGCAGCCCAGCAACAACTCCGGGGCAGCATCATACAATCACACCAAGGAAATCATTTTTACGTTTCATTAGTGCTTTTTAATAGAGAAGATCTGCTCCCAGGTGTGACCACCAAGGGGATAGGTTGGGCTATTCTTGTCCCCTTTCTACCCGCCAGCTTTAATGTGCACGTGAATCACCTGGGAGATTCTGACCCATGGTATCTAGGGTGGGGGTAGGAGTGGGAATCTGCCTTTTTAACCAGGTGGTGCTAATGCCGCTGGTCATTTGAGTATCAAGAAGGTCTTAGACGCCACAGATAAACCCAGAAGGCCCACTTGGAAACATTCCTGTGCTGATAGTTTTCTCTGCCAAGATCTCATTTAATCCTAACAATACTGCAAAGTGAGGTTATTTAAAAATTATTCCCATTTTCCATCTGAGGCAACCAAGGTTCAGAGCCCATTCGAACCTCAGTCAACTGGATTCCTAAGTCTGGCTGTGAATCAGAATCACTTGGGGACTTTTTCAAAATACATTTCCTAGAAGATTTCAATTCTGAGGTGGGTTCACGCATATGTATTTTTAAAAGGGCCTCGAGCAATTACAATGCAGCTAGTTCATAGACTGACTCAGGAGATTACAGATTAAGATGTCACTACCTGTCTACAGCAGATCCGAGCAATTCGTGTGTATCCCACTTCCTTTAAAGAATAACTGCTTCTTATTTTCTTTACGTCCTTGACACCTAGCCCAACTCCTGACAAAAAGCAAGGGCTTTGTAAGAGTTATTGCCTCTCTAAATGAATTGAGAAATTGATGGTAGATGGATAGATGCATGAATGCAGGGAGGGAGGAGGCAGAGAGAGAAGATGGGGAGGGAAGAAGGAGGAGGGAGAGATGAACCAAGCTGGGAGTTCCTAGAGCTTGGCATTTACCTACAAACTTGCATTGAGTCCTCAGAAGCATTTTTTAATGTCACAGATATAAATAAGGGGTACTATCTTGACAAGTGAGCTATCCAAGATGAGATGTCTGTATTTACCGGATGTACTGAAACCCTTACCAATTAATGGACAATGGAGGCGGGGACAGAGGTGGAGGAGGGGAGCATGTCTCTGCCATAAGATGTGGAAGGATGGGGTCAGCCTCTGTGCCAGCTGGCGTGACAAGCTCCCTCACTCTGAGGCACTAACCTACAGATGTGGCCGACTTGCAGAGAATAGGCTTCCCGTTCTCTGGGCTCATTTTGCCCCCTGTCTCCTTTCTCCCACTCTCCTTCCCCACCATGCCTCTTTCCTATCTCAATTTCCTTCCTCCCTTTCTGTCTTGTTCCCTGAGGTCTTAGAAACTTCTTTTCGAGGCTCCAGGCTCCCCACTTCCACCTTTATCTACACAAAAATTTGGAACCACTTTCTCATCAAGACCCATCCTACCACCACCAAGAGTGTAGATCCAGTCTTTGGCACAATCATGAAGCAGGAGATGGTAATCTTCATTTCCTATTTCCCCTGACTCTATTGGAACTCAAGCTACCCTTCCCCTGACCCTCACTCAATAGCCATTTCTCCATCGTCCCATGGATTTCAAGAGCATCTTTCCACTGATGATTTTGTAAATTATATCTTCCACCTCAACTCATCCCCTGACCTTTGCACATCCCTCTGTGTGATTAGGATCTCCACTAGGGACTCTAATAGGGATCTTCAACTTAGCACATCTCAAACCAAACCTCTGACTCCCCTCTACTGTCCCCCCCATTCCTCCCCACCTCACTTTGCCCAGTTGCTCAGTCATCCACGACCACTCCCCCTTCACTCCAAGAGCAAAGTCTTCAGCAAGTTCCTATAACTGCACCTTCAAGATGCATACCAAATCTGACCTGTCTTACTACCTCTCTATGGGCCTCCCTGGTGGCTCAGTTGGTAAAGAATCCACCTGCAGCATAGGAGACCCAGGTTCAATCCCTGGGTTGGGAAGATCCCCTGGAGAAGGAAATGGCAGCCCACTCCAGTACTCTTGCCTTGAAAACCCCATAAACAGAGAAGCCTGGCAGGCTACAGTCCATGGGGTCGCAAAAGTTGGACAGGACTTAGCAACTAAAGCACGACCACAACCTCTCTGCTGCCACTGTGGTCCAAGCCACCACCACCTCTCCCAGATCATTACAACACCCTGCAACCTGGCCTCTGGCTTCTCTTCTTGCCTTTCACTACAACCAGTCTCCAAACAGAGGCCAAATGGAGCCTTTCAAAGTAGGCATCAGCTGACATCACTCATCTGCTGAAAACACTCTTGAAACTTGCCATCCACCATCCAGACAGCCCACTGTGGCTTTTGAGGGTCTACCCAACCTGGTTCCTTAGACTTCAATCGCATTTGCTCATACTCTCCCTGCTCCCTGTCTCTGGAGTCTTTCTGTCCCCAACTCCATGATCCTTTGGACTTCCCGCTGGTCTAGTCTTCACTCAGATACTCACATGGTTCATTTGCTGTCTTTGCTTAAATGTCACCTCCTCAGAGGGTATTTAATATGGTTCCTTTCTGCTGCCCCTGCCTTGTCCTCATTCCACCTTCACCATCTCATTACATTTATAGACACACACACACCTACTCACACATGTATTTGCTGATTATCTGTCTCCACCCATTAATATGAGCTTCATGAGACCTTTTCTATCTTGATCTCAGCTGTATCCGTCATGCCATGGACAGAGCCTGGAACATAGCAGTATTTCAACCTTGTTGTTGAATAAATGGGAGAACCATCTGCCCCTACCTTGCTCATTATGTTAATCTGGATTATAAGAACCATGCCTTGTCCCTTATCATGTCCTTCATTCTCCTGGCATCTTGCTTTTCAGCAAATAAGCTTGATAAACGCTTGTTACCTCAGAGCTTTTTAAATAAATAATAAAGCATCCACATCACAGAATTCTACATATTCTCACTCCATTTTTCTTAAAAAGCCATAATCCTTATAGAAAAGAAAACAAAGAGCATATACTCCAAACTGAGAATGAGATCATGTAGGATTATGGTTAAAGTTTAGTTTCTTCTATGGATTTTTTTCCATTTTCTAATTTTTCTACAATAAAAATGTACAATCAAAATATGATTTTTAAAAAATTTCAGTATACTCCTGTTTAGAGGTAAAACAACTATTTAAGACTCTGAGAGTCATTGTACTGAGACCTGGATTCTCACCTCTGCTCCTTTCATTGTTAAGTCACAATTTCTTGGGACTTAGTTTACGCCTCTGAAAAATGGGGGCACCATCTGTTATCCTTGATACAGAAGTATGATGAGAGCCCAGAGAAGGCAATGGCACCCCACTCCAGTACTCCTGCCTGGAAAATCCCATGGATGGAGGAGCCTGGTGGGCTGCAGTCCATGGGGTCGCTAAAAGTCAGACACGACTGAGCGACTTCACTTTCACTTCTCACTTTCATGTATTGGAGAAGGAAATGGCAACCCACTCCAGTGTTCTTGCCTGGAGAATCCCAGGGACTGGGGAGCCTGGTGAGCTACCGTCTATGGGGTCGCACAGAGTCGGACACAACTGAAGCAACTTAGCAGCAGCAGCAGCAGCATAATGAGAGTCAAATGGCAATGTCCCCACAGAAATATTTGGATAATACATTTTGAGGAGTTATCACTAGTAAATTCTTCTGAGGGCATTGGTGGCTCCTGTGGAGCTCACACCCACTTAGCAAAGACGTTTGCATATCCATGCTTCATCCAAAGGTGTGAAGGGCAGTGAAAATGGTAGGTACTGGAGGGAGGCCAGTAGAGTTCACTGGGTAGCCCTTTTGTCTTCCCTGTTAAGTGTTAAGTCACTCAGTCCTGTCTCTTTTCAATCCCATGGACTGTAGCCCATCAGGTTCCTCTGTCCATGGGATTTCCCAGGCAAGAATACAGGAGTAGGTTGCCATTTCCTCCTCCAGGGGATCTTCTCAACCCAGGGATTGAACCTGGGTCTCCCACATTGCAGGCAGACCCTTTACTGTCTGAGTCACCAGGAAAGCCTGGTTTTTGTCCTCTATAGGTTACTATTAGCTAAGTGACCACCCACTGTTTATGGACAAGACCTGAGTTTCAGGGTATTCTGAAAGGACCACTCCAGGGAAGAGGGGATACAGTGGAAGCTCAAAGCAGGAGACAGAACCAAGTAAAACCTTTTCCTTTCTCTTTCCCTTCAGGTCAGATCCAGATTTCCAACTACATCCATAAGCTGCCCAAACACACCAACACATACACACACACACATCTTCATATGACTAAACAGCCTTCATTTAAGTTGTGATGATTTTCCCTTTAAAAATAAAAGTGGATCTGAGAGTCTGTAATATTTTGTGAAGACTGAGCTGAGTACTGCAGACCAAGGATGACAGCAGACAGAGGCGGCCGGTTCATTACCCTTGCCTAATGTCCCCCACCACAGTCTCAGAGAAACAGCCTCATTGGGCAGCCATCAAATGAGAACTCCATTAGGATTCTTCTCCCTACAGGGGCCTCAGTTTCCCCATCTGTAAAATTAGAAGGATAAACTAGAACAGGGAAACAGATAGCTTTATATCTCACATACATCAACTTGAGCTATCTCATTCTTTGAAATCCAAGAGAAACTAGCCCAAACCCTTTCTCATGCAGCAACAGACCGAGCGTCCTTCCCAAGTGATCTGGGATATTTGGGGGTGGGGTGGAGGCTGTATTTCTCCATCTCCGAGTTCTCCATTTTGCTGAGTTTGGTTCAGTTTATGGATCATCAGTTCAGCATCCCATGTGTTCTCTCATCTTCCCTTATTCCAGCTTCTCACAATGGATACTCCACCTATTCCTTCATTACCTCTAAATGCCACCAACACAACCAACACAAGTTTCCATATGTAAGAGAGACTTGTACTGTCACTTTGGGTCAACAAACTACTTAAAATAGAAAACACAATATCCTGGTCTTTGAAATCTTTGGCCACTCTGTCATCATGAAGTTCCTATGTTATCTACCTTTCTCTCTGAGGTTCAATTACCCAGTGTGTGTAGCCTCTCTTCCCCTGTAAGCTCCTGTCATCCTCTCTCTTCTCTGCTCTTCCATGACCTTGAATTCTTATTAATTATCCATAGCAATTTAGTCCTTTCTGTTTTGTTCCTCTCAGCTTATGTTCCTCTGGGCCTATCTTCAATACCTTTGCTGCTGCTGCTGCTAAGTTGCGTCAGTCATGTCTGACTCTGTGTGACCCCATAGATGGCAGCCCAACAGGCTCCTCTGTCCCTGGGATTCTCCAGGCAAGAACACTGGAGTGGGTTGCCATTTCCTTCTCCAATCATGAAAGTGAAAAGTGAAAGTGAAGTCCTTTAAGAGCCTATAAAAATACATTCCAAGACAAAGACAGTTTTCTAAGAGGAGTTCCGATGCCAACTGTGCATAGCTGTTTTGATGCCTACTCACAAATCTGCCATTAATCCCTAGTTCTATGCCTGAAGCAGACATCACTAATCTATTCACCGCTATTTGTCACTAATGAGGTCTCTTCCCAACAGAGAACTATAAGCAGACACCACCAGTCAATAACAGCTATCACCCTAAGTGTAACATTTTTGCAAATTCTGAGCCCCAGATAACATCAAGGTTTCCTTCCAGATTTGACTTTTTAGGGTCTGGTGAGAACAGAATATTTATTGAGTAAAATTAACTGAGGACATCAATAGTCATTTGCATGGAAATATTCCAGGCAATCTAAATAGGATATACTCCAATGTCAAACTTCCCCCTTCCTTCAGCACCAATAGTCTGCCACGAATCTGAAAGTAGCCCATATTTGTTCATTCCTTTGGATTAAACGGAGAAGGCAATGGCAACCCACTCCAGTACTCTTGCCTGGAAAATCCCATGGACAGAGGAGGCTGGTAGGCTGCAGTCCATGGGGTCGCGAAGAGTCAGACATGAGTGAGCAACTTCACTTTCACTTTGGTTTAAAATATAAAAGATCCTGGTTAAATAAGAATAGCACAATCTCATTCACTGCTCTGAATGTTTTACCCTCATAATTTTCCTTGACTTGATTTCCTTCTAGTCAACCTTTTGAGCTCAGCTGAAATGTCACTTTCTTCAAAAAGACATCTCTGAATACCTCCCCCTTCTCCAAAAATAGATCAGGTCTTCCTCCCCTCACTATGGGCCCTTATAGCACCATGAAGTCCCCCTTAGAATCTTATATTTAATTATATAAGTATTACTTGTCCACCTTTCTTTTAGACTTCAGCCCTAGCACCAAGATGTGCCTGCACATAGTAAATGCTCAGTAAATATTTGCTAAATGATAAACTGATTATTGGTTAATCAATATCTACTTTCTGGGGTGACTGTGTGACTTAGAGATGCATACTGTATATAACATGTTTAGGAAAGTGCCTGGCACATAGTAAGTGATAATAATAAGGGATAATAATGAGAATATGACTGATACAGAGCTCTGTGCTTTCTCTATATATAGCATCTCATTTCATCATCACAAAACCATACATGAAGGCACTGTGACTGTTCCCAGTTGATAAGGGAGGACACAGAAGCTTAGACAAGTGAAAGATGCAGATGCTACCAAGTAGTCCTGCTGAGATGGGCACAGGCAGCTTAGCTTCAGAGCTTCTACCTGCTGGTTGTCCAAGAGGGATCAGGGGAGGGGCCTTAGGATGAAAACTTGAAGGTGAGTGAGGTTTCCACTGAAAGTGTAGCAGGTCAGCTAAGGCTTAAGTCTTAGAATCAGAAAAGCATGAGCTCAAATCCCTCCCCAGCCACTTCCTAGCTGGGTGACTTGGGCAAGTGACTTGACCTCTCTGAACCTCAGTGTTCTCCTCTGTAAAATGAGGACAATAATACCTCTGTCTGTAATAGTATTATCTAGAGGAAACAAGACTCCATAAGGGAAGCACCTGGTACACTGTCTGATACATGATACAGGAGTCAAAATTATTTTTTCTTCCACATTCTCTTCCTTTTTCTTCTTTTCTCCCCCTCCTCCCTTCTTTCTCTTCCCACTGCTTCATCTCTTCCTCTCTTTCTCCCCCCTCTCTCTATACACACACACACAGAGACACATACACACACTTGTATATACCTTTTGATTCTTAGAACATAATTTTTAAGTGGGTAAAGGAGCTGAGTAGAGCTTCTTTACCCACCACCCAGTGGTATATGTGTTTTGGGGAGAACTGGGGCTGTTTCCCCTAATGCTTTGAAACAAAGAGAGCTCAACAGATACAACAGATACAATTAATTGTGCAAACTGCCAGAGATTTGAGAGTAGAGGGGTAAACAGATGCTGCTCTGAGCACTGTGCTCATTAACTCAGAGAAAGGATTCATCTCCTATGCATGATTAACTCCCCATCGTCAGTGATTTGCACAGCAGATGATCAAACGAGAATTCATTATTCCACAGAGAGTTTGTGCACTAGGCATTCAGCCTCCTTGGGACAGCTCTGCCCCCCAGATTCCTGGGGTGTCTGTGGCTTGTGCCTTGACCCAGGAAGATGCTGCTTGTCTTTGGCCCAGTTCTCCCAAAGGCTCTAAAAAGAACAGTGATTCAAAGCAGCTTAGGGTGAGCCATAAAACCTTCCTTTGTTCTATGACTGGAAGGGACCCAGAGTCTGGCTGCCTTTGGTCTCCATTGTGTCTTGCTGTTGCTTGAAGGAACACTTGTACTTTGGAATATAAAGCCAAGAATGGCAGGGCTCATGTTCAACAGAGAAAGCTCCCAGAACCAAAACAAAGAGTCAACCTCATAGATTTCAGGATCTGTAGAGATTTGTCACATATTAATTGAGCTCCTACTGTGGTGGTGGTTTAGTCCGTAAGTTGTGTCCAACTCTTACGACCCCACGGACTATAGCCCACCAGGCTCCTCTGTCCATGGGATTCTCCAGGCAAGAATACTGGAGTGGATTGCCATTTCCTTCTCCAGGGGATCTTCCCAACACAGGAGTTGAACCCGGTTCTCCTGCATTGCAGCCAGATTCTTTAATGACTGAGCTACCCTACCATGTTATTACAAATCAAGAACATAGTACCCTCTTCTTCCTACACTGGATGGACAATGTCTTCCTTGAAGGCTACATGAGTACCTTTAGTGTTGAGTTAGTGGGCAAAAATCCAAGGGGCTCTACATTACCCTTGTCTTCCAGAAAAGGGTAATTCTACTGAAAGGACCTTCTTTAACTATCAGTGGCACAGAGGCCAAGGAATCTGGAACTAAAAGTATTCTGGAGAAAGAGTGGGGTCTCTGCTTTTCATGATGTTCAATCAAATAGCCTTTGATCAGTCACCATGAGCCATGGTTTACTGGGGAGATGGTGCTAAAATAGACACATTCCCCACCTATGAGAAGTGGTGATGGGGGAAGACATGGAAAATTAGAAGACATAGCTTCCAAAGGTCCCTTTCTAGACCAAGGGCTTATCTGTGATGAATTCTTTACTAGGACTCAGAAACAAGAGAAAAATAAGAACCATCCTTGTGTGAATTTTTCATAGAACTAGATTTATTTCATTGTTAAAATGATTCCTTATTTTGAAACAAAGTCCTTCCTCCCCTTTTTCTCTTTTTGTGTTTAAGTTTCTTTTATGAAATAATGGTGGTGATAAGATTTGAGTGTTTCAAGGTCTTTTTGGCAAAGTCAAAAGTTGCCAAATCTATGTCAGACATCCCTCCCCATCCCTTTTCAAATGTTAGTAGTTCATGAAATCTCTAAATCAGGCACTCACAGCTATATATGAAAGCAATACCAATAAAGTTCTATGGTAACTCAGCAAGAAGGGTGAGAAATCCTCTCATTTGGTTGAAATCAAGAAAGACTTCAAAAGAGTTGATATTTGGGCTGAGACTTTAAAGATAGATGGGCTTTGTAAACCTAGAGCTTGAGGAAGATTTGAAAAGGCATTCCAAGTGGAGGACACAGGCAGATCAAAGGTACAGCAGTGGGAACAGAATCCCACAATGAGTCATACTGCAAAGATGAAATAGCAAAGACCTAGTTTAACCAGCGGAGAAGGCAATGGCACCCCTCTCCAGTACTCTTGCCTGGAAAATCCCATGGATGGAGGAGCCTGGTAGGCTGCAGTCCATGGGGTCTCAAAGAGTCAGACACGACTGAACAACTTCACTTTCACTTTTCACTTCCATGCACTGGAGAAGGAAATGGCAACCCACTCCAGTGTTCTTGCCTGGAGAATCCCAGGGATGGGGGAGCCTGGTGGGCTGCTGTCTATGGGGTCACACAGAGTCGGACACAACTGAAGCGATTTAGCAGCAGTTTAACCAGCATAGTGGGTTACAACTTGTGAGCTCCTGTCTCCTGGAGGGCTGTAGAGGTATTGCAATGTATTTGCCAATTTTCAGACCATATTTGCCAATGTCTCATCCCTAGTATTTACAATTACTTTCAAATCTCTATAGATCTATCTATTCAAAAGCATTACTCAATTCATAAATGCATTTGGTCAACACATGGTTTCTCAAGCCAATTATGTTAAATTATCAGTTGTTAGTGTGGCAATCCAGTTTTTTTCTTTGTAATGTCAGAAAGGGTGGGGATTTTAGATGCAAGAGTGAGACGCATTCATAGCTGAAGGTACTTTCTTTAATCACCTCCCAAAAGTCAGAAGTTTGAGATCCCTGAAAATGTTTGGGGGAGATGCTCTTCATTTAACCACACTTGCTGAGTACCAACTGTATACAAGACACCATACTTGCCATTACACGGATACAAAGAGAGACAAGACATAATTTCTGCCCTAAAGGCACCATCATCTGATCAGTTTACTCTCAACACTCACAAGATGAGAAGAGCAAGCATTCCCTCCTTGAATAGTAGAATAGTAAGACAGACTCTTGGAGGAAGTTGGGATTCTGAAAGTTGGCAAGCTCTCTATTAGGAATCAGTTGGAAATACCCTGAGTTACACCAGGGTGGGTCTTCCCTGCATCTTTTTGTCAAGATATTCATTCTCATGCTACATAAAAACAGGCTTGACACACTTACTTTGTTTAGTTTCCATTCTGCATCCTTCATCCAGGCCATTGAAATGAACCTCACTGGTGCATCCAGTTCTGACCCACTTTACAGGCTCAATGCATCCATCCCCCAGATGCTGTGGGTACTGGCTACGATGCTCACATCTGCCTTGGGGGAGAACTGCTCTCAAACAGGAGTCACTCCATTCAGAAAGCCACTTTGGGCACATCCCCCCTCAAAGACATCCTGTGTCCAATGACTAACTGACCTGGAATTAGAAAAGGCTCAACCCCTTGTCTCAAGGTGGATCAATCCTGCAGCACAGTTCATGCTCCAGAGTTCCCTGTGGGATCGCTTTGTGGGCTAGTCTCCAGCTCAGACTACATCCTTGTTTACTTCCTTATTCTGCACTTTCCTGCCTCCCCAACTCTCCCTGCTTCTGAGAGCTCAATCTATCACATACAATGAGAACCCCAGGGAACCCAACCTAAGATATCAACTTTGTACTTTACCCTCTAATGCAATACTGTTGTTAATAATAACTAACAGTTCTGAACTCCTACTAGACTCCAGACCGCCTGGGAAAAGCTTCATGTACCTTATCTTTGAGGACCGCAAAGTTTCAGCATCATGACACCCATTTCACAGATGGGAAAACTAAAGCTCTGAGAGGTTGTCATGTGTGGCATCCCTAACATGTTTCCTTTGGCCTCTCAGAAGGAACCAGCGGGGGCAGGGGGGTGCACTTCTCTTTCTGCAGAACAGTTGTTTGCTCCCCTACATGTTCTTTGGAGCTCCTCGACCTTCCTTCTACTACCTTTGCACCTCTCGTACTGTTCCCCTCTGAAAATACTGGTCAATTATGTGGGTTTCATTACTCAAGATCTCCTAGGGTAGAAAATTCAATTGATTTCCCTCTATTTTAGTTTTCTCTCGGAATGGCTTTTTTAAATTGGCAATAAGCACTTTGGTTCTCCCAAGAATTGTTCACTCGACAAAATGTTCATAGCATTTTTAATAGTTATGTGCGTCAAGGGGAGAGAGGATGTCCCACCACCATCTCTTCCAGATGCTGAAAATAATCGACAAGATCTGGGTCAACTCTAGAAACACAGAGGCTTCTCTCTTCCAAAAAATCAGGCCTCGGTGCCAGCTGAGTCAAAGGGGAAATAATGTGAAATTCTAAACCCTTTCCTGAAAGAAAGAGCAAAAGAGAGTGAGGATGACTTACATCGGCCATCTCTAAAAAATGGGGTGTATGGTGGGCAGAGCGAGAGTCAGAGGGGAACAAATAAGAAACATACCTACATGCTTTGCATAGGCTGTTCCTTCTACCTGGAATGTCTTCTCTTTTTCTCCAAGTACTGAACTCCTAGTCATGCTTCAAAGCCCAGTTTAAAGGTCATCAACTCTAACACTTATATGAGCTTCCCCAGCCCCCAGTAGTCACTGATTTCTGTGGACACACAGAGTACAATCCACTCTCAGAACACAGAATGGCAGGAAGAGCTCATTTCTGGGTGAGATGACCCAGGATCAAATTCTCACTCCATCACTTTTTTGCAAGTCATTCGACTTCTCTAAGCCTCAGTCTCCTCATCAGTAAAATGCTAGTGCACACAAACAGCACTCTGCCTGGAACATGGTAAATGCTTAGTAAAATGGCAGCAAATTTCTTCATTACTATCATCATGATAACTCCCTCTTCTGAATTCCCATAAGCACCATTTTCCTATTGTCCATTCCATTAATTTGCTATTTACTCTAGATGGTCTTGTTTTGTTAATTAACATCTCATGTGCATATCTCCTCTCCTTAACTACACTGCAAAGTCCCTAGGGACAGGATTGCATCTTATACTTTTTATATCCTGCACAGCTGTGAGAACAGTGCCAAACACGTAGTACGTGCTCAAATATTTGCTGAATAAATTCTTAAAGCATTGGCTATGAGTATAGGTGCTTATTTTATGTGGCAACAGAATAACATTTTGTATTTACATTCTTGTTTCCAAGGCTAATTGATGTGGGTCTTATAATCATAAAAACCCCTCTAAACTCTCCCCTAATAGTGGCAGAAGCCATCAATTAAACAAACCATTAGATGTATCAACAATCTATTAATCCGCTCTAAGTGCAGGGACACTGGCTGATTTTTCAGCTGTCTGGCTGCACAGAGGGATTGGATTTAACTGGAATATTCAGTTTGGTTTCCAGCTCTCCAACAGCACTGCTTACTCTATGAAATAAGGATTAGATGATAATGGAGCTAATATAAATATAGAGATAAAGATATGCAGACAGAATAGTTCCCGGCATATTGTAAATCTTTAATACATGGCAGCTCTAAAAACTGGGGGAGAAAGTAGAAGAGGATAAGAGAAAGGAGGTTCAACCCTGGCTCTGCCAACTTGCCAGCTGTATGACCTTGGGCAAGTCATTTGATCTCGTTGACATCCAAGTATCCTTGTAAGTAAAACAGAGATAAAAATATCTGCACTGCAGGGCTATTACAAAGATTAAGTTAGATCATATGTATAATACGATAGCTGTCTATATTGGCATAGGTGACACAGTAGAGAAAAAGGGACAGAGCACCTGCCCCCATCAAGTTCAAAATCTAAGGGAAGACACACATAATCAATTATGACAAAAGAACAGTAAGTGCTGTGACAGGAGATTGTACAGAGAGCTGAGAGGACACAAGAAGGGAAGAGATGAGCCAGGGTCTCTGTGGTGGTGTCACTGAAGGGTTTCCCCCCAAAGAAGGATGTGCCACCCATTATGTTCTCATCACCCAACTTCATACCCACTCTCCATCATCTCTGCGGAGAAGCTGAGCTGTAACTAAATAAATCCCCAGAAGCTGCATCCTTGTAAGATATAAGCCAGAGGAGACCACAGGCTGGAGGAGGCTGTATTTGTTTTCTAGGAGTGCCATAGCAAAGTGCCACAAACTAGGTGGCTTGGAAAACTGAAATGTATTATCTCACAGTCCTGGAGGCTAGAAGTCCAAGATCAAGGTGTCAGCAGGATGGGTTCCTTCTGAGGGCTGAGAGAATCTGTTCCATGCCTCTCCTCTAGCGTCTGATGTTTTGCTAGCAACTGTTAATATCCCTTGGCTGGAAGCATCACTCCAATCTCTTCCTTCATGTTCTCCTGGACTGTGTGGGCATCCAAATTTTTAATAAGATCACCAGTTGTTTTGGACCACTATGCTCTATACCAGCATGGGGTCTTCTCCAGCGGCTCAGTGGAAAAGAATCTGCCTGCAATGAAGGAGACGCAGGTTCGATCCCTGGGTTAGGCAGATTCCTTGGAGGAGCACAATCTACTCTAGTATTCTTGCCTGGAAAATCCCATGGACAAAGAAACCTGATGGGCTACAGTCCACAGGGCTGCAAAAGAGTCGGACATGACTGGGCGACTGAGTACACACACAATCCACCCTGGTGTCATCTTAACTAATTACATCTGCAATGACCCTATTCCCAAATGAGTTCCCATTCTGAGGTATTAGGGACTAGGACTTCACCATATGAATTTGAGTGTGTGTGTGTGCGTGTGTTGTGGGGAGTACAATTCAACCCTTAAGAAGGGCTGGAGGGACTGTTCCTTCCAGTCTGCATCCTGTTCCCATCAGTGTCAATGGTTCTCCCCTGATCCTGGGCAGTGCCAGTTGGTTCCAGAAACAGCAGTCAGCTCCTGTGCCCAGGTGTTTACTCTCACATTCTCAGAAACAGCTGGCCAGAGTCACCCCTTCCAATGTACCAGCGCCATGGGGACCCTTCTAGAGCATCTAGATCCTGAAACCTGGCCTCTTCCCTTTAAGTATTAGCTTCTTTCTGCCTGTCAGAGGCAGCCTCAGACATGGCCCCCCATGACCCATGCCCCCTGATATTTGTGCCCTTGTGCCATCCCTCCCCTGGCGTGCAGGATGGACTTACTGACTTGCTTCTACTAAAAAACAGCAAAGATGATGGGAGGTCAAAATTGCAGAGATTAAATAATAAGGCTGTGGCCTCTGTCAAAGATATTTTCTCTTGCTTCCTCAGTCTGATGAAGTCAGCTGCCGTGTTGTGAGCTGCCTTATGGAGGCCCACATTGTGAGGGACTGAGAGAGGCCTCCAGTGAGCAGATGGTGATAAACTGAGGGCATCAGTCCAACAGTCCACGGAGAACTGAATCCTTCCAACAGCTCTCCGAGCGAGCTTAAAAGCAGATCCCCCTTCAGACAAGACTTCAGATGAGACTCCAGCCTCAGCTGCCACCTTTACGTTGTTATGGGAAACACGGATGGAGAAGATCCAGCTAAGCCATGCCCAGGTTCCTGACCGACAGAAAATATGAGACAAGAAATGGTTGTTTGCTTGTTTTTCCTGCACTTGGTCTTTGTTGCTATGTGCAGGCTTTCTCTAGTCTCAGTGAGTAGGGACTACTCTCTAGTTGTGGTGCATGGGTTTCTCATTGCAGCGGCTTCTCTTGTTGCAGAGCATGAGCTCTAGAGTGAGCAGGCTTCAGTAACTGCAGTACATGGGCTTAGTTTCCCTGTGGCATCTGGAATCTTCCCAGACAAGGGGTCAAACCCATGTCCCTTGCACTGGCAGGCAGATTCTTAACCACTGGATCACCAGGTTGTTTTAAGCTACTGAATTATGGAGTAATTTGTCACACAGCAGTGAATAACTAATCCACTGCAGTTACTATCTCTGTGACCTCAATGTTCTCTTTTCATTTTTCCATCTTCCAGTAAGTGCTTAACTAACTCCCTATTAAATTCTCTCAGTCAAATTAATTCCTATGACTTCTATTTTCTGATTTGGACATCAACTGACGCAAGATGACATCTAAATTGTGACCTTGAAGACAAGCAGGGACTAGCTACATAAGAGGATGGGAAAAGTGTTTCAGGAAAAGGAAACAACATATGCAAATGCCTGGGCACCATTCATTCTTTAAAACATAATTTAATAAACACCTACTACATGTTAGGCCTGGTTCTGGGAATGCGATTATAAATGAGAAAACAAGGTCCTACCCATATGAACATTATAGTGGCATGTTTAGAATAAGGTAGCAAAGAGAAAAGAGCCAAGACCAGTTTGTCAGAGACAGCCCCAGGGACAGGTGCATCTCATTAAGATAGGAGTGCTTGCCTTGGCCTTCTTAATCTAGGCACAAGATGAGGAACCACCTCCCAGCTTCAGCATCTCATCTGTGAAGTAAGGATGGTAATGTCTCTCTCCCAGGACCACAGCATCGACCAGATGAGATCTGAAAGTGAAAGTGCTAGTCGCTCAATCATGTCCAACTCTTTGCAACCCCATGGACTGTAGCCTGACAGTCTTCTCTGTCCACAGGACTTCCCAGGCAAAAATACTGCAGTAGGTTGACATCCCCTTCTCCAGAGGATCATCCTGACCCAGGTATTGAACCTGGTTTGAGAGGTACTTAAAGCAGCTTTGTGTAGTAGACAGAGATTTACTTTTGTAGGACATAACAGTTCTGCTTTACTAACCCGCACTCTTAACTCAGAATGATCCAAGTTCTTCATCTGCCCACGTGGCCAGCGGCACTCTGTTGGCCTGGAGCTGGCTGCAGACAATGCCTGGGTTAACAGGATTAAACAAAGAGCCTGTTGCTCCCAGCTCCAGCCAGTGGGTTGCTGGCCATTGATAAAAACAGGCTGTAATACAAAGAGCAACCTCCCCGTGGCCATCCATCCCATAAATCATCAGCTACCAAGGGCTATTGAATTACCTTTAGAAGATGGATGACACCCAGATGGAAGGCTTGCTTGATAAGGTTTCCCTTTGAATAATTCCATGTAGAAAGCTGTGTTTGAGAAATGGGGTCTTTCTACCAGCTCAGCCCCATCCATGCTGTCTCTGCCAGGTGCTTTCAAGATAAACACGTTTCCTTATGGACTGCCAGAGCATCCAGTGTGACAAAGGAAGAAAACTTACTGTCAGGCCCCAGGAAAGTTCCTACTGCCCAAGACACAAAAGATGGTTTATTTTATTATTGTTATTCATGATTTATAGTACTAGCTTGTTAATAATAGCTATGATTTATTAATCATATTCTATGTGCCAGGCAATGTGCAAAGCATTTGACCTCATTAAATCCTTAAACAACCATATGAGGAAAGTTGTGTTACTCTTTCCATTTGGTTGCTGAGAAAATTAAAACTCAGAGAGGTAATATGACTTTCTCAAGGTCACACAGCTAGTAGCTTGGAGCTGGGACTCAAGCCAATGCTCTTAAAAGGAATCAGCAAACTTGTCCTGTAAAATGTCAGATAGTAAATATTTTGGGCTTTGTGGGCCATCCTGTCTCTGTTGCAACTACTTATGTCTGTCCTTGTAGTACCAAAACAGCCATGGATGATACATAAGCAAATGGGCATGGGTTTGTTCCAATAAAACTTTATTTACACAAACAGGCAAAGGGCCTGATTTGACTAGTGGACCATGACCAACTACGGCAACCTCTACTCTTGGCAGTTATATGGCACTAACTCTACATGTGAACTTTGTAGTTTCCTCCACCTCTTTATTTCCACATAGAAAATGCACTGGCTCCTCATGGAGTTACTTGTAGTTACTTCATTTATTCAATTCATTTATAATTCCTTTACTGCCTTCTCTAAGGTCCTACCTTTAAGGAAAATACAGAGATCCTGCAAGAGGGGAGAAGTAAAATGAGTCATAGATTTCAATCATTCATTGTGTAAGTGAGGAAAAGACTTGTTAAACTGCAATAACAATAAATTCCCAAATCTTAAACTTAGGAAGGAACTTCTTAAGCTCAGCACTATTGATCTGGGGGCTGGATAATTATTTGCCATCTTGTGCATTGTCAGGAAAGGGATAGAGGGGGAAGGTTAGGAAGTTTTTCCCATGGAAGTGTCAAAAACCCTGAGGGGTGTGTAGGAATCAATAGATAAGGAGAAGGAGAAAAGAGTTGTAGGCAGAGAAGTGGGAAGGAACCTGCTGTGTCAGGGGAACTAAAAGATCAGTGAGATCAACATACAGAAGGTAAAGGGTGCGTGGTGTATGGAGCATGCTAGGTGGATGACACAGGCAGGATAACCAGGGTTTTGTAGACCAGTCTAGAGCATTTGGTTTTGCTCTTACAGGCAATGAGAAGTCACCTAGTTTTAAGCAAGGAGTCAATAATATACTTTGCATTTTGAACAGATCATTCAAGCCACAGTGTGGAGAATGGCATAATGTGAAGAATGTAAGGAGATGGATCAGCTGAGTGTTACCACCTTTCAGGTGAGAGGTGATGGAAGCTCAGACCAGAGTGGTGGTGAGAAAGACAGAAGAGTGCATATATTTGTGAGATTATTAGGAAATGAGATATCAAGAGGGCAGAGGTTTTCAGGCTGTCTTCTCCATTTGTGTCCTGTAAGCCAGATGGATGGTTATGAGGTTCACTAAGATCAGAAACACTGGAGAAGGACCAGGTTTGGGGGCAGGGGATCAGGGATACATATAGTAGACTATGAGCTTAACAAGTCTTAACAAGGTGGCCAGGTGAAAATATCAAGACAGGCAGTTGTCTGCAACTCAGAGGAAAGATGAGGGTGAAGTTATTAATACAAGAATTATCAGAACCTAGATGCCCAACCCTTGCATTGCAGCCTGTGGCTTGGACCCCAGTCCCTGGCTTCATCATTTGTGGCTAGTTATCCTTGATTAAATTGCGGTAACTGTAACAACTCTACAAAGATAGAGCTGTTTATCTGCTTCCCTAAGAATTTACTCATTCATTCATTCAACAGTCCTGGATGATACTATGTACCAGACTTTGTTCTTAGGGGCTGATGCTACAGCAGTAAATGAGGACAAACAAGGTTACAGTCTTTATAGAAATTTAGTATTTTATGGCTTCTTCCTTTTGTGTGAATTGCTCACAATAAGGAACTCCTGCTCTCCCATGTCTGGTCTGGAGTAAATGACCCCACATTGCAGGAAATGCCTGCCTGTAAAATGACCTCAAATTTTTAATAGGAAGATAGAATTATAGCATCTCAACTTTTTATTGTTAAGATCCATTTTGTTCAATGATGTCAAATAGATTTCTTCTCACATGCCAACTTTAACTGATTGATAATGGCTGCCTGGAGAGAGAGAGGCTGAGAACGATTCAGCCAGAAAAAAAGAGTGATCAATTAGTGATATCTGTCAGGGTTTGTTATGGGATAGTGGATGCAATGTGTTCATTGTTCTGACCTCAACTCTACCTTTTCATGTATTGCTGAATTCTGCTTAATAATATCTTGTTCAGGCTTCCCTGGTGGCTCAATGATAAAGAATCTGCCTGCAACGCAGGAGATTTGATCCCTGGGTTGGAAAGACCTCTGGAGGAGAAAATGGTAACTCACTCTAGTATTCTTGCCTGGAAAATTTCACGGACAGAGGAAAGAGCCTGGCAGGCTACAGTTTTCATAGGGTCAGAAGGAGTCGGATACCACTGAGCACACACATGCATAATATCTTAAGAGATTTTGTGTCTATGTTAAAGATATTGGTCTATTATTTTATTTTTTATATCAGCTTTTCTTGTGAGAGTTATGCTGGCCTAATGATATGAGTTGGAAACAATTATTTTCTGAAAGGGTTTGTGTAATCTTGGCATGATTTTATCCTTAAATATTTGATAAAATAGGCCTATAGTTGTGGTGGAGAGAAGTCAAGCAGAGGTTTTAAATTATGAATTCAATTCCTTAAACAGACATAGGGCTTTTTAGATTTTCTATTTCTTCTTCTGTTAATTTTGGTATGTCGTATTCTTTGAGAAATGTGTACATTTCATTTAAGTTGTCAACTTTAACCCATTAATTTAAAAGGTGTGACACTAAACTTTAGATATGACAACTGACGGGACCCAGGACACATACAGTCAATTACAGATGATCAAGTATAAAGCAGGTCTTCAGAGGCTGAGTCAATTGCTCTCTCAATCTGCCATATCCAGATGTATTCTACTTGCAAAAGCCACAGAAAAATTGTCTAAGGATCTTCTCCCAAATGATATATACATGCATTTTAAATGTCCACATGTTGCAATATTTAGCATGATCTGGTGATAGAGAAAGATGCCTAGGGTAAAAATCACCATTAGCACCAAACTGGAGCATCAGATTTTAACCATCTTAACCTGCCAAAGCCTGAAGTTTTTTGGGGAAAAAAACTTATGGTTCACAAGAAAGAGAAACCTACTCTGTTTAGGTTGCCCTGGGATGCATCCCAGGCTGCTTTGCCCTTGGTGCCCTCAGCTGAGTACAAGAAGCCAGCCTGTCTATGCACATTACTCCACCCTGAATCTAGGCCTGGACATAGGAAGAAAAGTCCCTAGGGACCTTCTCTGCCTGACCTGACCTATTTAGATGTGACATGCCTAATGAGAATGGAAATGGAGTTGATGAGGATGGACAAAAAGGCAGGCTCGAAGTGGCCCAAGGGAGATGAGCTCACAGGACTTGGCTCAAATTGCTCCTAGGGGAAGGTCTCTCCAGAGGAGAAACATCTGTTAAATCCGGACACATCAGCACCCTGCTTAAAATTTTTCAGTGACACCCTTGTGCACTCATGAAATCATCCAAACTCCTTCAGGTGGCCTCCAGGGCACTGCATGACCTGATGGCTCCATACTTCTTTTCTATCCTCCCCACAACCACTGTCTTCTTTGAGTGACACTGACCTACTTTTGCTTCTCCAATGGTTCAAGCAGTAAGGAATCCACTGCAATGCAAGAAACACAAGAGACATGGGTTCAATCCCTGGGTCAGGAAGATCCCTTGGAGGAGGAAATGGCAACCCACTCCAATATCCTTACCTGGAAAATCCCATGGACAGAGAAGCCTGGCAGACTACAGTTCGTGGGGTCACAAAGAGTCAGACATGACTGAGCACAGGTGCATACACATACACATTTTGACCTACTTTTAGTTCCAAAATGGTAACATACTCTCCCTGCCCTCAGGGCCTGGTGTGAACTGTTCTGTTTGCCTAAACAATGTTCTCCCTCTGTTTCCACTTGGTTTGTCCTCCTTGATCTTCAGGTCACAGCTTAAAAATCACTGACTTCAATAGCATTTCCCAACACAAGAAGTCTGGGCCCCTCCTGTGTGCTTCCACAGCCTACTGCACTCTCTTGACTCTGGAACAATTTGCCTATCCATGTGCCAGTTTCCCTCCCTATTCTGTGAGCTACATGGCCTCCCAACCTGAGTCCCATAGTCCTATGAGGAATTGCCTACTCGGCGTCTTCATTTGAATGCTTATAAATATCTTGGACCTAACCTGTTTGATATCAAACTTCCAATCCCCCCTCCCAAACTGTTCCTCCCACAGTCCTCCCCATCTCAGGAAATGGCAACTCCATCCATTTAACTGCTAAAGACAAAAACCTTGGAGTCATCCTCAACTCCTCTCATATCATCACATCCCACATCTTATTCATCAGCAATATACCTTTCCAAATACACCCAGAGTCTGGCTGTACCCCAACAGGCAAGTGAGAGAAAAAAAAAACCCTATAAATGTTGCATAATAAGCAAGTTAACATGCGGAAAGTGGAAACTCCCCAGTCCAGCTGGGGAGCCTCTGAGAGTGTGGTGAACACATCTCAGAATCACCCCACAGAGGATGGGGATGGTACATTAATCCATCAAATTCCATGCCTTCCCCAATGGTTGAAGGTTGCTCTGAGGGTGTCAGTTTCTCTGCACTTCAGGTTTTACCATAACTCAGCAAGATGAGCTCTCAGGCAGAGAGAGGTAATCACTGTGGTAAAAAGCTGTCAGCAGCACACTCAGAAATGTTTGCAGTTAAGAAAAAGTCAGGTGGACCAAAGGGTTGCAAGCTGGGGCACCTACTGGGGGAAAAAGTCTCTGGTAAGAAATTGGAACCTCAAGCGTATATGTGCTGTGGCATGGGGGTCTGATTTTTACACTCCCTGCATGATATACAAATCTTCAGTAAAAAAAAAAAAAAAAAAAAAAAAAAAAAAAAAAACTAATATAAGTCTGGATTTTGAAGCTCTTGAACCTCAGGAGGAGCAAAAGCAAAAACACTGCATAAAGATGGAATTCATTACCAGAAAGGTCTGTTAGGGCTTCCACTCCCTGCACAGAGTCCTTGGACAGCAAGCTAGACCAGTGGAAATGACCAGCAGAAAGAGGACAGTCCCAATCCCCCAGTGTGGCGCTTCCCCCATGTGGATACAGCGATCAGAGTGAACTGAGAGGATTAAGTCACCAAGGACATGTCAAAAAGAAATATGCTGACAATGAGGTACCTATACACACCTATCATTGTGGTCGTTGTTTAGTCACTAAGACATGTTCGACTGCTTTGTGACCCCGTGGACTGTAGCCCACTAGGCTTCTCTGTCCATGGAATTTCTAGGCAAGAATACTGGAGTATATTGCCATTTCCTTCTCCAGGGGATCTTCCTGGCACAAGGATTGAACCCATGTCTCCTGCGTTGGCAGGAGGCTTCTTTACCATTGAACCATCAGGGAAGTCCATGCACATCTATTAGAATGGCAAGAGTACAAAACACCAACAAAACAAAATTCTGAAGGGATGTGGAGCAACAGGATCTCTGTCACACTGCTGGTGGGAAATTAAAATGAGATAGCCACTTTGGAAGATGATTGGGCAGCCTCTTATAAAATTAAACATACTCTTACCATGTGGCCCAGGAAACATGCTCCTTGATACTTTGCAAAATGAATTAAACACTTATGTCCACACAGAAACCTGCTTACAGACGTTTGCAGCAGTTTGTAGCAGCTTTATTCATAATTGCCAGACCTAGAATCAACCATGTTGTGTTTCAATTGATAAATAGGTGAATAAACTATGGTGTACCCACATAGAGAAGACATGGAGGAACTAAGGTTGCTCCTTAATGCATCTTACCAAGTGAAAGAAGTTAGTTTTAAAAGACTAAATACCTTATGATTCCAATTATATGATATTCTAGAAAAGGCAAAAGTAAGGAGATGGTAAAAAGCATCAGTGGTTGCCAGGGTCTGGGATGAGGAGGGATGAAAAGGTGGAGCACAGAGGATTTTTAGGGCACTGAAACTATTCTGTATGATACTACGGTGGTGGATACATGCCATTACACATTCCTCTGAATCCATGGAATGTATAATACAGAGTGAACCTGAATGTAAACAATGGAGTTTGGGTGATTATGATGGGTCAATGTGGCTTCATTGATTGTCACAAATATCCTACTCTGGTGGGGGATATTGATAGTGAGGGAGGCTGTATACCTGCGGGGACAGTGAGTATAGGAAACTGTGCTCTCCACTTAACTTTGCTATGAACCTAAAATTGCTCTTAAAAAATAAAAATCTATTAAACAATGGAATATTACTCAGCCATAAAAAGGAACAAAACTGAGTCAGCTGAAGTGATGTGGATGAACCTAGAGCTTGTCATACAAAGTGAAGTAAGTCAGAAAGAGAAAAACAAGTATCGTATATTAATACGTATGTGTTGAATCTAGAAAAATGGTATTGATGAACCTATTTGCAAGATAGGAATAGAGGCATGGACACAGACAACAGACTTGTGGACATAGTGGGGGTAAGGAGGGGGGAGGGCAAATTGAGAGAGAAGTACTGACATATATACGCTGCTGCTGCTGCTGCTAAGTCACTTCAGTCATGTCTGACCCTGTGCTACCCCATAGACGGCAGCCCACCAGGCTCTGCTGTCCCTGGGATTCTCCAGGCAAGAACGCTGGAGTGGGCTGCCATTTCCTTCTCCAATGCATGAAAGTGAAAAGTGAAAGTGAAGTTGCTCAGTCATGTCCGACTCTTTGCGACCCCATGGACTGCAGTCCACCAGGCTCCTCCATCCATGGGATTTTCCAGGGAGGAGTACCGGAGTGGGGTGCCATTGCCTTCTCCTACCACGTGTAAAACAGATAGCTAGTGGGAAGCTTCTGTGTACCACAACAGGGAGCTCAGTTTGGTGCTCTATGATGACCTAGACTGGTGGATGGAGGAGGGTGGTAGCAGGGAGGCTCAAGAGGGAGGGAATATATGTACACGATGTTGTACATCAGAAATTAATACATCATTGTAAAGCAATTACATTCCAATAAAATTTTTCTTAATCTATTAAAACAAAATAATACTCTCTTCCTCTCTCCTTCCCGCCTCAACACAGCAGAAAAAGGAGGAGGAAAGTGTAGGGAGCAGGGGAGTGAGGCCAGAGCTATCCCCTAAGTCCAGTCAATGCTAGGAAACAAAAGGGGGAACTTTAAATGAAATATGTCAATTGAAAAATGGCCTAGTGACTATGCTATTTTAATATCCCAAGGAGATTGAAGAGTTATGGAATCTAACTTATCAGGTAGCAAGAAGGTGGGATATGGGTGGGAGGTGTAAAAGAGACTGGCTTCCTAGCAGTTACTGAGGAAAATAAAATAATCTCATGTTTATTCCTCAGTGAGAAAAGACTACTCAATTAATCAGGCTCCAGAGGCAATCTCTGGGCTCTTTTACAAACCAGATAATTCTCCCTTGTCTCTATGCTGAATGTTCACCCTTATGTATACCACACATACACACACACACAAACACACACACAAGGCTGAGAAAAGCCTTTGTGGCTGGCAATATTCTAACACCTGCTCTGGTCTTGTTGGCAGCACACAGGGCATTTAACACGAATATGCTCTGGCTCTGCTGAGAAGCAGAGTATCAATAATAATCACAATTACAAAATCTCACATTTCTATTCCATTTTGTTTCAGGAGGTTTAAAACACTTGGCAGACCTTCATTCATTAGCATGGGTACACACACTCACCAACCATGGGAGGAATAGCAATTGTGAGGTGCTCCTGCCCAAGCCTGATATGGTGTGATAAGATCCCAGGACATCTGTCAAGACAGTTACATGGAACACCATGTCCTGCAACTGTTCTGCAAAGGTTGAGACAACAATTCCCTCAAAGAATTCCCTGTCTCTGGTGGTCAATGGGTTGCCATATTGATGTTTCAGTTTTATCTTAAATGGTTATTTCTTCTCTACTTTGACTTGGGTCTCATTTCCCAGCTTCTAGGGATATGGAAAGACTGACGAGGCCCCCAGAGAATAGTTTCCTAACTACAGTGAGGGCCATGGTCATGACCCCACCTGCTGCAGCATACTTTTCCTCTTCCCCACAAAGCACGTCAGCTATCAATTAAAAACTTAGCCAAGTGCAGGGGGCAGGGGAATGACCTGATCCTTATGACTTTCCAGGATCAGAGGAATATAAATGGAAATGAGTTAAGACTGGGGTGAGAAGCTTCTCACAAGTCAAGCTCCTCCCACCACAGGACCTCTGCTAGGGCTGCTCCTTCCACCTGGGACACACCAACCCTATGCTCTCTCCCTCACTTGATTTAATTCCAGCACATCCTTTAGAGCTCAGCCCAGGTCACCTCCCCAACTCTGATGCAAACTTCTTTGTTAGATCCTCCCAGGGAAGCAAGTTACTTTCTCCACATTCTGTTTACTTTGCAACAATTTACCCATTTCTGAGATTATTTAACTATGATCTGTCTCCCCTATGTGGACTCTAATTTGCTTACCAACATAGCCAGAGAATTTATCACACTGCCTGGTATAGCAGATATTCAATAAAAATTTTAATGAATGAATCAACAGATCCTATTTTATTGAGAAATGCACACATTCAACAAATACTTGTTTCGTTGAATAAATTAACCAATATCTTTAAAACTGGCTTAATGTTAGTACCTAATTAATAATAAGGCCCACCTAATAAAGCTCAATATTCAGAAAACTAAGATCATGGCATCTGGTCCCATCACTTCATGGCAAATAGATGGGGAAACAGTGGAAACAGTGTCAGACTTTATTTTTTGGGGCTCCAAAATCACTGCAGATGGTGACCGCAGCCATGAAATTAAAAGACGCTTACTCCTTGGAAGGAAAGTTATGACCAACCTAGATAGCATATTCAAAAGCAGAGACATTACTTTGCCAACAAAGGTCCATCTAGTCAAGGCTATGGTTTTTCCTGTGGTCATGTATGGATGTGAGAGTTGGACTGTGAAGAAGGCTGAGCGCCAAAGAATTGATGCTTTTGAACTGTGGTGTTGGAGAAGACTCTTGAGAGTCCCTTGGACTGCAAGGAGATCCAACCAGTCCATCCTAAAGGAGATCAGTCCTGGGTGTTCTTTGGAAGGAATGATGCTAAAGCTGAAAATCCAGTACTTTGGCCACCTCATGCAGAGTTGAGTCATTGGAAAAGACCCTGATGCTGGGAGGGATTGGGGGCAGGAGGAGAAGGGGACAACAGAGGATGAGATGGCTGGATGGCATCACCGACTCGATGGACATGAGTTTGAGTGAACTCCGGGAGTTGGTGATGGACAGGGAGGCCTGGCGTGCTGTGATGCATAGGGTCGCAAAGAGCCAGACACGACTGAGCGACTGAACTGAACTGAACTGAATAGAGCTATTAGGAGAATTACATTGTTAATGCAAATAAATCTCTTAAATGTTGCCTGCACATAACAAACACTCAATAAATAGGAGTTAATCTTATTGTTCATATCACTATCCCCATAATAGGAAGATGCTTTGAATTATTATGTATAGGAGTTTTATTTTTTAATTTTTACATTTTCTGATAACCCAGCTCTTCCTTTGGGGCTTCTCTGGTGGCTCAGCAGTAAAGAATCTG
Organism: Bubalus bubalis; assembly: GCF_019923935.1. NCBI lineage: Eukaryota > Metazoa > Chordata > Mammalia > Artiodactyla > Bovidae > Bubalus > Bubalus bubalis. The sequence goes on along the minus strand of NC_059173.1, from coordinate 16,163,334 downwards.
CCTGCCAATGCAGGAGACGCGGGTTTGATCCCTGGGTTGGGAAGATCCCCCAAAGAAGGAAATGGCAACCCACTCCAGTTTTATTGCCTGGGAAATTCCATGGACAGAGGAGGCTGGTGGGCTATAGTCCATGAGGTCACAAAGAGACACAATTTAGTCATTAAACAACAATGGCCCTGCTTTCAGCCTGGGCAGTATTTTTCAGATGTGGAAACAGAGGCTTAGAGAACCCCTAAGCTGTACAGCTGGTAAATGGCAGATCTTGGATTCCAATCCACTTCTCTCAGACTCCAAAACATTACGGTTTAACCCACATTTTCTCAAACCATCTAGAAATTGTTAAATGAATGAAAAAACAGAACTTCAACTTTATTCATTTGAAAGATCAGCTTATTTTTTATTTGTCCTCTGAAGAGAAAGTATCATTTTGCTGAAGAATCACCATCATTACAAAAAGTACCTAAATGATGATAATCCCATGTCTAGCTAAGAAATAAATTATCCTCTTTTATTATAAAAAAGACAATGGTGTACTGATGCATTATTGGAAACAATTATCTCTATACTTGGTTTGGGCTATAGCTCACCGCAAGTTGCTGCTTCAGCCAATATTGTTTAAAGGTGGTGATTTTGTTTTGTTTTGTTTTCAGTCCTGTGAAATGTATTTTAAAAGCAAATAGGAGGTCCTCATAGTCAACAAAAGAGCCCAAAATGCAGTGAAAGTGAGTGTTAGTCACTCATTCATGTCCAACTCTTTACAACGTGATGGACTGTAGCCCACCAGACTCCTCTGTTCATGAATTCTCCAGGCAAGAATACTGCAGTGGGGAGCCATTCCTTTCTCCTGGGGATCTTCCCAACCCAGGATTGAACCTGGGTTTCCTGCACTGCAGGCAGATTCTTTATAGTCTGAGCCACTAAGGAAGCCACTGAAATGCAGTATCTGGGTGCAATTTCAAAAACAACAGAAAGATCTCAGTTCATTTTCAAGGCAAACCATTCAACACCACAGTAATCCAAGTCTATGCCCCAACCATTAATGCCAAAGAAGCTGAAGGTGATGGTTCTGTGAAGACCTATAAGACCTTCTAGAACTAATACAAAAAATAGATGCTCTTTTCATCACAGGGGATTGAAATGCAAAAGTAGGAAGTCAAGACATAACCTGGAGTAACAGGCAAGTTTGATCTTGGAGTACAAAATGAAGCAGGGCAAAGGCTAACAGAATTTTGCCATGAGGATACACTGGTCATAGCAAACACCCTCTTTCAACAACACAAGATGACTCTACACATGGACATCACCAGATAGATGGTCAATACCAAAATCAGATTGATTATATTCTTTGCAGCTAAAGATAAAGAAGCTCCATACAGTCAGCAAAAACAAGACCTGGAGCTGACCATGGCTAACATCATGAGCTCCTTACTGGAAAATTCAGGCTTAAATTGAAGAAAGTAGGGAAAACCACTAGACCATTCAGGTATGACCTAAATCAAATCCATTATGATTACAGAGTGGAGGTGATAAACAGATTCAAGGGATTAGATCTGGTAGACAAAGTGCCTGAAGAACTATGGAAAGAAGTTTGTAACACTGTACAGGAGGTGGTGACCAAAACCATCCCAAAGAAACAGAAATGCAAGAAGGCAAAGTGATTGTCTGCCGAGGCCTTACAAATAGCTGAAAAAAGAAGAGAGGCAAAAAGAAAGGGAGAAAGGGAAAGATATACCCAAATGGATGGAGAGTTCCAGAGAAGAGCAAGGAGAGACAAGAAAGCCTTTGTAAGTGAACAATGCAAAGAAATAGAGGAAACAATATAACAGGAAAGACTAGACATCTCTTCTCTAAACAAGCCACCCCACGTGGATGGAAGAAAGGCTTTAGCCTCTGCTGGAGTGGTGGCTGTGCGGTGCTGGAGCAGCGGCTGCGTGGTGCTGGAGCAACTTTGGTGATACCCCACATCCAAGGGCAAAGGAGAAGCCCCAGAAAGATGGTAGGAGGGGCAGAATAACCTTTAGAATCAAACCCCATACCTGCCAGAGACACTCAGAGGGCTCAAACAAACCTTATGCACACCAGGACCCAGAGACCCCACAGAGACCAAGACAGAACTGTGTTTGAGTGTCTCCTGTGGAGGTATGGGTCAGCAGTGGACTGCCACAGGGGCAGGGGCTCCGGGTGCATCAGACTTGGGTATGGCATAAGCCCTCTTGGAGGAGGTCGCCATTAACCCCACCATAGAGCTGCAAAAACAAGTCTATTTCACAGGACTGGGGAATAGACTCTTGGAGGGATCAAACAGAACGTTATGCACACCAGAACCCAGGAGAAAGGAGCAATGACTCCACAAGAGACTGACCCAGACTTGCCTGTGAGTGTCCAGGAGTCACTGGCATAGGCGTGGGTTGGTGGTGGCCTGCTGCAGAGTTGGGGGCACTGAGTGTAGCAGTGCATTGTGGGAACATTTGAAGAAGGTCTGCCTTATCTTCATTACTTCCATAGTTTGAAGTGAAGTTGCTCAGTCATGTCTGACTCTTTGCAACCCCATGGACTGTAGCCTACCACGCTTCTCAGTCCATGGGATTTTCCAGGCAAGAATACTGGAGTGGGTTGCCATTTCCTTCTCCAGGGGATCTTCCCAACCCTGGGATCGAACCCGGGTCTCCTGCACTGTAGGCAGACGCTTTACCGTCTGAGCTACCAGAAAGCCTCCCACCATAGTTTGGCCCCAGGTAAATAACAGGGAAGGAACACAGCCCCACCCATCAACAGAAAATTGGGTGAAAGATTTACTGAGCATGGCCCCACCCATTAGAACAAGACCCAAGTTCCCCCTCAGTCAGTCTCTCTCATCAGAAAGCTTCCATAAGCCTCTTACCCTTCTCCATCAGAGGGCAGACAAACTGAAACCCACAATCACAGAAAACTAACCAATCTGGTCACATGGGCCACAACCTTGTCTAACTCGATGAAACTATGAGCCATGCCATGTAGGGCCACCCAAGATGGACAGGTTATGGTGGAGAGTTCTGACAAATGTGGTCCACTGGAGAAGGGAATGAAAACCACTTCAGTATTCTTGCCTTGAGAACCCCATGAACAGTATGAAAAGGCAAAAAGATAGGACACTGAAAGATACACTGCCCAGTAGGTGCCCAATATGCTACTGGAGGTCAGTGGAGAAATAACTTCAGAAAGAATGAAGAGTCAGAGCCAAAGCAAAAACACACCCAGTTGTGGATATGACTGGTGATGGAAGTAAAGTCTGATGCTGTAAAGTGCAATATTGCATAGGAACCTGGAATGTTAGGTCCATAAATCAAGGCAAATTGAAAGTGGTCAAACAAGAGATGGCAAGAGTGAACATCGACACTTTAGGAATCGGTGAACTAAAATGGACCAGAATGGGTGAATTTAACTCAGATGACCATGATATATACTACTCTGGGCAAGAATCCCTTAGAAAAAATGAAGTAGCCATCATAGTCAACAAAAGAATCCAAAATGCAGTACTTGGATGCAATCTCAAAAATGATAGAATGATCTCTGTTTGTTTCCAAGGCAAACCATTCAATATCACAGTAATCCAAGTCTATGCCCTGGCCAGTAATGCTGAAGAAGCTGAAGTTGAACAGTTCTATGAAGACCTAAAAGACCTTCTAGAACTAACACCCAAAAAAGATGTCCTTTTCATTATAGGGGACTGGAATGCAGAAGTAGGAAGTCGAGATACCTAGAGTAACAGGCAAATTTGGCCTTGGGGTACAAAATGAAACAGGGCAAAGGCTAATAGAGTTTTGCCAAGAGAATGCACTGGTCATAGCAAATGCCCTCTTCCAACAACACAAGAGAAGACTCTACACAAGGACATCACCAGATGGTCAATACTGAAATCAGATTGATTATATTCTTTGAGGCAAAGATGGAGAAGCTCTATACAGTTAACAAAAACAAGACCAGGAGCTGACTGAGGCTCAGATCATGAATTTATTGCCAAATTCAGACTTAAGTTGAAGAAAGTAGGTAAAACCACTAGACCATTCAGGTATGACCTAAATCAAATCCCTTACAATTATACAGTGGAAGTGACAAAAAGATTCAAGGGGTTAGATCTGATAGAGTGCCTGAAGAACTATGAACGGAGGTTTGTGACACTGTACAGGAGGCAGTGATCAAGACCATCTCCAGGAAAAAGAAATGAAAAAAGGCCAAATGGTTGTCTGAGGAGGCCTTACAAATACTGAGAAAAGAAGAGAGGCCAAAGGCAAAGGAGAAAAGGAAAGATATACCCATTTGAATGCAGAGTTCCAAATAATAGCAAAGAGAGATAAGAAAGCCTTCGTCAGTGCTCAATGAAAAGAAGTAGAGGAAAACAACAGAATGGGAAAGCCTAGAGATCTCTTCAAAAAATTAGAGATACCAAAGGAACATTTCATGCAAAAATGGGAAAGATAAAGGACAGAAATGGTATGGACTTAACAGAAGCAGAAGATATAAGGAAGAGGTGGCAAGAATACAGAGAAGAACTATACAAAAAGATCTTCACCACGCAGACAATCACGATGGGATGATCACTCACCTGGAGCCAGACATCCTGGAATGTGAAGTCAAGTGGGCCTTAGGAAGCATCACTAGGAACAAAGCTAGTGGAGGTGATGGAATTCCAATTGAGCTATTTCAAATCTTAAAAGATGATGCTGTGAAAGTGCTGCACTCAATATGCCAGCAAATTTGGAAAACTCAGCAGTGGCCACAGGACTGGAAAAGGTCAGTTTTCATTCCAATCCCAAAGAAAGGCAATGCCAAAGAATGCTCAAACTACTGCACAATTGCACTTATCTCACACACTAGTAAAGTAATGCTCAAAATTCTCCAAGCCAGGCTTCAACAGTATGTGAACCAAGAAATTCCAGATGTTCAAGCTGGATTTAGAAAAGGCAGAGGAACCAGAGATTAAATTGCCAACATCCGTTAGTTCATCAAAAAAGTAAGAGAGCTCCAGAAAAACATCTACTTCCACTTTATTTACTACGGCAAAGCCTTTGACTGTGTGGATCACAACAAGCTGTGGAAAATTCTTCAAGAGATGGGAATACCAGACCACCTGATCTGCCTCTTCAGAAATCTATATGTAGGTCAGGAAGCAACAGTTAGAACTGGACATGGAACAACAGACTGGTTCCATTAGGGAAAGGAGTACGTCAAGGCTGTATATTGTCACCCTGCTTATTTAACTTACATGCAGAGCAGAGTACATCATGCAAAATGCTGGGCTGGATGAAGCATAAGCTGGAATCAAGATTGCCAGGAGAAATATCAATCACCTCAGATATGCAGATTACACCACCCTTATGGCAGTAAGTGAAGAAGAACTAAAGAGCCTCTTGAAACTGAAAGAGGAGAGTTATAAAGTTGGCTTAAAACTCAACATTCAGAAAACTAAGATCATGGCATCTGGTCCCATCACTTCATGGCAAATAGATGAGGAAACAGTGACAGACTTTATTTTGGGGGTTCAAAAATCACTGCAGATGGTGACTACAGCCATGAAATTAAAAGATGCTTGCTCCTTGGAAGAAAAGTTATGACCAACCTAGACAGTGTATTAAAAAGCAGAGACATTACTTTGCCAACAAAGGTCCATCTAGTTAAAGCTATGGTTTTCCCAGTAGTCAAGTATGGATGTGACAGTTGGACTATAAAGAAAGCTGAGCACCGAAGAATTGATGCTTTTGAACTGTGGTGTTGGAGAAGACTCTTCCTTGGACTGAAAGAAGATCCAACCATTCCATCCTAGAGGAAATCAGTCCTGAATATTCATTGGAAGGACTGATGCTGAAGCTGAAGCTCCAACACTTTGGCCACCTGATGTGAAGATCTGACTCATTTGAAAAGACCCTGATGCTGGGAAAGATTGAAGGCAGGAGGAGATGGAGATGACAGTGGATGAAATGGCTGAATGGCATCACTGACTCAATGGACATGAGTTTGAGTAAATTCTGTGAGTTGGTGATGGACAGGGAGGCACGGCATGCTGCAGTCCATGGGGTCGCAAAGAGCTGGACATGACTGAGGGACTGAACTGAACTGAACTGAGATCTCTTCAAGAAAACTGGAGATACCAAGGGATCATTTAATGCAAAGATGGGCACAATAAAGGACAGAAATGACAAGGACCTAACAGAAGCAGAAGAGTTTAATAAGAGATGGCAAGAATACATAGAAGAACTATACAAAAAAGGTCTTAATGACCCAGGTAACCATGATGGTGTGGTCACTCACTTAGAGCCAGACATCTTGGGGTGTGAAGTCAAGTGGGCTTTAGGAAGCATTACTACGAACTAAGTTAGTTGAGTTGATGGAATTCTAGCTGAGTGATTTCAAATTCTAAAAGATGATGCTATTAAAGTGCTCCACTCAATATGCCAGCAAATTTGGAAAACTCAGCAGTGGCCACAGGACTGGAAAATGTCAGTTTTCATTCCAAAGAATGTTCAAACTACCATACAATTGCACTCATTTCACACGCTAGCAGGGTAATGATCAAAATCCTTCAAGCTAGGAGTTAGTGGTATGTGAACTGAGAACTTTCAGATGTACAAGCTGGATTTAGAAAAGGGAGAGGAACCAGAAATCAAATTGCCAACATCCATTGAATCATAGAAAAAGCAAGGGAATTTCAAACATCTACTTCTGCTTCATAGACTATGCTAAAGCCTTTGACTGTGTGGATCACAACAAATTGTGGAAAATTCTTTAAGAGATGGGAATACCAGACCACCTTTCTTGTCTCCTGAGAAACCTGTATATAGGTCAAGGAGCAACAGTTAGAACCAGACATGGAACAATGGACTGGTTCCAAACTTGGAAAGGAGTACATCATGGCTGTATACTGTCACCCTGCTTATTAACTTACATACAGAGTACATCATGTGAAATGCCAGGCTAGATGACTCACAAGCTGGAATCAAGATTGCCAAGAGAAATATCAACAACCTCAGGTATGCAGATGATACCTCTCTAATGGCAGAAGGTGAAGAGGAACTAAAGAGCCTCTGGATGAAGATGAAAGAGGAGAATGAAAAAGCTGGCTTAATCTCAGTATTCAAAAAACTACAATCATGGCTTCTGATCCTATCACTTCATGGCAAATAGAAGGGGGAAAAGTGAAAGCAGTGACAAGTTTTGTTTTCTTGGACTCCAAAAGCACTGTGGATGGTGACGACAGCCATAAAATTAAGACGCTTGCCCCTTGGAAGAAAAGCTATGACAAACCTAGACAGTATGTTAAAAAGCAGAGACATCACTTGGCCAACAAAGGTCCACACAATCAAAGCTATGGTTTTTCCAGTAGTCATGTACGGATGTGAGAGTTGGACTATAAAGAAGACCGAGTGCCAAAGAACTGATGCTTTTGAACTGTGGTGCTGGATAAGACTCTTGAGTGTCCCTTGGACTACAAGGAGATCAAACCAGTCAATCCTAAAGGAAATTAACCCTGACTGTTCATTGAAAGGACTGTTGATGAAGATGAAGCTCCAATACTTCATTTGGCTACCTAATGCAAAGAGCTGACTCACTGGAAAAGATCCTGATGCTGAGAAAGATTGATGGCAAAAAGAGAAGAGGGCAGCAGAAGATGAGATGGCTGGATGGCATCATCAACTCAATGGACATGAGTTTGAGCAAACTCTGGGAGATAGTGAAGGACAGGGAAGACTGGCATGCTGCAGTCCATGGGGTCACAAAGAGTTGGACAAGACTGAGGGACTGAACGACAGGAGGCCCTACAAGAAAAATCGATTATTATATTTCCATTTTAATGTAAACATTTAGTGTCCAACCCCCACTTCACCATCTCATTAGCATTTGAATGCAAACCCTCATTGCAGGTAATTATTTCAAAACCTTTTTAGGCAGAGAAAGCAAATAGAGCAAACTAGAGACCCTAGCTGACAGGTGATCAAATACTATAATCATGACAAGGGTGGGGGGCAGACTGTAGGAAATGGGAAAATATCAGCTTCAAATCCACCTCTGCCTCCAGGGAGCTACTCTGGTGTTTATTTGGATTTTCAGAGAATCTTTGAGCTTTTGTTTTGCAAATATAGCACCTCCAAAACATAACAATAAATAAAGTGGATTTTATGATGGTCAGTTTAGGCCCTAAATGGCCAAAATTTCCTTTTCTCCTGTTGAGGAGTAACCCCCTCTGAGAACACTAGAGGACTACTTGGCTAAAACCCCCAGTCAGAAAGAAAAGTGCTATTTGAAGCCCAGTGCCCTGCCTGCCTGGTGACCTTGTGTCCCGCCTCCAAAGTCACAGAAAGCAGCCTGTACTCTTCCTGAAAAACGTTTAGCCAGTCTGCATATCCATCCACCCAGCATGCCAGGTGTGATTGAGGCAATTTAGGCTGAGTGCAAAGTGCTCCATTTCAGGCTGAAATCACGCCAAAGACTCCTTACAAAAGCTACATTCAGCATCTCCAATTCCACATTCCATCCCGCGCATTGTCTGCCATTATTACCCAGGATTCCAAAAGCACTTGGCCATGTTAAATAAGAGTCAGGAAGGAAAACCACAGCAAGGGACTGCTGGAGGAGGCAAAGCTGGAATAATGAAGAGGGTCTCAGCCAGAGATGTCAGCTGAGCTCTGAAAATAGATGCTGCTTAATGAGCAGGAAGGAGGTTGGGTTTCTTCAAAAAGGCAGATTCAACCAGGTAAGAACTAGATCGCCTCGGTTCATCACCTTTGGAGGGTTGTTTGGCAGGACTCATTAAAACTAAAAAATGCATGTGCTCTAGGATCCAGATATCTCTGTTCCTGGCAACTCTCCTAGAGGAAAATGCAGATAGATGCAACACGCACAAGGAGGGATACACAATGATTTTCAATACTGAGTTGCTTGTAAGAGCCAAAAGGCAAGAAATGATCTAACATCCGTCTACAGGGGAACAGACACACTGTGGAACACTATGCAGCAGCAAAGGGATTATGCCCTAAGTGAGATAATAATGTCCACACATACCTGTCCAGAGCTCCCAGATGTTCCAGAAACTCTCCTAAGTGCCTCCCACACATTGAACCATATTACAGTCCTCCAGTAGGTTCTGTAGTTATGATTGCAGAGCAACTCCAGCACCAAGATGTGAAATGACCTGTTATGAATGAAAGTCCATGTGTGTAAAGCACAGTGAGCCCAAATGACCCCCAAATGTCAGAGTTTGGAGCAGAAAAAGGTTTAGTGCAGGGCCACACAAGGAGAACAGGGGGCTCATGCCTTAACCAGTAACTACCGGAAAGCTTTCATCTAAGCCCTTTTATAAGAAAGGTGAGAGGGGGGTGTGGTTAGTTGTTGCAAGCTTCTTGATGTCAGATGCTTTGTTCTGTAGTCAGATCACCTCAGATAACAATGTTCTATAAACCTCCACCAAAACAAACGTTACTCTGTTCTGACAAGAGCAAGTACAGTCCCAAGGCTCTGAGGCCCAGGTGCCCACTAAGAGGAGAGGTCCCTGCACAGGGTAGATTACCCTGCCCGGGTCTTCCCATCAGTGTCCAGCTCCAGCTGAGGAGGCAGGTTTTAGGAGGCAATATTATCAGAGCCAGGTCTCCAGACCCTGCTCAGCCACCATCACCGGGAGACCCTGCACAGGCCCTCAGGCTCCTCAAGACGCCCAAATAGGGGATCGGGCGCTCGGACTTAGAGACCTTGGAGACCTCTACTGCCACTAGGTCGTGGAAGTGGGGATGAGGGAGAGATTCACGGCTGTTTTGAAGCTTGGGCCTGGCCAATGGGCAGTTGCAGCAAGGGTTCTAGAACTCTGTGGAACGCAGCTGTTGGTCTGTTCCTGGGCCCTCAGCTCACCTGCTGTCTGAGGCCAGAAGTCCTGGGGGAGACAGCCCCAATCCACCTCTCACCACGTTCTGTGCTGTGAGGATCACTGCCAGGTTGGGAGCTTGACCACTAAGAGTAACTAACGGCTAACAGTCGAGGGTTGAGGGCTTCACGCTAAGGGTCCAGCCAACGGTTTAGGTTGCAGTAACGGTCGCTCGCTAACGGCTGCGCTCTGGCTCCGCCCCCTACTGGCCCCGCCCCTATTTTTACACTCCCGAGGATCTGAACAGAAAGAAAGTGAAGTCGCTCAGTCGTGTCCGACTCTTTGCGACCCCATGGGCTGTGGCCTACCAGGTTCCTCCGTCCATGGATTTTCCAGGCAAGAATACTGGAGTGGGTTGCCATTTCCTTCTCCATGGGTAACTAGTGGCTAACAGTCGAGCGCTGAGGGCTTCACACTAAGGATCCAGCTAACGGTTTTGGTTGCAGTATCGGTTGCTCGCTGATGGCTGCGTGCTGGCCCTGCCCCTACTAGCCCCTCCCCTTGCCGGCCCCGCCCCGATTTTTCCACCCCGGAGGATCTGCTGCTGCTGCTGCTGCTAAGTCGCTTCAGTCGTGTCCGACCCTGTGCGACCTCATAGACGGCAGCCCACCAGGCTCCCCCGTCCCTGGGATTCTCCAGGCAAGAACACTGGAATGGGTTGCCATTTCCTTCTCCAGTGCATAAAAGTGAAAAGTGAAAGTGAAGTCGCTCAGTCGTGTCCGACTCTTAGCGACCCCATGGACTGCAGCGCACCAGGCTCCTCCGTCCATGGGATTTTCCAGGCAAGAGTACTGGAGTGGGGTGCCATTGCCTTCTCCGCCGGAGGATCTGAACCGAGCTTAAATGAGAAAGAAAGGCAGCAGAGTTTAGACTGAATCAATGATAGCTGACTTCTCTGCATACTGTGACCCCATTCTAGAGACCAGAGACCATACTCAAGCTTAATCTTATGGGCCTATTTGGAAGTCTGGCTAATTAATGGCTGTAAAAGCAGTTTGGACTTTGCAAGCCTTTTATAATATGCCTCATTTAGACATAATGGGCTCAAGATTACCTCTGGCATCTTCAAGAAAGTTAAAAATCCAGTAGGCAGTGGAATTGTCTCAACGTGATTTTCCTATTAGTTTTATTTTTATTATGATTACAAATAGTGGCATTACTAATGGTACCTTGGGCCAGGAAGCCTTTCCAGGGAAGGCTTTGCACGTTTTCCCACGTCTATAGCCTTATTTATTGGTCTTTTAGCCAGCACTGTGCTGGCTCTGTCCTGATGTTATTTAACACTCACCAAATGGAGGAGAATTGGAGGGCTCCTGAACACGTCAACCACTACATAAGGAAACACCGTTTGTTACCCTCCAGCTTGACAATACAGGTCCTAATTGATATTTGTCTAATCTTTGGCTCCAGATAAGCAGGTGTCTGGCATGTGTGGGCTGGACAAGATGTGGTGTTCTGGAAGTCTAGGACAGCATGTGGTACAGAAAGATGGCAGCATACAAACTGAGTAGAGGAGGCATGACTAATAATAAAAACAAAAATAACTCTATCCACCCATTATTTGCAAATAATCATAGTACCACAACCAAGTGAACAGAAAAAACAAATTGCAGTAATACCCAGAAGTTCCTAGGGTCCAGTGATTAAGAATCCAATGAAGGGGACATGGGTTCAATCCCTGGTTCAGGAAGATCCCACATGCCACAGAGGAACTAAGCTTGTGCACCACAACTACTGAGCCCATGTGCCTAGAGCTTGTGCTTTGCAACAAGAGAAGCCATGGAAATGAGACGCCTGTGCACCACAACAAAGAGCTGTGCCTGTTCACGGCAACTAGAGAAAGCCCACGAGCAGCAGTGAAGACCTAGCACAGCCAAAAATAAAATAAATACATTTCAAAAAAAAAAGAACTTTCTGGCATCTCCAATGAGGATGAAAGGATCATGATCAGGGATGATATGGCCAGAAATGAAACCCAATCTCTACCTTATCAGCACAGACAACTGCTACCATTACTCATTACAGACACTTCAGTTAATATTAGTGACTCGGAGTTTAAAACACCACCCCCTGCCAATGCTGCTCCTAAAAAGTTGGGTGGGTCTGCCACTATGATCATTCAAACATGGAGTCCACTCATATCTGTGTACCAGCGTTGCTCATCTTCAAACTGAAGTTTTGCATAGGTGAATCAAATTGGTGGGACTAAGTCAGAGGCAGGCCAAGGGCAGTTAAGAGTGATCTGCCCACAAAGAATAAGAGTGTGCATGGTTAAAAGAGAATTTAAAAGCAATATAAGACTAACTACAATCACCCAACTTTATATTTTTACCATGAGTCAGTAATTCTAAACAATGTCAGAGATAATACATCTCTGGGTGGGGCATCCTTCCTCCTTATAGGCCACGAGATTAGTTTACATTTTTGTGCCTCTGGTACCAAAGAGGGATGCATCTGTCAATGGGGATAACAATAGAACCTATCTCATAGAGTTGTGAAAAAAAATGAATCTATTATAAAAACATCATTTCTCATCAAATTGATCTAGAGACAGTAATCCTAATAATTCCAGCAAGTTTTTGTTTTGGTGGAAATTTACAAGGCAATTCTAAAATATATGTGGAAAATCAAAGAGCCAAAATTATCACAAGGAAGAAAAAGTCAGATGATTTTCAGTACTGGAGATCAGGAGTTATTATAAAGCCAGAGAAAATAAGGGCGCGTGCTTTGATACAAGAAAGATAAATAGACCAGTGAAACAGCACTGAGAGCTAAGAAACAAATCCACACATGTAAGGACACCTAATTTATAAAAGAGATGCCACAGGAGAGCAACGCAGAAACTATGGCTTTTTCAATAAATGGTGCTGGGTCAATTGGCCATACATATAGAAAAATCTGAATCTTGATCTCTAATTCATACTATACATAAAAATCAATTCCAGGTGGATTGTAAATCTGAATGTGAAAGGGGAAAAAAGATAGTTTCTAAAAGACAATACAGGAGCATGTCTTGAACTTGAAATACACAAAGATGTCCTAAACAAGACAAAGGAACCAGGAAGGGTGAATCCCCACCATACAGTTGATTCAGAATAAGAAGGAATCCACAAATCAAATTCCTTACAAGTCCCATTGCTTAGCTTAAAGTTTCACTGCCTTCAGTTCAGCTCAGTTCAGTCGCTCAGTCATGTCCGACTCTTTGCGACCCCATGAATTGCAGCACGCCAGGCCTCCCTGTCCATCACCAACTCCCGGAGTTCACTCAAACTCACGTCCATTGAGTCAGTGATGCCATCCACCCATCTCATACTCTGTCGTCCCCTTCTCCTCCTAACCCCAATCCCGCCCAGCATCAGGGTCTTTTCCAATGAGTCAACTCTTTGCATGAGGTGGCCAAAGTACTGGAGTTTCAGCTTCAGCATCAGTCCTTCCAAAGAACACCCAGGACTGATCTCCTTTAGAATGGACTGGTTGGATCTCCTTGCAGTCCAAGGGACTCTCAAGAGTCTTCTCCAACACCACAGTTCAAAAGCATCAATTCTTCGGCGCTCAGCTTTCTTCACAGTCCAACTCTCACATCCATACATGACCACTGGAAAAACCATAGCCTTGACTAGACGGACCTTTGTTGGCAAAGTAATGTCTGAACCTTTCAAAATCTTAGAATGTTCAGGCTGGAGCATCCTGAAGGAGGAAGGAACTCTGCATGTGCTTTTCTCAGGAAACTCTCTGTCTAGGCTGCTTTTACAGAGGCAGTGACTCTGATGTCATGTACAGTGATTGTTTACTATGTGCCAGGCACTGTGTAAAGCACTTTGCAATCATTTTCTTATTTATATGTATTTCAGGCAGTGGTTGATGCCTGCCAGTTGGTGACCATGGAAACCACAATACCAGAAAATCTATCTTCCAGTCTCTCTCCACTACCTCATCCTTTAACAACTGAAGTTTCTAACTTATAAAATTAAGACTCTAAGAATCAATCATGAAATTGAAGTTTAAATGCGTGCTTCTTGTTTGTTTTGTTCAGTTGACAGTAAACCTGAACATCAAGTTGATGATTTAAACTTTTAAAACTACATTCCCATGCATTTCTTTATAGACTGTCTATGAGATAGCTACAGCAGGCATTGTCATTTCCACTTTCCAAATGGGTAAACTGAGGCACACAAAAACCACCCATGATATCTGAAACCAGGACTTCCCTGGTGGTCCAGTGGTTAAGCATCTGCCTGCCAATTCAGGGGACATGAGTTCAATCCCTGGCCTGGGAGGATTCCACATGCCTTGGGCCACCTAAGCCCATGTGCCACAACTGCTGAACCAGCACACCCTAGAGCCCATGTGCTGCAACAAGAGAAGCCCTCATGCCACAACTGGAGAGTAGCCCCTGCTTGACACAGCTGGAGAAAAGCCCTGCACAGCAAAGAAGACTCAACATGGCCAAAAAGAAATTAATTAAATTAAAAAAATTTTAAAGATCTAGAACCAGTGCCAAATATTTCAAGTCATATCCAATGGTAATGGAAGAGTTGGCTAGTCCGTTTGGCAGAAGCATGCACAAGTCAAGAATGGGATTGTTATTTGTAATTGTCTCCCCATAGGTGAGTAACTACAGAGGGTGAGGCAGGAACATACTTGGTCTTCATTTAGCCTCATTCAGAACCCCCTCACCTTGTTCATAAACTGGTTCTCATGCCTCCAGCTTTCCCTGATTCCACACACCTCACAGCAACACTTTCAGATTTATCTTTCTACAACAGCATTCTGATGTGTTATTTCCATGCCCCCGAACCATCAACAGTTCCTCCTTACTTTGTTAAAATATAAGATTTGTAATCAAACACCAATCAGAAAAAAAATCTTGGGTTCACTGAGTGGTTTTGGTCTACTGACTTAACTTCTCTGAGTCTCAATTTTTTTGTCTGTAAAATGGGGTAAGACTAGGGTTGATGTGAGGGTAAAATGGACATTTTAAGTAGAATGGCTGATTGCACTGATGTGCTGGTTTTAAAAGATAGAATGAAACACTTGATTCAGTTAATGAGAAAAAAAAACTTTTCTTTTTTCTTTTTACTATTTATACCTTGCTGTGCACCATGTTCTGTGCTCACACTTTTCATGCAGGCCATTATCAAATCTTCACAACTACCCCTGAGGTAGGAATTACTATTTTTGCATTTTTATATACACAAGGAAACTGAAACTCAGAGATATCACCCAGCTGGTAAATGGTAGAGTTTAGTTTTAAATTCAGATCTCACTGAGTTCAAAACTTATACCCGTCACCTACATCAAAGTCACCTAGGGGCAGGGCTCACAAAAATTCAGATCTCTGTGCCCCAGTCCAGAATGCTAAACTACCAACAGAATCCATCCTTCCCTTTTTTAGTGGCTAAGAATATGGCTGCATAGCTAGAAGACTATTTCCTCATAATTTTTGCAATTAGATGCAGTCATGTAACAAGTTTGCACCAATGGAATGTAAGCAGAAGTCATGGGTACCAGTTTCAAGCCAAGATGAGGAAGATATAGATGCAGCTTCTTCTTCCATTGACTGGAAGCTGGACATGGCAGGAACTCAGTCCTGGCAGAATAGATGACAAGTTTATAGAAGGCAGAAAAGCATCATGATGGAAGGATCTCTGGACCCCTCTGGCCTATGGGCTTCAGTTATCAACAGCTGTACAGCAAACCACCCTAAACTGGCACAGTGTTACTTCCACAACATTCTGTTGGTCACAGAGCAGTCATAGGGCCTGCCCAGATACAAAAGGAGGGCACATCAACCTCATTTCTCCGTGAGAACAGGATCAAATAATTTGTGTCCATCCTTAATCTGCCACATCCCTTGAAGTTATACACCAATAAGCCACATTCACCTTGAATTGCAATATGTGTGTGAGAAAAATATATTCTTTTTTCCCTAAGCCATGTTGTTTTTCGGTCTCTAAAGAACTTAGCTTTCTGCCATAACAGATACTCTTAGTGAATTAAAACAAGGGGTGGGGCAAAGAATCTGCATTCTGAGAAGCAACCTGACAGCTTAATGCACATTTGAATTTAAGATCCATTCGCTAAGCCAGCTGGCTGCTCCATCCTGTGCCTGACCTCTCAGCAACTCTGAGATAGTTAAGCCCTTTTATCCGATTGTTCAAGGGGTTCACATCTTAGAATAGATAGCATCTCCACAAAATTGTTCTAAAGATCCATGACCTTGCTAAATCCCACTTGGAGATACTCAGAGGGGACTTGGAGTTCATCCAGTGAAATTCTCACTGGTCCAGGAGCTCTTAATACTCTAGGCCACAGGATCAAAGCTACGGTTTTTCCATTAGTCATGTTTGGAGGTGAGAGTTGGCCCATAAAGTCTGAGCATTGACGAATTGATGCTATCAAATTGTGGTGCCGGATAAGACTCTTGAGTGTCCCTTGGACTGCAAAATCAAACCTGTCAATACTAAAGGAAATTGACCCTGAATATTCATTGGAAGGACTGATGCTGAAGCCGAAGCTCTGGTAGTTTAGCCACCTAATGTGAAGAGTAAACTCACTGGAAAAGGCCCTGATGCTGGGAAAGATTGAGAACATGAGGATAAGGGGGTGACAGAGGATGAGATGGTTGGATCACATCACCAACTCAATGGACATGAGTTTGAACAAACTCCAGGATATAGTGAAGGAAAGGAAAACCTGGCATGCTGCAGTCTATGTGGTTGCAAAGAATCTGACACAACTTAGCAACTGAACAACAAAAACAGGATGCTCACTTCAGTGGCAAAAATACAGAATTCCAGGTAAAAGAAAGCATTTCTAAAATGCAACTTCTAAAGGCAATCAATGGAGAAGGCAATGGCACCCCACTCCAGTACTCTTGCCTAGAAAATCCCATGGATGGAGGAGCCTGGTGGGCTGCAGTCCATGGGGTCGCTAAGAGTCGGACACAACTGAGCGACTTTACTTTCACTTTTCACTTTTATGCATTGGAGAAGGAAATGGCAACCCACTCCAGTGTTCTTGCCTGGAGAATCCCAGGGACGGGGAGCCTGGTGGGCTGCCGTCTATGGGGTCACACAGAGTCGGACATGACTAAAGCGACTTAGCAGCAGCAGCAAAGGCAATCAAATAAAAGAATTGAACTATTTCAGAGGCATCAGGAAGTCAGAAACTAGGGGTGTAGCTGTGTTACTTAGCTGAGTGGATACTGAATACAACAGACATGATATCAACTAACAGTGAATGACTTTGTGGGTTTCACACATGTTACATAATGGGGGAGCCAGACTCCTATAGCAGTATATTGAAACTCTCTAAGCAAGAAAGTTGCAGAAAAGAGGACTTCCCTGGCAGTCAGTGGTTGAGACTCCAAGCTTCCACTGCAGGGGGTTCAGGTTTGATCCCTGGTTGGGGAACTAAGATCATGCATGCCCCACAGTGTGGCCAAAAAAAGAAAGAAAAGAAAATTTCAGGAAAACACAGTAATATTTAAAGCAATTCGTAAAGACATATGACTGGAAAAAAAAAAAAAGACAGTTTTTAGACAAACATCTGGCTACTTAAGACTCTTAGCACCTGGAGGGTCTCATAGAATCAGGTCTCTATAAAGGCCTTATCCTCTTCTTAGCTCACTTCTACTTCTGTGTAAATATTAAGCCTCCTTGTGGTTAATATTGGGTCCCTATAGACTTAAGCTGGTATTCTTCCTCAACAGAGATGATAATACCAGCCCCAGGAGGTTGTTGCAAAGATTAAATAAGGCAATAGAGATATTCATGCAATGAAAATTCATACAAAGAAGATCCATAGAACATGCAGTACAATGTTCAGAACAATGTGGCTGCACAGTAAATTTAAGTCCGTCTTATTTCCTTTCCATTTTTAGGAAATAAATTCTAAATCAGGAACGGCAGCTGTTATAGACTGAATATTTATATTATCCCCAAATTCATATGTTGAGATTCCTACCCCCAAGGTGATAGTATTGAGAGGTGAGATTTTAGGGGATGTGATTAGGTTATATACTGGAGAAGGAAATGGCAACCCACTGCAGTATTTTTGCTTGGAGAATTCCATGGACAGAGGAACCTGGCAGGCTACAGTCCATGGGGTCACAAAGATTAGCTTATAATGGTGGGAATCCTCATGAATGGGATCAATGCCCTTACAAAAGAGACCCCAGAGAGCTCCCTCACCTCTTCCACCATGTGAAGACATAGTGAGAAGTCAGCTGTCTATAAACCAAGAAGTGGGTCTCACTAACACCAAATTTGTCAATGCCTTGATCTTGGATTTTCCACCCTCTAGAACAGTGAGGAATAAATGTTGCTTAAACCACCTAGTCTGCAGTATTTTTATTACACCAGCCCAAAAGGACAAAGACAGCAGCACATAGATCTTTGATTTGTTGTACATAATGACCTTTTTCTTAAAAAAATTATAAATTAGGTTCCAACATAAAAATTAGAAGGGCTCACATGAAAATCCAGATTTATGGTTTCTCCTAAAAGACAGAAGCTCTAGAAACACAGTTCAATCTGATCCCTACAAGGCATGAGTTTGAAAGCCTAGGACCTAATAATGTTCTCTCCTGTCAACTTTTGTCCCTTCAGTCTACTTTCCTTGACTCTGTCTTCTCAGTCTGGGGTGCACAGGGAAAGAATGTTCAAAGCTCTGACACTGGGCTTCCCTGTTGGCTCAGTGGTAAAGAATCTGTCTGCCGATGCAGGATCCATACATCACATGCTGGGGAGCAACTAAGCCCATGCACCACAACTACTGAGCCTGTTTGTACTCTAGAGCCCGGGAGTCACAACTACTGAGCCCAAATGCCCAAACTACTGAAGCCCATGTTCCCTAGAGCCCATGCTCCTCAACAAGAGAAGTCACTACAACGAGAAGCCTGTGCATGCAACTAGAGAGTAGCCTCCGCTTGCTATGACTAGAGAAAGCCCGTGCAGCAACAAAAACCCAGCATGGCCAGAAAGAAAGAAAGAAAGCTCTGACATCACCATGAATTTGGAGTGGAGAAATTTACCTTTGACTCCTGGCCAGATGCTGTGTGCAAGCAATGAGAAAAGACATGCTAATAGTACTGTTTGCTTTCAGAATCATCATGATTTATTCATCATGGATTTGCTAAAGCCCCACTATACTCAAGGCACTATGCTCTACCCAATGGAATATACAAAATTGGCAAGAAAGAGACCTCATCTAGCCAACCCCTGTTCATTGCTTAAGTTTCACTGTTAATGTACTTTACTCCGGAAAGCCCTCCCTAATTCCTCCAGCCAGGTTAGACTTTAGGTCTACTCTCCCAAACTTCTCCTTTGTCACATTCCATGAACTCGGTCAAAGTCTTTCTCGAGCTCCCTCCTCTGAGTTCATTATGATGTCCTGATAATTGCTGCATCCCTAGTTCCTCACACAGTGCCTCATAGCCATTGGGCCCTTAACAACACACTAAAAAAAGAAATGAATCGTTACATGAATGAATGAATGGCAGAAGACTGGGTGTTTATGCAAATAATTGTAGAAGTGAGAAGTGGGACAAATGTATTCATTGGGCAATTGCTCATTTGTTAAATATTTTAAATATCACCCCTGAATACATAAAAGTTAAGTGTCCATTGTATTAATAGCTATAATGAATTAACAGCTATAATGATTACAAGTCGGAGAAGGCAATGGCACCACACTCCAGTACTCCTGCCTGGAAAATCCCATGGATGGAGGAGCCTAGAAGGCTGCAGTCCATGGGGTCGCTGAGGGTCAGACACGACTGAGCAACTTCACTTTCACTTTTCACTTTCATGCATTGGAGAAGGAAATGGCAACCCACTCCAGTGTTCTTGCCTGGAGAATTCCAGGGACGGGGGAGCCTGGTGGGCTGCCGTCTATGGGGTCACACAGAGTGGGACACGACTGAAGTGACTTAGCAGCAGTAGCAGCAATGATTACAAGCAGGTAAAGTATTTTCCACTAAAAAGGGTTAGTTCTCTCTCCGCAAGGAATTTTGGTATTAAGTTCCTTATATAAATTAAGCTCCTAGAACATAGTAGGTGCTCAATCCATGACACAAATTTATTGTGAGTGCTGTGATTTACAATATTAAATCTATTAACTTCACTGCTATATTCTCAGCACAAAATACAATACACAGTGATGTTTGATAAATATTAGGTAAATCAATTATATATACACACACAGGTAAATCAATTACATAATTAAATAATGAATTAACAACACTAGCTGAAAAAAAAAGAAGCTAGTCTGATCATCCTAAGGGCTTTTTGGACCTGCTGTAAAGCCCCAACCTCACTCCAGGACACTCTGGGTCAGTGATGGGAAAGTCAGTGTCAGGCTGAGGGGAAGGGGGGACAGTCTCCAGGATCCCATGGGCCACACTTCTTATCTGGTCTTCTTGAGGGTTATGCCCAAGGCAACCCTGCCCCAAAGGGCATCTTATCTGTGGCAGCAGAGGAGGCTGAGGGCCCCAGATAAGTCCTGCAGGAGAGTGGGACAGGCCCAGAAGGGGCTTCCTGTTAGAGCTGAACATTCCGAGGTCTGCAGGGGTCTGGGGTCTGACCAGGAGTATTTCAGGCTTCTCCACAGGAGAGTCTTTTTGTGTTTCACAGAAAAGCTGCTACAGCTGAGTGGCTAGAAGGGAGGGTGAGGGGATAGAGGGGGTTTACCAGAGAGAAGAAAAGGATTGGAGATAGAGAATAATGAAGTCTCTGTCTGTCTGTTCTCTCTCTCTCTCTCTCTCTCTCTCTTTCTTGCGTGCCCAGACTCAGATGAACAGAGAGCTGCACAGTGGGCAGGACAAGAGAAATGGTAGACCTAGAGTCAGAGTGAAAGCTAGACAGAAAAAAATCAGAGACAGAGACATACCCAGCCACAGACCAAGGAAAGGGAGAGACAGAAGAGAGGCAGAGACTCAGAGACATTCCCCCAGAGAAATGACACAGAAAACAGAGAGACTGAGTTGAGACGGGGGTTGTCAGGGAGACACAAAAAGACTAGAGAAGGACAAACACAGAAAGACAGAGACAGAAACACAGGGAATTAATGCAAACTAAATCACAGAGATGTAAAATGAGAGCTCTACTCAGTGACAGAAAGAAGGAGCAGACAGAGGAGATGTTCAGGTCAATCCCTGGGCCAGCTTTATCTGGAATATAAACCGCTCACCAGGGATCCTGATTCCAGAGTCCCAGGGAGGGCCCAGAAGACACAAGTTTCCAAGGCTCCCCAAGTGACTCTCCTGTACAGCTTGGACTGAGAACCACTGCTTAAAGCAAGGTTTCTGGTAGGAGAGGAACCTGTACCAGAATCACATGAATGTTTGTTTAAAATCCTCAGGCCCTTCCTGGGCTATGAATCAGACCAGTGAGCGTGGGGCCCAGGCAACTGTTTTCACATGTTCTTCTGGGAATTCTAAGGCACACTTCAATTTGAGACCCTTGTCCTAGGTTGGTGGCTTTGGGGGAGCCACACATAGACACGCACACACACTCCTCAGAGATGTGTGGTGATGGTGTCCCCAGCTGCTGGGTATGGCCTTCCCTGGTCCAACCTGTCCTCATTTGTGGAAGCACAAGACTCAAGTTCAGAAAACCAAAAGCCTTGCTTTCTACACACTGAATGGCCCTAGACATGTCACTTAACCTCCCCAAGCCTCTTATTACTTATCAATACAGTGACGTTAATAACCTCAGCTCTGCCTACTTCACGGCACTTGCAGCGATCACATGAGGCAGAGAATATACAAGGCCTAGAATGCCATCACTAGTATTATCAACAGCATCATCATTATTAATGGTATGCTGCCTTTTTCCAACACCAATAACCAATTCTCTGACTCTCTGACACCACCAGAGTTAGTATGGACTCCACCAGTAAAGGGCTCAGTCCCACAAAATTGCCTCTACCGCAGACATCAGCCACAAATGGGGTGCCCAGGTACCCACACTTCTGTCCAGCCAACTACAAACTCTAGGGTTCCCAAGATACCCTCCTCAGGTTTGAGAGTTTGTTAGAACAAGTCACAAATTCAGACAAGTGCAAGGCTTGCTATTACAGTTCACAATAAAGGCTGCAGATGAACAGCCAGGTGAAGAGGTAAAGAGGGCAAGGTCCAGAAGGAACACAGGAGCTTCTGTGCCTGTGGAGTTAGGGAGCCCTCCTGGCAGGTGGGTGTGTTTCCCCTTTTCAAAGGACACAAGTCATATTGGATTAGGGCCCACCTATAGATCTCATTTTAACTTGATAACCTCTATAAAGACGCTATCTCCAAATAAAGTCACATTCTGAAATACTTTGGTTTTCTGATGACCAGCCCCCATCCTGAAGCTATCTAGGGGTCCCACCCTGAGTTACCTCATAATCAGCATCTAGAAAGGGACAGAAAGTTATGAATAACAAAAGGTACTGCTGTTACTCAGTACCTTGAGAAAGTCCAAGTACTCTTGAGGGTCTCTTGGACTGCAAGGAGATCCAACCAGTCAGTCCTAAAGGAAATTAGTCCTGAATATTCACTGAAAGGACTGATGATGAAGCTCTAATACTTTGGCCACCTGATGCAAAGAGCTGACTCACTGGAAAAGACCCTGATGCTGGGAAAGATTGAAGGTGGGAGAAAAAGGGGATGACAGAGGATGAGATGGTTGGATGGCATCATGAACTCAACATGAGATTGAGTAAGCTCCAGGAGCTGGTGATGGACAGGGAAGCCTGGCGTGCTGCAGTTCATGGGGTCGCAAATAGTTAGATATGACTGAGCGACTGAACTGAACAGAACAGAACTGCTGTCACTCAGGGAATTCCAAGGCTTTCAGAAGCTGTGTACCAGGAACAAGGGATGAAACCAAATATATATTTTATTATATTACAATATGTAAATGAATAAGTACTTGCAACCTTGTAAGTGTCCTGATAACCATGTCACATGCTTTGTTCCATTGATTCCCTATAATTTTGTGACATGGATAATTTATGGTGATTATACCCATTTTACAGATGAAGAAATTGAGGTTCACAGAGATCTAGTATTTTGTCCAGTATCACAAACAAGCAAATGGCAGTGCTAGGTCCTTTATCATCTTAGATCTGAAAGAAATCTCCTCATCATCCCTCTATAGGTGAGGACCTCCAAAGTTCAGAGAGATTAGATGTCTGACCTAGGTCCCAGAAAGAGTCATTCCTACACTCTACTGCAAATTATATTAAACAAGTTGCAGTCATGACAGACAACCTGATTTTGCATGTAGAAGATCCTATTAAATTTACACCCCCAAATTTACTAGAATAAGTGAATTCAGTAAAGTCACAAGATACAAGTCAATAATAATAAAAATAAATTTCATTTCTGCTGATATAACAAATAATTGGAAAATAATATTAGAAATATAATGGAGGGGCTTCCCTGGTGGTCCAGTGGTTAAGAAGCTGCCTTGCAATGCAGGGGACACAGGTTTGATAAAATCTGGTCTGAGAAGATCCCACGTGCCGTGGGGCTACTAAGCCTGTGGCCACAACTACTGAGCCAGTGTGCCCTAGAGCCTGTGCTCCACAAGAGAAGTCACAACAGTGACAAGCCCTCATACAGCATCGAAGAGTAGCCCCCACTCTCCACAATTAGAGAAAGCCTGCAAGTAGCAATGAAGACCCAGTGCAGCCAACAATATTAATAAAAATAAGTAAATAGAATAAATTAAAAATAAATATAATTTACAAAACCACCAACAAAAATATAATAATTAGAAATAAAATTTAAAATGTGTAAGATACTGAAAACTAAAGAATATTAAGGAAAATTAAGATGATCTGAGTAAATGCAATGATATACCATTTTCATGGGTCAGAAGACATAATGTTGTTAAGATGTGCATTCTCCCCAAACTGACTGCTGCTGCTGCTGCTAAGTCGCTTCAGTCACCCCATAGACGGCAGCCCACCAGGCTCCCCCGTCCCTGGGATTCTCCAGGCAAGAACACTGGAGTTGGTTGCCATTTCCTTCTCCAATGCATGAAGGTGAAATGAGAAAGTGAAGTCGCTCAGTCATGTCGGACTCTTAGCGACCCCATGGACTGCAGCCTACCAGGCTCCTCTGCCCATGGGATTTTCCAGGCAAGAGTACTGGAGTGGAGTGCCATTGCCTTCTCCGAAACTGACTGCAAAACCAATCAAAATCTCAGACTGAAGAGATTGACAAGCTGGTTCTAAAATTCCATGAAAAAGCATATATTAAGTACCACATACCGGGTGGCTTGAACAACAAAAATTTATTATCTTACGGTTCTGGAGGCTAGAAGTCCAAGACAGAGGTGTTGACAGGATTGGCTTTTTCTGAGGGCTGGGAGAGAAACTCTGTTCCATGCGTTGCTCCTAGCTTTTGGTAGTATGCTGGTAATCTCTGATAGTTTTTGGTTTGTAGAAGCATCACCCTGATCTCTGCCTTCATTTTCCTGGGGTGTTCTCCCTGTGTGCATGTGTATGTCTGAATTTCCCCCTTTCAAAGGACACAAGTCACAGAGGATTAGGGCCCACCTATGTATCTCATTTTAACTTGATAACATCTATAATGACCCTATCTCCAAATAAACTCACATTCTGAAGTACTTTAGGTCAAGATCTCAACATATGAGTTTTGAGAAATCTAGGAAAAGCCAAGACAATCTGAAGAAAAACTTAACGTTACCTGCTTATTATAAAATAACAGGAATAAATACAATGTGATAGACTGACATAAAAAAGAAAAATGTATCACTGCAACAGAAAAAAATTATTCTAGATATAGACTCACATGTTACAGTCAATTGTTTCTCTACCAAAGCACCAAAGCAATTCTATGGAAAAGGAATCTTTTTGACAAATGGTGCTGGAATCACTAGATACTCATATGAGAAAAAGTGATTCTCAATTCCTATATCGTACCATACAAAAAAATTAATTTTAAGATGAGTCATAGATCTAAATGTGTAAAGTGTCTAGAAAGGAACATGGTAGAATATATTATAAAAAGCAAACATTCCTTAAAACAAAGAAAGTATTAAGCATACCTTTTTTAAAATTCATAAATTGAATGTCATAAAAATTTCAAGCTTCTGTTCATTCAAAAGACACCATTAAGAAAATTATTAGGGAAGTCACAAAGCAAAAGAAAATGGTTACAATACATGTATCTGATAAAGTCCTTGTATCCAGAATATAAAAGAAACTCCTACAACTCAATAATAAAAAGAAAAATAATCTGATTTTTAAAATAGTAAAAAATCTTGAACAGATACTCCACAAAGGAAGATATACAAATAATCCATTAGTGCATGAAAATGTATCCAATATCATGAGTCATCAGGAAAATGCAAATTAAAATCAGATTGAAAAAAACCACCAAATGTCCATCAAAATGGTTTCTTAAAAATCTAACCAACATAAAATATTGGCTAGAATGCCAAACAACCAAAAGTTTCAAACATTCCCAATCAGGATATAGGGTGTACAACAATTTTTTAAAAGATCTGAAAGTGTCTTAAATTTGCATCTACCTTTGTTTCCCAAAGAAACTCATTCCTAGCAATTTACCCAGGAGAAATGAAAACATATGTTCACACAAAGACTTGTACCTGTCTTATTTATAATAGCCGCAAACTGGAAACAACCCAGATGTCTATTAATAGAAGAACAGATACATAAACTGTGGTACATTCATACTGTGGAACAGTAGACAGCAATGAAAAAGAATAAACTACTGCTTCATGTAACCAAATGGATGATTCTCAGTGACAATGATGAGCAAGAGATGATACAACAGAACATATACAGCACAATTTTATTTTATATGAAGTTCAAAAGCAGGTAAAATGAATCTGTTGTGTTAGAAGTCGAAAGAGTTGATCATCTCTGAGAGTGGAGTGCTCCCTGGAAAGAGGCATGAACAGGCCTCCTAGGGGACTGCAAATGTTCTACATCTTTTTTGGCAGTGACTGCATGTTTAAGACTCGAAAATGGATTAAAAAAAAACATGCGGTATGTAGAATATCTGTTTATTAACTTTCTAGAACCACATGCCAACATATCAAAGGCACCTTCCCAGCATATCCAAGTGTCCCAATACATGAGCTGGGCAGCTACAGTCTGTGCTGTGTGCTCAATCATGTCTGACTCTTTGTGACCCCATGGACAATAGCCTGCCAGGCTCACCTATCCATGTGATTTTCCTGGCAAGAATACTGGAGTGGGTTGCATTTCCTCTTCCAAGGGATCTCTCTGATCCAGGTATCGAACCTGTGTTTCTTGAGTCTTCTGCATTGGCAGGCATATTCATTACAACTGAGCCATCAGGGAAGCCCAGCTACAGTTGAGTCTAGTGTTTTTCAAATAGGCTGAGTGCTGCAACCTATTCATGGTGCCATGAAATTAATGTGGTACATTGAAACCAGCATTTTTGAATGGAATGGAATGGAATGGAAAATATCCTAGTACAACAGTTATGTGTGTGTTTGTGTGCATGAGACCATGTGTGTGTACATGCACATGTATTTACACAAGGCCATGTACTAGTGATGTGAAATATATTTCTTATCAAGGATTGCGTCAAAATATTTGAACCTGACCCTAGTCAGTTCTCCACTCACACAGCCCCATTTGGAGCACACACACTGCACCAAAAGGCACCTTGAATGTTGATTTGTATGAGACTTTTGTGCAGACTGTCAACAATTTAATTGATTCAAAAGGCAAACTCGCCTGCAGCTATGGAACAAAAAAAAGGTCTTCTGTGTTAATTGAGATGTTTACTCTAAGCAAGGCAGGAACCCCTTGCGTGTTGCTTGCATTGTAAATGGTATGTATTTTTTGCTTTGTTTAGTTACCACAATCCCTGGTCTACTGAAGGAGCCCCAGACCCAGCCAACATCCCTCTGGGTTCAGATATAACAGGTAATGGAAGGGCTGGAGGCTCCCTCTCAATAAAGGGCCAGGCCCCTCAAAAGTGGGGTTTCTTTGGCAGCTCAGCAGGTAAAGAATCCACCTGCAATGCAGGATACCCCGGTTCAATTCCTGGGTTGGAAAGATCCCCTGGAGAAGGGATAGGCTACCCATTCCAGTATTTTTGGGCTTCCCTGGGGGCTCTCAACCTTACTCTTTAGAGCCTTAGTTTGCTCATCTGCAGAAAGAGGTAATGGAGGTAGCAAACTCATAGGATTGTCACAGTTTAATAATAATGGTTTATACCTAACATGCAGAGAAGGCAATGGCAACCCACTCCAGTACTCTTGCCTGGAAAATCCCATGGGTGGAGGAGCCTGGTAGGCTGCAGTCCATGGGGTCGCTAAGAGTCGGACATGACTGAGTGACTTCACTTTCGCTTTTCACTTTCATGCATTGGAGAAGGAAATGGCAACCCACTCCAGTATTCTTGCCTGGAGAATCCCAGGGATGGGGGAGCCTGGTGGGCTGCTGTCTATGGGGTCACACAGAGTCGGACACGACTGAAGCGACTTAGCAGCCGCAGACCTAACAGGGCTTCCCTGGTGGCTCAAGTGGTAAAGAATCTCCCTGCAATGAGGGAGACCTGGATTCAATCCTTGGGTTGGGAAGATTGGAGGAGGGCGCAGCAACCCACTCCAGTATTCGTGCCTGGAGAATCCCCATGGACAGAGAAGCCTGGTGGGCTACAGTCCATGGGGTTGCAAAGAGTCAGACATGACTGAGCGACTAAGCACAGCACAGCCCCTCAGAAGTGGAGCTACTGGGATCAGACAGGTGTAAACTCCAGTCCTGATATTGTTACCTCCCATCTGTGTGACCCTGGAGAAGGGAAATTGCTCTTTAGAGCCTCAGTTTCCTCATCTGCAAAAGAGGTAAGGAAGGTACCAACCTCATAGGATTGTCACAGGTTAATAATAATGATGGTTTATACCTAACACGGGCTTCCCTGGTGGCTCAAGCAGTAAAGAATTTGCCTGCAAAGTAGATACCACAGGAGACACAGATTCAATCTTTGAGTTGGGAAGATCCCCTGGAGGAAGAAATGGCAACCCACTCCAGTATTCTTGCCTGGAGAATCCCATGGACAGAGGAGCCTGGCGGGCTACAGTCCATGGGGTTGCAGACTTGGACACAACTTAAGCAACTTAGCAGGCAAGCACTCATACCTAACACAGCGCTTACAATGACTATGTCTGTTGACCCAGGTAATCCTCCCTACAACTCTGAGAGATGAAGGATCTATTTCCCCACTTTACAGGTGAAAGTGTAAACCTTTTTAGCCCATAGAGGTTTAGTAATTTGCCCAAGGTTCCCCAGCTGGTAAATTATGTGAGTTGGGCTTCCCACTCACTCTTCCTGCTCAGTTTTAGCTATTTAATGAAAAAAAGCAACAGTTAGAACTGGACATGGAACAACAGACTGGTTCTAAATCCGGAAAGGAGTACATCAAGGCTGTATACTGTCACCTGCTTATTTAACTTGTATTCAGGCAATGGCACCCCACTCCAGTACTCTTGCCTGGAAAATCCCATGGATGGAGGAGCCTGGTAGGCTGCAGTCCATGGGGTCGCTAAGAGTCCGATACGACTGAGCGACTTCACTTTCACTTTTCACTTTAATGCACTGGAGAAGGAAATGGCAATCCACTCCAGTGTTCTTGCCTGGAGAATCCCAGGGACAGTGGAGCCTGGTGGGCTGCCGTCTATGCGGTCGCACAGAGTTGGACACGACTGAATCGACTTAGCAGCAGCAGCAGCAGCAGAGTACATCACATGAAACACCGGGCTGGATGAAGCACAGGCTGGAATCAAGATTGCCAGGAGAAATATCAATCACCTCAGATATGCAGATGACACCACCCTTATGGCAGAAAGCGAAGAAGAACTGAAGAGCCTCTTGATGAAAGTGAAAAAGGAGAGTGAAAAAGTTGACTTAAAACTCAACATTCAGAAAACTAAGATCATGGCATCTGGTCCCATCACTTCATGGCAAATAGATGCGGAGACAGTGGAAACAGTCAGACTTTATTTTGGGGGTGCTCCAAAATCACTGCAGATGGTGACTGCAGCCATGAAATTAAAAGATGCTTGCTCCTTGGAAGAAAGGCTATGACCAACCAAGACAGCATATTAAAAAGCAGAGACATTACTTTGCCAGCAAAGGTCCATCTAGTCAAAGCTATGGTTTTCCCAGTAGTCATGTATGGATGTGAGAGTTGAACCATAAAAAAAGCTGAGTGCTGAAGAAGTGATGCTTTTGAACTGTGATGTTAGAGAAGACTCTTGAGAGTCCCTTGGACAGCAAGGAGATCCAACCAGCAAATTCTAAAGGAAATCAGTCCTGAAGATACATTGGGAGGACTGACGCTGAAGCTCCAATACTTTGGCCACTTGATGCGAAGAACTGACTCATTGGAAAAGACCCTGATGCTGGGAAAGATTGAAGGTGGGAGGAAAAGGGGATGACAGAGGATGAGATGGTTGGATGGTATCACTGACTTGATGGACATTAGTTTGAGCAAGCTCTGGGAGTTGGTAATGGACAGGGAAGCCTGGAATGCTGCAGTCCATGGGGTCTCAAAGAGTCAGACATGACTGAATGATTGAACTGAACTGAATGAAAAAAACCTTAAAAACAGAGAAAATTATATTTGAGAGACGATGCTAATCTTTAAGGGTGTTTACCAAAAATTTGGGTTTGTCTTTACAGGCACATAGTAGGATTACTATGCCCCACTTTGTTGAATTTCAGTAAATCCACTTGCTTCCTTTAGCTAATAAAATATGAGTGGAAGTTATGAGTGACACTTCTGGTCAAATGGTTTAAAAGAGAGTATATTTGATCATATTCCTCTTCTTCCTGCTGAGGGAATCATGAGAATATATCAACATGAAGCCTTCATTAACTTGCTTTTCTGAAAAGCTATGGCAAGTATAGCCTCCCTGCCAGTATGCCTTTGTCACACTACATGATTGAGAAATAAAATTTTGTTATAAGATGCTGAGATTTGGGGTTATCTGTTCTTATAGCAACACTTGGTCTACCTTGACTGACACAGGCTCTTCCTAACTACGATTTACTGAGCTCTGTGTGTCAGAGTAGGTACAAAACATTTAAAAAAATGTTTTATTTTGCTGTGCCGGGTCTTAGTTGCAGCACATATGAACCTTCGACTTCATTGCAGCAGGTGGAATCTCTTAGTTGTAGCATGTGGAATCTAGTTCTTTGACCAAGGATCAAACCCAGGCCCCCTGCATTGAGAGTGTGGAGTTTTAGCCACTGGACCACCAGAGAAATCCTGGTGCTAGACACTTTACATTCTTCAATTCCCTTAATCCTGACCACAATCCCAAATAAAAATCCTATTAGCAGGCCTATTGGCAGATGAGGAAACTGGGGCTCCAAGAGATGAATTGCCCAGGTCACACAGCTTGTAAGTGGCATGCTGAGGACCCAAACCAGACCAAAATAATAACTTCCTCCACTATTCATGGGAAGTGAACATGGTGTTTCTTGGAGCATCTTGAACCAGCTTGTAAGAGCAGACTGTGGGCATCCCTTCCCAAGTTCATGTTCAGTGATGTCACATTGGGACCTTGAAATCCACCATGGTGGGAGTAGTTATACCATGAAAATTGGTAAATGCTACAAATCAAGGCTTTTCTTTTTTACTGAAAAACCAATTTACCACTACATTACTGATTGGACCTCTGTTAACAGAGCCAGCCATGCTGAGTTCCAATCCACTAAACTTGCCTGAGGAAATTCCCAGAAGCTCACCAGCATCCCTTAGGATTCCCCAAAGTGTTTTCAGTTGATGGGAAAGAATCTATAGCATGACTAGCACAAAGCAATGGGACCACAAGATGAAATGTTAACAGCAAGAAGAGAGAAGATACTCTGCAGCATGGCTAAAAAAATAAGCTCAGAGAACAAGAGAGGGGAAATCTAACAGAGGAAAGAAAGGCCTTCAGTGAGAATAACAGAGGCTTTAATCTATGGAGCACACATTTTGTTAAGTCTGCATAATTCATGAAACACAGGAACATCTAGAGGACAGCTCAAGTTCAGGGCAGAAGATCAAGTTGACAAGATTGGCTTTGGGGTAAAACAAGCAAGGGGGATCAGGGAGGTTGGTTGCTGGAACTGACCTATATTTCTCTGTGTTTATACTGCAACAGGGTCTGTCTCTGCTCATCTATCACCCCAACTTGGCTTCACCCACAGCCCAGTTTTTCCTGGGAGTGAGGGACATTTGGAGCATTGAACCGCAAAGATGGCTATTGAGTTGGCTTCTGGTGGTTGCTCCTGTATCTCCAGACCACTACTCATTCTTGGGATGATAGTGATAGTAACTCTGCCACTTCCAGGCAGGGTGTCTTTGGACAAGAGATCTTATCTCTCTCAGCCTCAGTTTGTTCTATCAGTGGGACTGATAAGAGCTCCTAACTCATAGGGTTGTAATGAACAGTGCCTGGCACATAGATAAATGCTTAGTAAATAGTGGCCTTCAAAGTTTCGATGTAAAGTGAAAGTGAAAGTCACTCAGTCATGTCCAAATCTTTGTACCCCATGGGCTATACAGTCCATGGAATTCTCCAGGCCAGAATACTGGAATGGGTAGCCTCTTCCTTCTCCAGGAGATCTTCCCAACCCAGGGATTGAACCCAGGTCTCCCACATTGCAGGCAGATTCTTTGCCAGCTGAACCACCAGGGAAGTCCATAAGGAAGACAAATAATAGGAATAATAATATTTAACAGGGTCAGATACTATTCTGAGAGCCTTGCTTAAAATAAATCCTTTAATCCTTACAGCAAGCTTCTTAGATAGGTACTATTACTATTCTCATTTTCTAGATGAGGAAACTAAGGTGAGAGAGAGTGTCATTTGTCCTTGGCTCAGTAAGTGGTGGGGCCAACCAATGATTGATCTCCTAAGTGCTAAGGAGTTTATAAACAGTATCTTTTATCCTCACCTGCGCAACTTCAAGAGCTAGGTATATGTGTTTCCATTTTAAAGGTGAGGAAACTGAGCTTGGGAGAGTTAAGTTAGTTAACCCTGGCTTACTGAGTAAGCAGCAATGGGAATGCAAGACTAGCTCTTCTAGTCTCTAAGCGTTGGCTTCATACAACCATCCTTCACTCCAAGAAATAAAAGTAACAATCCTTATTAAGGCTAAATAACATTTGAAGTTCCAATACTTTAGCCACCTGATGTGAAGAGCCAACTCACTGGAAAAGACCCTGATGCTGGGAAAGACTGAGGGCAGGAGGAGAAGGGGGCGACAGAGGATAAGATGATTGGATAGTATTACCAACTCAATGGGCATGAATTTGAGCAAATTCTGGGAGATTGTGAAGGACAAGGAAGGCTGGTGTGCTGCAGTCCCTGGGTTTGCAAAGAGTTGGTTCAGAGGAGACTGACTAAAGATTGGTCAAGGGGAGCATCTTTGTCACCTGCCATGATGTGACCAATATCAGAGTATGACTGTAGGGAAGAGGAGGGATAGGAGTGGAGAGACAGGAGCTGGAGCAAGAAAGGTAGATAGTTGAGGAAGGGACAATGTTGGAGCTAAAGATGATTGACAGGAAGCTAGACCAATGGCCATGGGGGCTGGGCCAGTCCTCCTCCTCCCCTGAGTGTTCTTCCATCCCTCTTCCTTCCAAAAGGGAAATTAGCTCAGGTGTGTCCTGGAGGTCTCAGAACTACCAATGAAAACAGGCCTGGAAAGATCCCTCAGTCTCCTTGGAGATAGAGCAAATATGCCTGCCCCACACCCTACTTGCCTCTTCTGGGAGAGCAGATGCAGAGACCGGGAAGGTCCCTGCCTCAGCTTTCTTGGCCAGAAAGATTTAGAAATGACAAAATAAAGGTCGGTGACTGCTGACTGAATGGACTTCAGGCTGAGTCTGACAGAGTCAAGCAGGAGCTGGAGAGACGCTTGGCTTTGTTAATACCCTTCTCACCCTCACCTCTGTGCAGGGTGGGTCTGGCGGTGGTCCAGAGGTGGGGCCCCACCTGGAAAGGAAATTCCACATCTCATGTAGGTGCTGAACTGAATTCCAATGAGAGGAGAAGCTGGCCCAGCAGGAAGCTTCCTGTTGATGAGGAAGCCCAGACCTGTCCATGTCCTCGCCATGTCTGTCCCCTACCTACCGCTCACACAGCTGCCTGATCCCCACATGAAACCTCCAAGTTCCCTAATGGCCTACAAGACCCATGTGATCTGGGCCCTGCCTGCTTCCCAGCCTCATTCTAGAAGGGCTACCCTGCATGCAGCTCCTAGCCTACCCTAGGCTGTTTCTCCTCTCCTGGACTTTGATGCAGCATCTGTCTAGTGGGCTTACCTTGTGGATCAGCCGGTAAAGAAGCCACTTGCAATGTGGGAGACCTGGGTTCAATCTCTGGGTTGGGAAGATTCCCTAGAGAAGAGACTAGCTACATACTCCAGTATTCTGGCCCGGAGAATTCCATGGACTGTGTAGTCCATGGGGTTGCAAAGAGTCAGACACGACTGAGCAACTTTCACTTTCACTTTCCCTCTGCCTAGAATGCCTTGTCCTGGTCCCCTCCCATCCACCACTTTCACCAGGAGGCCCCTAGTCATCCTTCCAGGTTCTCTTCCTCCTTCCCAGCTGTTGTCTCCCTCCCCCAGTGTGGGGTCAGGTGCTGTACAAGTCCCCTAAGGCCGCTGTAACCAATGCCTCATGGGTGGTTTAAAACACTGGGAATCTATTCTCTGACAGTTCTGGAGGCTAGACATCTGAAATCAAGGTGGCCGCAGGGACATGGTTCCTCACAGCGACTAGGAGAAGATCCTTCTTGGCCTATTCCAGCTCCTGCTGGCTCTGGCTTCCCTTGGCTTGTGGCAGCATCACTCCAGTCTCCATCTCCATCTTCACGTGGCCTTCTGTGTCTCTTCTCAGAAGGACACCAGTCACAGATTTAGGGCCCACGCTAACCCAGTGTGACCTTATCAAACTAACTACATCTTGCTGGCTGGCTCTCCACTGGCCTGAAACCTGTACTTGCCCAGCCTCAAGAGCAAAAAAGGAGCCCAGGGTCAGCAACATCAGTGGTTTGTTGGACACAGATGTCAGGGCTTAGTCAAGAAAGGATTTCAGAGGAGACTGACTCAAGTTTGGTCAAGGGGAGAATCTTTGTCACCTGCCATGTCAGCTTACACAGCTGAAGCAAGATCTTGGAGCAACACCCTACCATGTTTGGCGGACACAGGCAGGACATGATGGTAGTCTTTGCTGGGGTGGCAGGAGGGGGAGGTTCCCAGTTATAGGGGATGATGTCAGGTTGGTTCATTGGTTACCAGGGACACTAGCAGAGAAGCACTCCTTTCACCCCTCTTGGTGGAGAAGTTCTGACCTAAAGATTAGAACAATCACTAGCTGGGGCTGTGGGGAGGTATGCAGTCATTTACCAATTAGGCTCTGTGTTTAAGAGGGAAGATCAGTCCTGTGAGTAGACAGTAGGTGAAGCGGGCACTGGTCAATCAGGGGATGTACAGAGGGCAAGAGAACAGCCATCTTGGGTGGCTGTATTGTCAAATAAGGTCACATTCTGAGGTTCCAGGCAGACATGAATTTTGAGGGGAAACTATTCAACCCAGTACACCCACTTTACAGATGGGACCAGTATTGCCTGCTTGGATGAGCAAGGAAGGCTTTCAAAAGAAACAAAAACGCTGGCTCTCTGAAGTTGACTACTATGTCATAAGCAGATACTCCATTTGAGAAAGGTGGCTTGAATGAACATACAAAGGTGGGGAGTCAGTGACCCCTTTAAAGCTTCTTGGTAGGTTCCCTGTGCCTGATAACATATTTTTACAAGGCCCTGATGACCCTTCCTATTTGCTTGCCCCGTTTAAAATAATCTGGTAGGCACATCTGTAAACAGACACATCAGCTAAAAAAGCTGAAAGCAATAATCTGTCACTTTGAAAGTATGACCCAACATGTTTCTCAAGAAGCTTTTCATTCTAGTAATAACACTGGGCCACTAAACGGCTTGCCTCTCTCACTCTATTCATCTGTGCATTTCCAAATTATGAATGTCAAGTCATCTTTGGGAGTATTAAATAACCAGCTGACCTGTGCAATTGGAGAGCTGGCACATTATTAATTCCAAAGGCAAGGTGGGTGGGGGGAATGAAACTCGAAGTGATAATGATGAGGTTGGCAACTTGGGGGTTCAACTACTGGTTTCATCACTTACTGACTTGTGACTCATGAACCTCAATTTTCTTGTCAGAAAAATGGGGATAATAATCACATGCCCCTCCCTGGCTTGTTTCAGGATTAAGTGTCCGGCACCTGGTGATATTTTTAAATAAAAATATTTGAGTAATCATTGTTAGTTTGTTATATATTTCTGAAACATGATATATTTGTATTACTAAAAAAAGTAAATAAGTAGTTAATTTCTTGTCATTAGGAGTTAAGATTTTCAGGTTAGAAAAGATACACATATTAAATTAAAATAAAAGCAATGCATCCCAAATATGAACTAGAAATATCTTTATGAACATGACATAGCTTCTCACACAAAACATATGCATTCCCTGATTGTCCTCTTTAAATCCCTGGAAACAGTAGCTAACCCAGGAGCAATGAGCCCTTCTAACACCCAGATTATGGTCTCAAATACCATTTTCCTTTTCAAAGAAATCAGGGCTCCTTAGAGAAATGGCTGACTCCTGGCCTTGGGCAGAAAATGTACACAATGAACTTGAAAGCATTATCATACCAGAGGGTAAGAAAGCTGTTGACATATTAGGGTCATTTCCAAAGGACCCAAGGACCAACTTTAATAGTCTCCCACCAGCCAAAGATGAAACAATTTAAGCATTATTAAGAATAATGCAAAGGAGTTAAACACATCAAATATGTTCAAGATCCATGAATTTATAATGGTAGAAACAACTAATTCAGTTGTTTCACTTAATCCTTAATTCAGTGCTGTGAAGGAAGATCTAATTAGCTTCTATGTCACAGATGAAGAAACTGAAGCTCAGAAAAGTGAAATCTCTCATCCAAAATCAGTTTATAAACGGAGGAGCTAGAATTCCAAACCAGAGACACTGCAGAACTGCAGAAAGGATTCAATAAAGCTTAACTTTCCCTCCATTACCCCCACCACATCAGGGCTATAAGAAGGCAGATAATAAATGGTGAGAAGAACTATTAAGGTTTCATTCTGCTGTCTCTTATTCCCTGGTTACAAGCAACAGATGTTGGCGGTTGAGTGTATAGCATGATATATATGTAAAAAGATAATGATGAACCAATTATAACCACTCTTGTGAAAATCCATGAGAGCCATTAAATGGTCTTTGGTTTTAAAGTGGTAAAAGTGGTATCCAGCACAATGTTTCTAAGATACTTCCTGATTCATGTGTGTACCTTCCTGCCCCTTAGACCAAAGTTCCTTAAAGAGTGGTCTGGGAACCGTTTTTACCCATTACCTAGGGTACTGTTTAAAAGATGCAGATTCATGGCCCCCACCTCAGACCTACTAAATTGATCTCTGTCTACAGAGCCCTATAATCAGTATTTTCAGCCATGTTCCTGGGAGGGATATGAGAGCATTAAAGTTTGACAGGCACTGCCTAACAACTTCCAGTTCTCGTATGAAACACCCTCTATCTCTTCCTGTCTCTGTGCCTGCCCCATTCAATCTACTCTGCACTAAGTTCAGAGTGATCTTTCTAGAAGACAAATCTGACATGGCACTGCTGTTAAAAGCTTCCGGTGGCTCCCTGATGTCCTTAGGACAGGGTCCAAAATTTTAGCTCCTTAACCATCTCCAGCACTGTTTGTTTTTGCTCCACTGCCACACCACATGCTTCCAGCACCTTCGTCCATCATTGGGCAAGCTGAACTTTTCCCAAGTACACTCCTGCTTCTACAGCTCTCCCAGAATGCCTCTGTCCACCACTCACTAACACTACCCTTGTCCACCTCTCCAAATCACACTCATCTTTCAAAGGTCCTTCTGGATTTACCTTTCAATATCCTTCCTTTGTGTATTCAGCTGAGTGAAGTCACCCCTTCTGATCCCATTCTCTGTCTCTTATCTCAAGATAATAACAGGCGGGTTATATGGCACCCTTCTATGCATCCTTGAGTGAAAAAGCTGGCTTAAAACTCAACATTCAAAAAACTAAGATCATGGCACCTGGTCCCATCACTTCATGGCAAATAGATGGGGAAACAATGGAAACAGTGACAGACTTTATTTTCTTGGGCTCCAAAATCACTGCAGATGGTAACTACAGTCATGAAATTAAAAGATGCTTGCTCTTTGGAAGAAAAGCTATGACCAACCTACATAGCATATTAAAAAGCAGAGACATTACTTTGCCAACAAAGGTCTGTCTTTGGTCCTTTAAAGGTCCATTAAAGCTATGGTTTTTCTAGTAGTTGTGTATGGATATGAGAGTTGAACCATAAAGAAAGTTGAGTGCTGAAGAATTGATGCTTTTGAACCGTGGTGTTGGAGAAGACTCTTGAGTGTCCCTTGGACTACAAGGAGATCCAACCAGTCCATCCTAAAGGAAATCAGTCCTGAAGATTCATTGGAAGGACTGATGCTGAAGCTGAAACTCCAATACTTTGGCCACCTGATGCAAAGAACTAACTCACTGGAAAAGACCCTGATGCTGGGAAAGATTGAGGGCAGGAGGAGAAGGGGATGACAGAGGATGAGATGGTTGGATGGCATCACTGACTCGATGGACATGACTCTGAGCAAGCTTTGGGAGTTGGTGATGAACAGGGAAGCCTGGCACGCTGCAGTCCACAGGGTCGCAAAGAGTCGGACATGACTGAGCAACTGAACTGAACTGTGGATCCTTGGAAAATAGAGGCCATGTCTTCTCCATCACCTGGTACAGTTCCTTGCACACTGTAGGGTCACAGGGCTGAGTGTATGAATTAATGAACAAATGGCATCTCTCTCCTCTTTCTCACTCCATCATGGTACACATTGCGGCCCACCCATCCTCTGAACTTCCCTACCTTGCTTTACTCCCCCATTCCCTTATTAGTAACAATTTTCTTCCGTGATGTCCCTCAAGGTCAGGACCATGATATTTTGTCTTCCAGATGCTCCCTTTAACCTAAATAACAACTGGCCCTTCTCTAGCACTTGCCAGTCTGCAAGCTCCTTTGATAAGTATGAGATCCCTATAATAGCCTTTGAAAGCAGGCAAGATTAGTCTTTGGCCCCAAGTAGCTGGTCAGGAGGAGAAGGCAATGGCACCCCACTCTAGTACTCTTGCCTGGAAAATCCCGTGGACAGAGGAGCCTGGTAGGCTGCAGTCCATGCGGTCACTAAGAGTCGGGCACGACTGAGCGACTTCACTTTTACTTTTCACTTTCATGCTTTGGAGAAGGAAATGGCAACCCACTCCAGTGTTCTTGCCTGGAGAATCCCAGGGACGGGGGAGCCTGGTGGGCTGCCGTCTATGGGGTCGCACAGATTCGGACACGACTGAAGCGACTTAGCAGCAGCAGCAGCAGCAGCTGGTCAGGTTACACCCTAGGAGCCTCTTCTCTGATGAAGTTGATTGGACCAGGACTGTACACTTGATTTAAGTGAGCCAATCAGGTTCTGTCTTGAGAATCTGAACAGGAAAAGAAAGAGGATTTCCTTGGTAGGAAGTTCAGGCCTCATGGTAGGCAGCCAATGAGAGAGCTACCAGGGAGAGAACCAGTGATCAACCAGGAATCATTTTCTACAAACAGTCTCCCAGGACACTGCCTGGAGACAGGAGAAAGACTGCAATGGCCCTACCCAGAGGTTACAAGCTTCTGCAAGACATCAGCCTCCAGAGTAAGACCTGGTTACTCTAGGGAAGACAGCACCTCCCTCTGGCTCCATCAAAGACAGAGACAGTTTCTGTCTCTGGCTTCTCCAATTCCAGGGGTAGGGAGGGGATCTGTCTTGCTAACAAGCCTGTCTCCAGAGTGTACAGGACCTGACACACAGCAGGTGCTCAGAGGTGAATGAATATCTCCATAATTCTCTGTCTCTGTGTCTCCACTATGTTTTAATGGTTTTGCCTCTCTCCTTCTGTTGTCTATCTCTGCCTCTCCCTCCCCTGCCCTGTCTTGTCTCTCTCTTGTCTCCTTCTGTCTCTCCTTCCTCATCTACCTGTCTTGTGCGTCTGCCTCCCTCTCTCATCTTCTCTCCCTCTGCTCCCTCCACCCCACCCCCCACCCCCCGCTCACCCCCGCACACACTCACACCTGCCCCAAACCGCTCCCTCACACCGTCTCTCTTTGTCTAGGGCCCTCATTCGTTGCCTGGTAACCGCCCTCCCCAGCAGCCCCGCGGAAACCATAGCAACGGGCAGCCTAAGACGC
Source organism: Bubalus bubalis (assembly GCF_019923935.1). NCBI lineage: Eukaryota > Metazoa > Chordata > Mammalia > Artiodactyla > Bovidae > Bubalus > Bubalus bubalis. Next base: position 16,124,071 of record NC_059173.1, on the reverse strand, counting down.
GGCCATTCGTCTCCGTTTTGTCCCTTGCAAGCTCGCGGACGTTCCAATTACAGGTACTCCGTCGGCGGCGATGCCTTTGTCTGCAGCCCATTCACAGCGAGCCGGCTCCCTGGCCCAGAAGCTGCTGAGCGCTGCCTCACAAAGCGCCTTTTGTGCCTCCTCCCAGCGTCCCCCGCTGTGCTCAAGGACAAGGCGAGCTCTGACTCAGTGTTATCTGCTGAAATACCCTACGCTGCCGGCGATGGGGAGTAGGGTACGGAGAGGGGAGCGCTGGGTAGATGATCCTACAGACAGACTGACCTGACAGCTCCTGCTAGAGAAGTCTCCCGGCGGAACATCGGGGAGGGGACTGGCTCTGGCTCCTTCGCTGCTGGCTGTGCGCTCCTCTGGGCTCTGACCTTCCGCCCATTCCTCCAGCCTGTAGGTTCTGTCCCCTCCAACCCAGATAGATCTTCCTTCTCTTTGCACACTCAACTCCTACCCCACGTTCATAACCCGCTCCAGCGCCCCTTGCCTGCCTCTCCCTGGCTTCACTGGTGACCACATCTCCCTGTGTGGTGCTTCCCTGTGTGCAACAACTGTGTATTTCTTGAGTGACACATTAAATTCCCAGGGGTTATTTAACAAATTATCACAAACCGGATGGCATTTATTATCTCACAGTTCTGGAGGCCAGGAATGTGAGATCCAGGTGTCAGCAGGGCCACGATCTCTCAAAAAGCTTTAGGGGAAGATAGTTCCTTTCCTCTTCCAGCTTCTGGTGGCTGCCAGCAACCCTTAGTCATCCTGGGTTTGTAGATTTATCATCCCAATCTCTGCCTCAGCCATCCCATGGCCTGTGTGTCTCTCTGCAAATTTCTGATAAGGACAGCAGTCACTGGATTAGGGTCACATTAATCCAGTATGTCTTCATCATAAATTGATTATATATGCAAAGAGTCTATTTTCAAATACAATCACATTCTGAGGTTTCAGGGTGAACATGAATTGGGGATGAAGATACTATTCAACCCAGTATAGATTTATAAGCCCTGGACTTCAGCAAAGGCATCTCCGTTGCTCACCCCTGTGACCCCAGTGCCCATTAAAGCATCCAGTCAGCGAAGAAAGTTTTAGTCTCTCAGTTGTATCTGACTCTGCAATCCCATGGACTGTAACCTGCCAGGCTCCTCTGTCCATGGGATTCTCTGGAGTGGGTTGCCATTTCCTTCTCCGGGGGATCTTCCCGCCCCTGGGATCGAACCTGGATCTCCTGCATTACAGGCAGATTCTTTACAGTCTGAGCCACCAGGGAAGCCCCCATAAGTTAAGAGGTGGTTCAATACTTAGTGAATGAATGACCAAGCATGAGGTGCTTTGCCTCCACGAGGCTTAGTACTCCTTAGGCATGAAACAGAAATATCATCATCATTCCAAAGCATTATTGAGGAGGACTCCACATCTGGCATGTAAAGAATGCTTAAAAACCAGTAACCATGTGCATTTATTTCCTGTGATTTCTATAACAGCTTCATGACTTAAACCACAGAAATGTATTCTTTCACAGTTTAGATGGCAGGGAGTCCAAAATCAAAGTGTGGGCAAGGCCTTGCTCCCTCTGAAGGCTCTAGGGGTGAGTCTCACCTTGCCTCTTTCATCTTTTGGTGAGGTGGCAAAAGGTGCTCCCCAGCTCCATCTCTGCCTCCATCTTCAAATAGCCTTCTCACCTCTTCTGTGTCCCATTTTCTTCTTATAGAGAAACATGTGCTTGGATTTGGGGCCCACCTGGAAAATCCAGGATGACCTAATCTCCAGGTCCTTAATTACACAGGCAAAGTCCTTTTTTTCCAAATAAATTCATAGTCACCAGTTCCAAGGATTTGACATAGATGTACCTTTTGGGAGATCGCCATCCACCACCATCACCATACCATGACTGTTTTTTCTGTAACTGAGGTCCAATCTCTGGTTGCTGACAAGTTATTGTCAATCAGTACTTATACCAGTCAAGTAGCTGAGGGTCTGAAATGTGCTCATTTTCATTTAACTTTCACAACAGCTCTGAGAAGGGAGAATCTGTTATTCCAAAGTTAGAGTTAAATGAAGCAGGAAGGGGTGAAGTGATTTTCCCCCAAGTCACAAACCTGGGAAATAGGGAGAATCCCCCCAAAGTACTCTGCTCTTTATCCCTGCCAGTGTGTACACAAGCCATCACCCTGCAAAGTCCTTTCTTTCTCCTGATTTCACTCCTGAGCCTATTCATCATCCAGGTTCTTCCAATTGGATGTCCCATTTCCAGAAAGACTTCTCTGCCCCCTAGGGCTCTGTTAGGGCTCCTCTTCCATTTCCATATCCTCTATTTATCCCTCGGTGTCTGTCTGTCTCTCCTTCCTCTCAACTGTCAGTTCCTTGAGGATAAGGACTGAGTCTAGTCCATTGATACATCATCACATAGCGTGGAGCCAGGCATTGAGCAAGAACTCCATAAATATTTATTGAAGTGAAATTATGTGTAATGGGATTTTTATAGATGCTCATCTGAAACACATTGATATCAGTTCTATTGTTTGTTTAATTGAGACCTCAGTCCCATGGAAATCTGGTTTGAGAGAAGGCTAGGGTGAGTGCTTGGTCATGTCCAACTCTTTGCCACCTATGGACTGTAGCCTGCCAGGCTCCTCTGTCCATGAAATTTTCCAGGCAAAAATACTAGAATGAGTTGCCATTTCCTACTCCAGAAGACCTTCCCAACCCAAGGATCGAGCTCATGTCTCCTGCATCTCCTGCATTAGTGGGCAGATTCTTTACCACTAGCACCACCAGTGGATACTTATCCCTAGGATTTAAATAATTGCAAAGTTTTAAGACTTGGGTAATTGGTAAAATGCTGGTGCCATTAATAAAATGCAGAGAATCAATAGTGTAGACCAATGCTTATCAAACATTAATGTGCACACAAACCACCTGGAACTGGTTAAAAATACACATCCTGCTTCTGCTCAGTTGGTCCGTGGTAGGACCTGAGATTCTGCACCCACAAATTCTCAGATGATGCCAACGCCACTGGCCATGGAGAGTACTTGAGAAGCAAGGATGCAGCTGATTTGAGCAGAACATCAAAGATGATGAGTTAGATTTGGAAATGCTGAGTTTGAGTTGCTGAAGTGATGTTCAAATAAATGTTTCAACGAGGCAGCTGTAAACACAGGGCTAAGACTTGGAGAGGGAGGTGTGGGCTATTGCTTCCTATATGGCACATCATATCGGATGTTGGTGAACTTGCATATGGGCAAGAAAACACAAAGATATTGAAAGAGTACCCCCCCCCCCTCATTTGGGAGGAAGAAATGAGAGAAATAGAGAAGAAGTAGTTAGAGAGAGAAACCAGGACACTGCAGAGTCACAGGATAGTCCACTGCTGCAGACCACAGGGACAGTGAGCCAAGAACTTGCTAATGGAATTTGTGACCTTGAAATAAAGGTTTTACTGGAGTCCAGGGGTGTGTAGCAGACACTGTTGCTCCTGCATATGCCCTTCAGCTTCAGCCAACAATTCCCCCATGCACAAGCTTTCCACCTCTAACACCCATGTCTGTCTGTCCTCTCAACCTGAGGACTTCAGCCAGCAACAAGGGAGCTTGCTTGGTCTCAACCCAGATGTGTAGGGGAGTTAAAACCCAGGGAGCCAAGATGGCAACCCTTACCTGATCCATTGTGGGAGTGGGTGAATAAATAGCCCAGTTCCTCAGTTCTCTAGGAGGGTGATTCTAAGCTGTGGTTTCTCATTAGAATGAGGCTCCAACTGCCCATGGGAGTCATCCCCTCAATAACACTCCACTTCTTGGTTTTTCTCCCTTCTTCATTTCACTTTTCTACTCCCTCACTCATACTTCCTGAGATCACCTCCCTAATAAATTCTTTGCACATAAGTCCTTGTCTCGGGGTCTGCTTTTGTGGGAGAAAACTCACCCAAGACAGGTTAGTAGCCATAAGGCAAGGAATTAAGCCTCAATGGCTAGTACAAAGAACAAATGCATTAACATAAAAGATGGAGTTTTAAGCCAGTCTTGCAAATAGCCTCTCATCCACTAGTCTAGGCAAGTAATGAGCTGAGAGCCAGGCAAGTGAGCTGGTGATTAGCTTGAGTAGATGAGGGAAAGACTTGGGGGTAGGTCCACAGGAGCACCCCCTCCCCGCAGGATCACCACCACCACCAATCCACCTGAACATTGGTCTGTACACAAAAGAGCCTAACTTGTTCCCAGAAACAGGCCAACGGAGAGGATAGAGTTTGCCTTGCTCGGTTCACCACTCTGGAGAGAGGCTCTGGGTGCAGCTGAGGTTGCTTCTATATATAATACGCAAGCACAACTAATAAAACCAATTGTAAAGCACTCTGCAGATCCAAAGTGCCACATAAATGCTAAATAAGAAAATTAATCTTAGCCTCAAAGAACTCCCATTGTGAGAGTGGAGAGGTTTTGAGACTGTGCCAGGGAGTGTGTGCCGTCTCCTGCTCCCAGTCTCTGCCTTCACTCTCCCCCCAGCCAACAGAGTGTGCTGGTGCTTCTACGTGTACTCATCACACACACACACACACACACACACACACACACACGCCCCAATACATATACCCCACACACATACTACACCCATACACATGCCCACAGAGACATTTTCATAGCCAGGCATGTACACCCAAGTGCATCCTGATACATACACACCTGCCAACACATATACCCCCCACCCCAATACACACTGAGATGCACACCTGACACATTCATCCACAAGTGTTCACATATATACCGTGTCTCATACATTTCACACCTTCTAAATGCCCGCCAGTAACTTCTTACAAATATGATCATAGATTCATTCCCTGAGGATCTCTCACACACAAAACACCCTTTTACACAGATACTGCTATGCACACACAGTCTCATGCATGGCCTTCATACACACTGCAAGTCATTGTTTGAGATTCTTCACACCCTCCTTGTATTTAAACCATAGACTCATACCCTTGTCCTAACTTCCTTTCACTGTGAACTCAGTTTACTTCTCCACCCACTATGATGAACTTGGTCACACAGCTTGCTTTGACTAGTGGGATGTTAGCAGATGTGACACAGGGAGCATTTAAATATGCTTGTGAGCCTTGGATAGTCTCTATTCTCTAGTGAGCTGCCAGAAGTAGAACAAGCCCCTTCAGCCTGACCCCAGAATGAATACAGAGCAGATAAGAAGTCTGTGGGACCCAAGAATGGAGCCCATCTGTTCTCAGTCTGATGTAGAACTACCCAGCTGAGCCCAGTCTGGATCGGGCACACTATGGTTGACCCACAGACCTGGAAGTCTGAGACTAGGCTAGAGGTTAGGAAACTATATAGCCCAAGGGCCAAATTCAACCTATACCAGCTTTTGTAAATAAAGTTTTATTAGAACACAATCATGCCCATTAATTTATGTGTTGTCTATGCTGCTTTCACCCTACAAAGGTAGAGTTGAATAGTTGCAGTGGACAGTGTATGGTCAATGAGGCCAAAAATACATAACATCTGGCCCTTTACAGAAAAAGTTTTCCAGCCCCTGGAATGAAAACAAGTTTTAATAAGGCACTGAGTTTTAGGGTAGTTTGTAACGCAGCTATTTCATGACGATAGCTGACTAATATCTCCCTTGAAAGCTGGTTTTGAAGATTAAAACTGGCAAAGAAGGTTGATTTGTAAAGTACTTATCACTTAACAAGCACGTGGTAACTGGTTCCAGTTCCTCACTGCATGTCAACATTTACGGATTCTCTTTAACTACCTGGAGGATCTGGACTTTTCCTCTGTCACATGCATTTGTGTGACATTAAAAAAAAATGTTTAGTATCCTTTTTAAACTTTTTTTTTATTGTGGTAAAAGTCACATAATATGAAACATACTATTTTAACCATATTTAATTGTACAGTTCAGTGGCACTAAGTACATTCACATTGTTGTCAACTCTCACTATTATCCATCTCTCCAATTTTTCACTTTCCTAAACTGAAACTCTGTCTGTATTAAACACTAAGTCCTCATTCCCCCTCCCCACACCCCCACTCCATCTCCAGTCCTATATATATATATGTGTGTGTATATATATATATATATATATATATATATATAGTGTAATATTACTTAGCCATAAAAAGAAACAAAACCATGCCAGTCACAGAGATGTGAGTGAACCTAGAGACTATCATACAGACAGAAGTAAGAAAGAGAAAAGAAAATAATATATATTAACATATATGTGAAATCTAAAAAAAAATAGTACAGATGAACCATTTGTTAAAACAAAAATAGAGACACAGACATAGAGAAGAAATGTATGAACACCAAGGGGGAAAAGGGGGCAATGAATTGGGAGATCGGAATTGACATATACACACTACTATGTATAAAATAGATAACTAATGAGAACCTACTGTATAGCACATGGGAGGAAAAGACATTTTTTCCCCGTCTCTTCTCTTTTACTATGTAACATTTTTTAAATCTATATTCATTCAGCTGCTTCTCAGCACTTCTGTCTTGTTCTCATAAAAACACAAACAAATAAAGTAATTTTAATGAAAAGGGAATTTTTTCTTTTCCCTTAAAGTTTCTTTAAGGATGGAATTCATGTAAAGCTCTGAATTATGAAAATATATCCTATTTAATTTTTTTGTACATGGATCATTTTCAAATGCACACCAAAATAAATTCTGAAGGAAAAAAAGCAGTAAAACCTGTGAAATTGGTATTGCCCTCCATTCCTTGTTGTTAAGAAGAAACGTTTAATATGACATACCATGTTTAACACCCTCAAACTCCTGATGAGATTGGTACATTTGGATTCTGGGATTTTTTTAAGTAAATTAATTTGTTGAAGTCGAAGAAAGCTGAGCACCAAAGAATTGATGCTTTTGCAGTCAAATGCTCTACCACTGAGCTATACCCCCAGCATTGATGCTTTTGAACTGTGGTGTTGGAGAAGACTCTTGAGAGTCCCTTGGACTGCAAGGAGATCCAACCAGTCCATCCTAAAGGAGATCAGTCCTGGGTGTTCATTGGAAGGACTGATGCTGAGGCTGAAACTCCAGTACTTTGGCCACCTCATGTGAAGAGTTGACTCATTGGAAAAGACCCTGATGCTGAGAGGGATTGGGGGCAGGAGGAGAAGGGGACAACAGAGGATGAGATGGCTGGATGGCATCACTAACTCGATGGACATGAGTCTGAGTGAACTCCGGGTGTTGGTGATGGGCAGGGAGGCCTGGCATGCAGAGATTCATGGGGTCACAAAGAGTCGGACACGACTGAGTGACTGAACTGAACTGAACTGAACTAAATGTGTATTCAGAAAAGTGTATATATCCTAAGTGCAGAAGTTGATGAATTTTCACAGTGATCACAGCTGTGCAACAGCTCCCAGATAAGATCAGCACCCGGATCAGAGGAGCCATATGTCTCAAGCCAACCACTATCTGGATTAGAATAGTTCAGCTAATTTTCATCTTCACATAAATGGAATCATACAGTATTGTTTTAGCAGAATACTAACACCCCCCCCACACACACACACACACAAACATCTTCAGCTTCCGAGGTGGCGCTAGTGGTAAAGAACCCGCCTGCCAATGCAGGAGACATAAGAGATGAGAGTTCGATCCCTGGGTTGGGAAGATCCCCTGGAGGAGGGCATGGCAACACACGCCAGTATTCTTGCCTGGAGAATATTCTTGTCCTCCATGGACAGAGGAGCCTTGTGGGCTACAGTCCATAGGGTCACAAAGAGTTGGGCAGGACTGAAGCAACTGAGCACACACATGCACAAACGTATCCAGGCCCTAACACTTAGAATCTGTGAATATGTTACTGTGCATGGCAAAATGTACTGTCTGCTGCTGCTGCTAAGTCGCTTCAGTCGTGTCCAACTCCGTGCGACCCCATAGATGGCAGCCCATCAGGCTCCCCTGTCCCTGGGATTCTCCAGGCAAGAACACTGGAGTGGGTTGCCATTTCCTTCTCCAATGCATGAAAGTGAAAAGTGAAAGTGAAGTCGCTCAGTCGTGTCCAACCCTCAGCTACCCCATGGACTGCAGCCTACCAGGCTCCTCCGTCCATGGGATTTTCCAGGCAAGAGTACTGGAGTGGGGTGCCATTGTCTTCTCCGAAGGTACTGTGTGGACGTGGTTAAATTAAGGACTTCAGATGAGGAGATTCTCCTGGATTTAGATCCCAGTTTTAAACATGTAGCCCAATTTTTTTTACAAAAAGAAAGATTTACTGTATACAACAGGGAATTAATGGGCTTACCCTGCTGGCTCAGATGGTAAAGAATCTGCCTACAATGCAGGAGACCTTGATTCAATCCCTGGGTCAGGAAGATCCCCTAGAAAAGGAAACTGCTACACTCCAGTATTCTTGCCTAGAGAATTCCAAGGACAGAGGAGCCTGAGCCTGGTAGGCTACAGTCCATGGGGTTGCAAAGAATCAGACACAACTGAGTGATTAACACTTTCACTTTTCACAAGGAATTATACCTAGTATCTTATAACAACATATAATGGAATATAATCTGCAAAAAAACCCTAATCATTAAGCTGTACACCTGAAACTAACATAGTATTGTAAATCAACTACACTTCAATAAAAATAAATTGAGACACACAATTAGGAGAGGCCACTCATCTTCCCTGGATGTTATATCTGAATGTGACACCTGGAACCACAGCAGCCATTTTGTGACTTTGAGAAGAGCCAGACTGAAGACAATTCTCATGAGGTTAGAGGCGGAAAGAATCCAGGTTACATGACATTATTGAAATACTAATTAACCAACCACAGAACAAAATGTCCTCCAAACCCCTGATAGGGATATTATAAAGTCTTTCTTATTTAAGTACATTGAGTCAAAGTTTTCCATTACTTGCAGCCAGGAACACCCTCACTAATACAATGAACCTTAAATTCTGGGGTGAAACTGCATGGGTTCTAATCCTCACTCCACCATTAATTAGCCACGAGACCTTGGGCAAGTCTTTGGATCCTCTGAGCCTTGGTTTTCCTCCTCTGTAAAAGTTGGTGGGTCATAATAATCCAGGGTCATTGTGAAGATACGAGAGGATAAAAATCAAAATGCTTTGCAAATAGAAAAGCCTGAGGTATCGTGAAAAAGTTGGCTTAAAGCTCAACATTCAGAAAACGAAGATCATGGTATCCGGTCCCACCACTTCATGGGAAATAGATGGGGAAACAGTGGAAACAGTGTCAGACTTTATTTTTCTGGGCTCCAAAATCACTATGGATGGTGACTGCAGCCATGAAATTAAAAGATGCTTACTCCTTAGAAGGAAAGTTATGACCAACCTAGATAGCATATTCAAAAGCAGAGACATTACTTTGCCAACAAAGGTTCGTCTAGTCAAGGCTATGGTTTTTCCTGTGGTCATGAATGGATGTGATAGTTGGACTGTGAAGAAGGCTGAGCGCTGAAGAATTGATGCTTTTGAACTGTGGTGTTGGAGAAGACTCTTGAGAGTCCCTTGGACTGCAAGAGATCCAACCAGTCCATTCTGAAGGAGATCAGCCCTGGGATTTCTTTGGAAGGAATGATGCTAAAGCTGAAACTCCAGTACTTTGGCCACCTCATGCGAAGAGTTGACTCATTGGAAAAGACCCTGATGCTGGGAGGGATTGGGGGCAGGAGGAGAAGGGGACGACAGAGGATGGGATGGCTGGATGGCATCACTGACTCGATGGACATGAATCTGAGTGAACTCCGGGTGTTGGTGATGGGCAGGGAGGCCTGGCATGCTGCAATTCATGGGGTTGCAAAGAGTTGGACACGACTGAGTGACTGATCTGATCTGATTGCTGGATATCATTATTGTTGCTGATGTTATAGACTCAGCAGGGCCGGAAGAAGCCTGGGGGATCCCAGGGAGCCCAGAGCCTGCCCTTGTTCCTGGCAATGGACTCAAGGAAGGGAGCAGCTGCACACTCTCAGATAAGGCCACATTTGCATTCCCCCAGCCTCTCCTGCCCACAATCTGCAGGCTGAGCCAGACAGCAGCCCTTCCCAGGGGCACAGGGCCAACAATGAGCATCTGACGGAGAGAAGGATGCTGAGGTGGGGGCTGAGAGGAGGCTGCACCTCAGGCACGGAAGCCCTCCAGAAAAGCTCATATGCCGGAAATGGTACAATATTCTAGCTGTCGTATTCTGACAGGCTCCTGGGTGGCCAGATCCCTTGATTTCAGCCTCTCATTCAACCCTCATAACAACTCTATGAAGTAGATTTATTCCTATTTTATGGATGAAGGGACTGAAGCTCAGAGAAGTTAACAACATGTCCAAGTTTAAACAGCCAGGAGTGGAAGAGCCAGACTCCAAAGCCATGCTCTGAACCACGATGCTGGAGCCACGAAAATTATTAGATGCCCCTCAAGCTGCACAAATGAGCTTCCCAGGTGGCGCTAGTGGTAAAGAACCTGCCTGCCAATGCAGGAGACATACGAGAATCAGGTTCAATCCCTGGGTTGGGAAGATACCCTGGGGAAGAAAATGGCAACCCACTCAGTATTCTTGCCTGGAGCATCCCATGGACAGAGGAGCCTGTTGGGCTACAGTCCATGGGGTCGCACAGTCAGACACAACTGAGCACGCATGCAAGCTGCATGAAAAGAAGAAAGCAAGAGCAGCACTGGGAAGAACTGGACTCCTGTGCTCACTGACCTGGCCTTCACGGATCTCACTGCCCAGCCTATGAGGGAAACATTCAGGCTTCAGCTCCTTTTGACATCCTGGCCTATCTCAGAGCTTTCCTTTTCCTTCCCTGTCAGCTCTCTCATTAGGGATCCTAGTCCCCAGGAAAGAGTTTTTGAGGGAGACAGTGCTCTCTGAAAATGGCTCCAGAAAAGTGGAGACAACACCTTTCACTAAGAGTCTAGGGGTCCGGGAGGGCATGTGGGAGAGGGCTGGTGAAACTCCCCTATCCAAATGCACTCTCTGCCATTCTCTGCTCTGCTCTCTGCCTCGGGAGGCCCACCTGTAAGAATGGCATCCATAGGCTCCCTGCCCTCCAGCTTCCCTGTGAATTTAGTTAATGAGAGGCAGTAGTAGAGGTTGGAAAGCTGCAGGAGAGAGCTGGAGGTATTTCTCCCATCCCTCTCCTAGTCCCTAAGTCAGCCCTGTGGTTCTGGCTGTGGCTAAGTCCCTCCATGACTCTATTTCCTCTGGCCTCCTGGCCCTGGCCCCTCCTCTCACCAGATTCTGATAACCTCACTCCTCTCCTTTATATTCAAGACTAGGGTGGTATCTGCCCCACATTTATTGCTAGGGTCTGGGTGTCTCAACATCTCTCATCAATGTCCCTAACCTTGTCCAATCCTCTGAGAGCAGTCTTTTCATCAACTGTTCCTCAAACTCCCAGCTTTCTATTCCCTCATGGAGTCCTGACTGTTGGGATGCATGTGTTGGGAGAGGAGGCCAGATTGTAATATATTCTCGAGGAACTGAAACTTCTTGGCTCTGCCATTCAGTAAGTTGCCAGTGGGAGGGGTTAATGGAACTGTCAGCATTTGGCAAGATCCCGTCGATGCCCTTGGAAGAAGATGGAACTCAGTGGCTAGGGGAGTTCTCCATTTCTGAAGGATGAAAGTTTGGAAAAGCCAGATTCCACCTGGCCTAGTCTGCCTTGCTCCTAGTGAAACTCAGAATGGTAAAGAGGAGACAGCCTTTGACAATGAGATGACACCCAGCTCTTATGCACAATAGCTACATGGCACTTTTAAATTGACAAGATATTTTTTCATGAATTCACTTAGCTGAGCATCACAATTATCCTGTGAGGCAGACAGTTAAAGGCCAATTTCCCCCACTTTACTGATGAGCGACTTAAAACTGAGAGAAAGGAAGGGACACATCTAAAGTCACACAGCCCCAACAGCTCTCAAAGCCCCAGCCATAGTGGTCCCAACTCTTTCCAACACACCTCACACTTCTAGCTGATGTACTCTCTGCCTCAATGGCTAAAGGATCGCTTGGCAAAGCTAAGAAGACAGTCCATCCCTTAGATTAAAAAAATAAATAAATGGAAAAAGAACTAGGTGGCGTTTGTCCATTGAGCACCTATTATATACCAGGCATTGGGGAAAATATTTTATATACACTCTATCCTTTTTAACTCTCAACAATACTAGGAAGCTGGGGCACAGAGAGTTTAAGTGATTTGCCCAAAGTCACACATCTGGTAAGCAACAGACCTAAGATTTGAAACCAGATACTTCTTATGCCTCTGGTGCTTAACCATTGCACTGAACTGCCTCGCAGCCAAATGCTCTGAAAAGAGAGCATTGACATGATGGATGAAAGGCACATTCTTTCCCTATGCCAATGCCTGGAGCTGTTAGCAAGAATAGTGAACTGCAGTCTGCAGGCACCACCCATAGCAAGGCAATCCTTCTCCTTGTAACTTGTCTTAAGTTTTCTGGTCCTACACAACAGTGCCCTGGACTTGGGGAATGAGAGAGTCAAGTTTCCATAGATGGAATGAATGATACTGCATACACCTCCAGCATATCTTGGGATGTGTTTTGACATTCACTGGGGGTCATTTCATCCTTAAAGTAAACCTGCTGGGAACACAGGACAAATAGTCCCTATCCTATCTTTCTTTAGAGAAAACTAAGGATGCAGAGAAGTAGAGATTTGCCCAAAGTCACACAACTGGCATGGGTGGATCCTGGGTTTCAACTTACATAGATTGGGCTCTGAAGCTTATGATCACTCTGCTATAGCATGCTGTTTGGCTTGGGATATGAATCTGAGAGGGGAAGTGACTTATCCATGGTCGCACAGCAAGACAATGTTACTGGAATTAAACTCAACCACCACACCATGCTGCAACCTGTCAGCCACCCAGACTTCTTCCTCTCCATCTCCTCCTCCCTTCCTGGCAGTTCTCCCCTCTAGTGGCTTCTTTCCCTCAAGTTCCTCCTCTAGAAGCAAGTTCCTCCTCTAGAACTAAGAGATGTCTCCCACCCATGGCCTCCTTGGAGACAAATAAAGGAGAAGGAGAGACTAATGAGAAGGGGGAGAGCCATTATGGGGCTTATTTGCATGAGCTGGTGATAGCATGGTTTCCTGAACTCTTGGCACTATCTGCCTCTCTCTGCCTGTAGGAAGGAGGTGGAACAGCTGTGCGCACATCTGCCGGAGGAATTCTTTAAAGAGCAGAGATGACGCTGTTTTTCTACCAGCAGTAGCAGCAGCAGGGCAAATGCTTGAGGCTCATTGTGGGTTCATTCTCTCTCTGTCTGAGGTTCATGTCTTTAGAACAGCTGTACACACAGAGCAAGGCTGTGAGGCAAGGAAATCTCTGAAGCAAGATCAGGAGCCCCCAGCCAAATTCATGTAACTGATTATTCACAGAGGTTGCTTACAAACAGAAAATAACAGCTGAGATACACTGTGTGCCAGGCACTCTTCTAAGCTATATATATTTTTTATTTTACTTACATTTCATATATTAATTTAATCCTTAAAATAGATAATCCAAAAAATCTCTATGCCATAACTACTAGTACTATAACCAGTGATTCTCAAATTTCAGTGTATTCATTGACATTGTTTAAAAAATAATATTCCTGGACTCCTGACCTCTGAGCTCAGAAGAGCTAGAGAGCTCAGGAATCTTCATTTTTTACTGTGTTCCCCTGTTTGATTCTTGTACAGGTAGTGGATAGACCACTCTTTGAGGAAGACTGGTAAAGAGATGCATTCATTTGCAAACTTTATGGCGTAAAAACAATATGCCAGTACATGGGATAAGCATATAGGAGTTGAGGAGAAGCAATTATAATGCTAGATGTTACGTGGATGTTAACTATATTTCAGGTGCCTTGCTAAATGTCTTACATTCACTAATGGTTAATTATCACAACACTGCCCCCCAACTCAGGTTTATATTGTTACCTCCATGTTACAGATAAGGAAACTAACTAAAGTTCGGACGTAAAGTAACTTGTTCAAAACCTCAGTTGTACAAAGCCTCACAGATAGCAGGTAGAAGAATCTGAATGCAGCATCTGAAGGCAGGTCTCTCTGATTCCAGACACTATGACCTTAATCATGGGTGCACATTTTCTATCCCTGGGGAACTCCCAGAGTAGTGGAATAGCCAAGCTAATGACCTAAACAATCAAAATAACACAATAATAATAATTTTTAAAATAAAGAACCAAGGAGTTCTATAGTTCTAAAAGTTGTGAAGGCTAGTAGGGAAGATAGATCACTTCCTACTAAAGGATGACCCTGGTAGGCTTCCTAAGGAGGGTGATATTTATATAGGGTCTTTTTTTAAAATGGCAGGATTTGAACACAGTAGTGAGGGAATAAAATTTCAGGAAAAGGGAATATCATAAGCATAAGTACTGATGCCAAAGAACAGGTATTTGATGGGAAATGTGAGCAATACCACTTTATTAGTGTGAAACTATAGGCAAATCTGAATAGCTCACTCCCCCATCTCTTTCAAATGTTTACTCAAATGTCATCATTTCCATAAAGTCTTAGCTGACCACCCCATTTAAAGCTGCAATGAAAATTCTGCCCAGCATATTTCATTACTCTGCTTTATTTTTCCCCCCAAATAGTTTTACCCTTCTAATATATAATTTGCTTTTATTTTTTTAAATTTTATTTTATTTTTAAACTTTACATAATTGTATTAGTTTTGCCAAATATCAAAATGAATCCGCCACAGGTAATTTGCTTTTATTTTTTAAACTTCTTGTCTGACTCCATCCATTAGAACAAAAGTTCCAAGAGGGCAGAGATTTACGTTGGTTTTATTTATTGTTGAATCCTGGGGGTCTATAACAGGACCTGGGATGTGATCGGTGATTGATTCAAATTTTTAAAATTTTCAATAGAGGGAACAAGGAGGAGCATCAGAGGAAGTGTGCTTGGGGGTTTCAGCACCTCGGACAGAGACCCATTGTTCTTGCTTCAGGGAGTTTTATCCTTGGCTGCCTCAGTTCAGTTCAGTTCAGTTGCTCAGTCGTGTCCGACTCTTTGTGACCCCATGAATCACAGCACGCCAGGCCTCCCTGTCCATCACCAACTCCCGAGTTCACTCAAACTTATTGCCTAGCAGATCGCAATTTGGTAGATCTAGGATAGGACCTAAATTCCTTCTCCCCCCACCCCCCACCTTCCTTCCTTCTAACGCTACATTGATGAATCTAATGTACATCGTGGATAAGACACCAGTCATATCATGCTGTGGCAGCCTACACAAGCCACTCCTACTGCAGACATCAGTAGAGTTTCCAGGATACTGATATTGAGATGGTAACAGGCAGGAAGGCCAGGGGTCTCCAAGCAGAGGAAATAGGCTGCAAGTGTCTCTTAAAATTCCGTGTTTCCATGACGACACCAGGTTTCACCAGAACTTAACTTTTCTCAAAACTTGAGCTAACCAATGTGTTTTTCTTATGGAAATGTTTTTCTTAAGCTTTGTTAATGCAATGTCATTTGCTTTGGAATTTGTCTTTCTTCAAAATGGTTCCACCTAAGACAAACTTAAGGGGACGATAGAGAATGAGATGGTTGGATGGCATCACCAACTCAATGGACATGAATTTGAGTAAACTCTGGGAGTTGGTGATGGACAGGGAGGCCAGGCGTGCTGCAGTCCATGGGCTCGCAAACAGTCAGACACGACTGAGTGACTGAACTGTACTGAACTGAAGACTAACTTTTTTTCTTTTCTCAAACTTTGGGCTGATAATAGCTCAACAAACCAGTGTTCATATCAATTGTTTTATGGCTGGGGGATGACACACCTCATGCCATCCTATCTCAAAAATACATATTGTGGGAGAGGGGCCTGGTGAAACTCTGTCAGCCTTGAGGTGTCTCTCTTATCTGATTAATAGCTTCCTAACAGACATAAAACAGCTTGCTAAAACTAACAAAGGCGGCACTCTCCACCCACCTTCTGATGTCTATGTCGGAAGCTTTCTCTGTCCCTTTGCACTTTAATAAAACTCTGTTACACAAAAGCTCTTGAGTGATCAAGCCTGGTCCCTGGTCCCGAAGTTAAATATTTGTCTTCAGAGATCACGAATCTGACACCTTTCACCGTAAGCTGTCAATATTCTGACCAGGCTGGTGACACAAACAATGTCCCAAGTCTGAGAGATGCTGGTGGAGTTCTCCCATTAAGGCAGGCTTAGCCCACTGGGGCAATTCCTAAATCAATCCCCCACTTCAAGACAGCCTTCTGTACTCTCTTCTCCACAGAAAACATCTTTGACAAATCCTATTCCTCTTGCTCCTCCTTTCTGATGAGTCCTCAGAGATTCCCACCAGTCCGTTCTGATTCATATTTATCAGCTTGGGGCTGTCTTCCCTTCTACCATCACCCTTGTATTCTCTCCCAAGTTAATCAGGGAAGGCAGATGGATGATGGTACCTTGTGTAACCTAATTAAGATAAAAGCTTCCACTGATCTCCCTGCTGAAGAGACAAAAGATGTTGCCAGCAATAACTTCTGGTGCTGACATGTCTGATATGTGTAGCCCCATGGAGGCTAGGGTTCAGTAGTTAACTTCAGAATTAAAGGATCCCAGTTATGCAGCTCCCATGACATGGACAGCAATGGAAGATAGAGTAGATAAATCCTGAACCTCATGTTTGTAAAAAAACTCAGTCTCTGTATCCAGAATCTGGCTACTCCTCACCACCTCCACCTGGTCCAAGCCCCACTTCATGTCTTACCTGGATTATTGCAGTAGCCTCTTCACTGGTCTCCTGGATTTCACAATTACCCTTCTATAGCCCATTCTCAGTGCAACAACATTGGCATACTGTTGTGCTCCTTTTGGAACAAATTGACTTATGTCATTCCTCTTTTAAAAATCCACCAATGGCCCCCCAGGTCACTTAAAGTAACAGGCAAAGTCTCAAAGACTCTACCTGTTTGGCCACAGCTACTTCTATGATTGGACTCCCAGGTGGTTCAGTGGTAAAGAATCTGCCTGCCAATTCAGGAGACTCAGAAGACATTGATCCCTGGGTCAGGAAGGTCCTTTGGAGAAGGAAATGGCAACCCACTTCAGTGTTCTTGCCAGGAAAATCCCATGAACAGAGGAGCCTGGAAGGCTACAGTCTGTGGGGTTGCAATGAGTCAGGCATGACTAAGCACATACATACAACCTCTATGATCACATCTCCTACTCCTCTCTTCTACTTGGTTCCAGCCATATCGATCTCCTCATTGCTCCTAGAATACCCAGCTTTAAACTGGCTACTCCCTCTTGACTGTTATAACCTTCCCCCAAGTAGCAATTGGGCTCATTCCCTCATCTCTTGACTGCCTTGTTTAAGATTCCAACATATGCTATCAACTACCAATCACCCTTACCCTGATTTATATTTTTTTCCTATAGAAGACATCATCTTCTATTATACTGCTGCTGCTGCTAAGTCACTTCAGTTGTGTCTGACTCTGTGCGACCCCATAGATGGCAGCCCACCAGGCTCCCCCACCCCTGGGATTCTCCAGGCAAGAACACTGGAGTGGGTTGCCATTTCCTTCTCCAATGCATGAAAGTGAAAAGTGAAAGTGAAGTCACTCAGTCGTGTCTGACTCTTAGAGACCCCATGGACTGCAGCCCACCAGACTCCTCCGTCCATGGGATTTTCCAGGCAAGAGTACTGGAGTGGGGTGCCATTGTCTTCTCCTAGGTAACCCATTTGTCCATTATTGGACAACTAGCACATGAACACCACAAAGACAGATTTTGGTCTATTTAATTCCCTGCTGCTTCCCCAGCCTATTAAATAGTGCCTGGCACATAATAAGCATTCAACAAACATTCACTGAATAAATGGATAAAAAATCAATAGGAATAAAAAAATTAACATTACTCAAGATGGCTAGAAGGAACAAAGACAACTGTGGCAAAAACATGAAAACCATCATAAAATAACATTCCCTGAAGTGTAATCATCAAGTGCTTGATGTATAAGTGCTTGAAGCATAATCATCAAGTCTACAGGTGTGCAACCCAACTGTATCAGTCCTGCAGCTTACAAGTACACCTAAGGTCATGTTAACATCCTTGCTCTGCCATTCCCAAACTGTGTAACCTTGGGCAAGTTACTGAACCACTCTGACCTTTGATTTTCTCATATATAATAAGGGGATAACAATAGAAACCCATCTCATGAGGTTGTTGGGGGAATTAAGTGACATAATATATCTAAAGGGCTTAGAATAGTGCTTAAGCTTAGTGAGCAGTTACGACTTGGAGCCCTCATGTGCTGACATAGGTCCTGAAGAGGGACAGAGACCAGAAAACAGGGTCTCAGAGTTGCTCAAAGCTCTCTCTATGGCTCCTGCCCCCTGGCTATATCCCCTAGAGGCCAGAGCCCCACTGAGGACCTCAGGCAGAGTTGTAGAGATGAATTTTCCTTAAAGCATGCTCCTATTTCTTTCCCTAAGAAGCCCTGCTTGGGTCCAGAATCACATATTTCTTGCACCTGACAGCTCTGACTTTTCACCTTAACTACTAATTTTGTGCGGATGTGAGTGCTGAGTCACTTCAGTCATGTCTGACTCTTTGCAACCCTATAGACTCTAGCCTGCTAATTTCCTCTGTTCATGGGATTCTCCAGGCAAGAATACTGGAGTGGGTTGCCATGCCTTTCTCTAGGGGAGCTACCCGACCCAGGGGTTGAACCCGTGGCTCCTGCGTTGCAGGCAGATTCTTCACCACTGAGCCACCAGGGAAGCCCCCCTAACTTCATTGGAGATCAAAATTAGGCCATTAGCTAGGTGTGGTGTGGCTGTAGGTAAGGGGAGGGACAGACACTTGGCTACTCTTATTTCCCTCTTCTCTGCCCCCCACCCCCAGCCCTCCCTGGCCCCAAATCTCCCTTCTCCTTAACTACAAAGCAATGGTACCCATGCATGTCAATGAAAGCAAGCAATTCTAGCGAAGATAGTAAATATTCATTGTCAAAGCTGTTAAGTTTCAGAGTTATTTGTTATACACAGTAGATAACTAATACATTCGGAAAGAAACCTGAAAATCTGCACTTTTGACAGCTCCCAGGGAATGCCCTGCTTCCGTGGACTACTGTATGAATGGCCAAGAGATTGGATGATTTGCTCAAGAAAAATATGGCTAGTTATAAGTGGTTGAACAATGACTCTGAGCTCAGATCAACCTGTCTTCATCCCTTTGGCACTCATTGTTCTAACACATGCTGAGATTGTTTGACAGCATGTCTCCACCTGAGGGCCTCCTCCCTACCCACTCAGGACATTCTGAGAGTTCTCTGGGTTAATGCCCAATGGCAGCAGTTTACTGATGATGGCTGGGAGCTGAAAGATAAACACCCCAGCTTCCTTACCTCTTCATGGGATAACTGAGGTGTGTTCTACAACACCTCCCAGAAGTTTCCAGTGAGACTGAATTCCTGTGGTCCATAGTGCTAATTTGCTTGATAACAACACTTCGTTGGCTTTTCCTCCCCTTCCCTATATCATTTTCCTACTACCTTAGCAATAATTCTTGGGTTCATTTCCCAAATAAACTACCTGAACTCAAACCCTTGCTTTGGGATAGATACTATATACTAGCCACTGTGCAAAGGGTTCTAAATATATCATCTCAATCTCTACAACAAGTAATATTTCCATTTTATAGACACCTGAGGCACAGAGAAGGTGACTGACTTACCAAAGTTTACACAGCTAGGAATGAGCAGCCCCTGATTTGAAAACAAACATCTCTGGCCTGAAAGCCTAGGTTCTTATATCTCTATCCACACTCCACCCACTGCTATCTGCTCTAAAGCCATCTGTCTCCATTCTCACATCCTTTTCCCCAGCTTCCATTATTGAAACTTCCATGTCTCAGGTCCCAACCCAGAGTGTCTTTCACTGCAGGAAGAGGCTACTAAATCAATATGAATGTTGCCTAAATTAAGTCCCTAAGTAACTAAGATCTTCTCAAGACCTGTAACCCCAAAAGCAATCCTAGAAATAGGGAATGTCATCAGGTTTTCTGGCACATCTGAGGATCCAAGCAGAAGTGAATCTACTGTGACAAGTGGGTCCTAAATCAGTCCTCACGGGTGACAATTTAACTCAACAAATAGGGCTTCTTCCTAGGGATACAGGTAGAAGTTTTGCTTCAACTGATTCCCACAAATATTAAACATGTACCCTGTTTCTGGCTCATATCAGGCTCTCAGTAAATATTTCTTGAACAAATGAATCAATCAGTGAATGGATCAATGTACTGATGAATACAGGTGGACCACCTAGCTAGGGACAGAGCCTCTGGCTAAGACCCCACCCACTCCCTGGATATCTCCTGCCTATTTGATTTGACAAATGAGCAAAGTGCTGAGCCACCTTTACTAAGAATCATGCCTCTATTCATGTGGAGTGCTTTCCAAATTTTTCAGGATTCCTATGTGACATCTCATTTTATACCCATCCCATCCACAACAACCTTTGAGCTTGTTGGAGTGGGAATGGAGACAACTGAGTGTGAATGAAAGAATTTTAGCTCCTAAGTTCCAAAACCATTAAGTTCTAGTTCTGGTTTTGTCACCATCTGCCACTAACATGTGATGTGAACTGGGGATGGCCTCTTCTCCATTCTGAGGACCAGTTTCCTTGTCTTTAAAATGAAAAGGGTCAAACTAATTTAAGATCAAAGAGTCCCTTCTGGTTGCTAACATTTTAGGATTCCAGTATCTATCCAAATAGGAAGGAACGGCAGAAGAGGACCAGATTTTATACATCACAAATTTCCCCATGATTCCTCAAATCTCATCTGTGAATCTCTGAGTACAATTATTCCTACCAGTAGGAGCCGCTGTTTTATCGTGGGCTCATCATGTTCTTGCTTCCCAGGTGGCGCAGTGGTAAGGAATCCACCTGCCAATGCAGGAGACTCAGGAAATGCAAGTTCAATCCCTGGGTCAGGAAGATCCCCTGGAAGAGGAAATGACAACCCACTCTAGTATTCTTGCTGGGAGAATGCCATGGACAGAGGAGCCTGGCAGTCACAAAGAGTCAGACACAACTGAGTGTCTGAGCATGCACACATCATGTTCTTCGGATTATGCAGGGAAAGCTATATATATTATCTTGCTTATTCCTCACAACAACCTGTGAGTCTGGGCTTGATGTGTCATTTATAAATACTTTTAGCTGCCAGAAGCAGGAAACCTTAAGCTATAAGGACATTCTTAACAAGGAAATTGGATGTCCCACTGCTGGTTCAGCATCTCAATGACATCATTAAGTACTTGGTTCTTATATTCTTCTGTCATTCTTAGAGTGCTGGTTTTTCATTTACAGATATGTTGCCTCATGATCTCAGGATGGCTACCATGGTTCCAGATATCATATT
This sequence comes from Bubalus bubalis, assembly GCF_019923935.1. Taxonomy (NCBI): domain Eukaryota; kingdom Metazoa; phylum Chordata; class Mammalia; order Artiodactyla; family Bovidae; genus Bubalus; species Bubalus bubalis. The sequence continues at coordinate 16,102,628 of NC_059173.1, read as the reverse complement.
CCAGACATTACAACCCCCTACAACACTCAAAGCAGAAAGGAGGATAGGGAAAGAAAGATTTATCCTGAAGTATGTACTGCTCTCTTTTTCACTGGAGAAAAGTCACTCCCAGAATCCTCTATGCCATCTTCCCTTTTAACTCACTGGCCAAGACTCAGTTCACATGGTCACCTCTGGCTGCAGAAAAGGCTAGAAAAGTACCTGCCATGATCAACTGCTATAATGGGAGGTAAACAAGACCAAAAAAATGACATATGCTATTGGCTAGTGAACCAATAGTCTGTCCTGGTCTTTATTCCCATTTCTTTATTTCCCAGAAGACGGAAGCTAAGAGGGGTTAAGTAACTTGTTCAAGGTCACACAGTGAATAAGCGGTGGAAGCATAACCATCATTATGCCCAGCTCCAAACCCTGTGCTCTTAACTACTGCCAAATCCCACCCTGGGCACCAATTAGACCTCAAAAAGTTGAATGGTGGACAATTTAAAGGGAGTCATGTTTTCTAAAAGGATATTGTTGAGGGAGAACAAGGATTTTAAGTCAGAGTTGAAGATCCAACGATGAAAAAAGTAGGAAATGAATCTCCTCTGGAAGGCAACAAGATTGTCCTCAGATACCTGGCAGGCTGGTGAAGATGAGGCAGCATAGTCCCAAGCCCTTGGCATCCTCCCCCAATTACAAGTTTGGCTCCACACAGCTTTTGCCTTGCCTGTGTCAGCATAAGCAGCTGAGTCAGAAGATGGTTCTCCTGAGGAGGGAAGCAGGAACCCTGGAATGAAGCTGGTCAATCCTGAGCCATGTGTCAAGGGGCTCTTTATAGCATAATCACTCTCTCTGATGAAGGCCAGTGGTGACAGGCCTTTTAATGAAGGGTAACAGTATTTTGCATTTAAATATACTCTGCCACTGACTCATTATTGCAGTAGCCACCATAAAGACAAGTAAATCAAAGGGGAGGAAGAGTTTATCAGGCTTAGGGAGAAACCAGGCTAAGACATAAACCACCTAGGACCCTCATGATCGCTGCAGCCAATGCAGGTAGCTCCTGAGCCCTCTTCGGTGAAGAACAAGACTGCATGCAACATTTCCATCATCACAAAAAGTTCTATCGGACAGTCCTAAAATGGAATGGGGCTGGAGGACAGTTACTTTCCCAAAGGAAAATCAAGATGCTGGGACTTGAAGAAGGGTGCATGGATATTGAAGAAGCAAAGCAGAAGCCCACTGAGAATCATTCTTAATTTAAAAGTTGCAAACTTCTGAAAGTAAAAAAAGCTATGACCTTCTCCCCAGGGGAGCATAAAACTGCAAACAAGTCCACAAACACCGATTTCTGCTTAGCATTTCAGAGGGGTCATAGGCTCTCATAGGCTCCCTGAAGCCAAACAATGAGCAGTGACCCCAGTTCAGAATGACTGGTGTTCAGGGAATTTTAGCAAGACAGTAAGGGGTGGAGGGAATAACTTTTAAAGGCTTTACTGCCTGAGCGCTGTCTCCAGAGCTTCCTTTATTCTCCACCTCAGTGCCCTTAGTCTGGGAAAAAGAAGAATTTGTCTCTACTCCTAATTATTGGGTAAGGCACAAACGATGCAAATATTATGCTAAATGAGGCCCCTTAAAATAGCAGAGAGCAAACCAGCGCTGAAGATGCCTTGTCATTTGCAATTTGCAAATGGGTTTGATGCCTTTCTTCATCCTCTCCCCACTCCCCACCTCTGTAGTTGATGTTAATCTGAATTCCTGAAGGAGTCACCTTCCCCCTAGAAAGGTGTCCCTTGAGGGGAGGAGGGGAGGAAAATGGGGGGATGGAAATGTGGCTTGATTGCCTACATCTGATTAGTAATTACATGCCAAGAGTCATTCTGGAGAGGAAACACTGTCACCCTCTGATGAGGAAAAGGTTTTGAGAGGCAGATCTCCCAGATGGAGGGTGGAAGAGGAAGCTGATGAGAAGGGGAGGGAGGTGGTAATAGATATGCAATTGAGGGGTAGAGGCTAGCTGGACTGGGGGAGAGGCAGGCAGGTTATTCCCTCCTTTGTCAGCATTTGCACTCCACCATTCATCAGCATGTGTGACCTTGAGCTATGGTGGCTGAAACTGTGTGCTTCAGTTTTCTTATCTGTAAAATGGGGATAAAGCTGGTACCTGCTTCTTAGAGCTGTTGTGAACATTGAATAAAATCTTATTACAGCCCAGGCATCCACACACACTCCAGTTCAGCCTCCAATTGACACGACATCATGCTTGGGATTCTGCGAGACCTCAGGAAGGCCACCCTGGTCTCTGCCAACACAGACGCACATCTTTTAGAAATGAGAGTCCATAACCAGCTTCCAACTACTTGTGTCACCAGAAAGTGTCACCAGAAAGGAATGCTGGCTTGGGCAATCCTAGACAAAAGCAACCAAAAATGGCATATTTGGTTTTAGCTATTTTCGTGAACTTCCTCACCATAGGTGATGAATGAGAAAGGGATTCAGCTCACCCAGCATTCTCAGTTATTCTAAACGCAGGCAAGACTCTGGAAGGAAGGACTCTCTTTAAATACTTCTCCCAAAGGGACATGGGTGGCACAATACCTAGTGAATATTCCTCCCCATTCCTCAAAAATTAGACATGTGACTCAGCTATCAAATGCTGAGTGACCTTGGGCAACTGGCTTAACCTCTCTGATCCTCAGTTTCTTCATAAGTAAAATGGAAATAATAAAACCAGGTTTCTGTACTGTTTGTTCTTCCCTCTGCATTTCCTTTTTTTTCCCTCTCTAAATGACTTAGGTGAAAGCCCCTCTCCTCTGCCTTTATAAAGAGCACATCCACCTCCTCCCAGAGCATACAGGCCCCATCTCATCTTCTGAGATCTTCTTGGCTTCACCACACCCTATTTTCTGCTCCAAAAAGAAAGAGGTCCATTTTGGTATTGTGTGTACAGTAGACAAGTACAGTGATTAGACTGCAGTTTTGGTAATTTGTACTGGTGACATCATTCCAACCATGACCCTTCCCACTGAGGGAAGACAGGAGCTAAAGAAGTGGTCCTTAGCTGTGGCTGCCCACTGAACTCATCAAAGGAGATTTTAAAATATTGATGACCAAGTTCAACCCCATCTCCTTATCCCTTCTCTATTATCCTCCACTGAGATTCTGATTTAATTCATTTTGGGTGTGGCCTAGGCACTGGGAATTTTTTTTAACCCAGGTTAGAGTTGGACATGGCTTAGCAACTCAATCACCACCAATCACCATATTAATTTGCAATTATACTTGAGGACCACTAAGCTAGAAAAACTAGGGCTAGCAAATAATATACAGTGACAGGGTAAAGTCTTAAATTCATATTTTAAAACTCAACCTTAAGGAAAATAATGATATATTTGACCACAGTTTTTTGGTCAGGGGGGCATACCACATGGGTTATGAGATCTTAGTTCCCTGACCAGGGATCAAACCCATAGCCTCTGCACTGGAAACGTGGAGTCTTAACCACTAAACTGCTGGGGAAGTTCTTGACCACAATTTTTAAAAAATCATTCTTTCTCTTCCCAAAACTATTGGACAAATTAGTATGCCACACAGATAACTTCTTAAAAAGAAACTGAAATAGATATGGAAGACCAATGGGAAAGTATACATCCCCTGAGTTACCCCCAGACCAATTTTAAAGTTCTATCATATATAAAGAGCCCCTGAAAATCAATAAGAAATATATAAAAAACATAATACTCTAACAAAAGAAAATGAACAAAGACATGAAAAATGATTCTCAGTAGAATAAATACACATGTCTAATAAGCTTATGATTTTTTTTTTAACTCAGCCTTTTCAATAATCAAAGAAATGCAAATAGAAACAAGCCACTGGCTTTAAATCTATTAAATTAGCAAAGACAAAAAGAAAACCTCTATACTGGCCTGGGTAAAGGAAGCACTCTCAAACTCTGCTAGTGGAATTGTAAATTAGTTCAACCTTTCTAGAAAGCAATTTGGCAGGACAATCCCAATTAAGTTAAAAAAATATATATGTACATTTAGCCATATGAAAAATGCTGGGAGGATATAAAACAAATGTTAACAGCAATTTTCTTTCTATAATAAGATTAGGGTGATTTTTATTTTCTTTTTTATACTTTGCTGTATTTTCCAAATTTCCACAGTGAACATGAATTGCTTTCATAATGAGGAAAAAAGAAAAACAATGAAAGGAGACACATTTTTTAAAAACCTTGTTATGTTCTTTTGAAATGTGTTTTTTACCGTTTCATTCCAGGATGCTTGGTTTTGCAATGCTAAGCTGTTTCTGAAGAGTTTTGTGCTGCATCCTGAGAGAATTGTCCAATAAAAGGAATTGGTTATTTTAGTACTTCTAGTAAAATAGAAAGCACACCTGCTCTGTACTCGGCAGACCTGTGTAGGTATTTCTGCTTTGCCCTTTCATGGCTGTGTGACCTTGGGTGAGTCATTCAAACTCTGTGAGGTTTGGATTCCATATCTTTAAAGGAAGCCATTTAAGCGTTCCTACTTCATGGGACCAAATGAGATAGTTTATGTAAAGTGTCTTGGACCATGCCTGGAGCATAGGAGGGGGTCAATAAATGGAAACCTATACAAACTACATGATAGGGTAAGTCATGAGATTCTTACAAATGGGAAGCAGTCATCCAGAGAAGAAAACTGGAGAAAATCCCTCTTGGAGAAAATTATCTTGGAGATAAGTACACCTCATATCATCATTCCCATTTTACAGAGGGAGTTCTATCAGAAAGGCCCTGCATAACACTTGGCCCAAGACCCTCCCAGGACTTCAGGGTTAAGAGCCGAATAAGCAGCAGAGCCCAGCTTCCTTTACTCTTGGAATATACTCTGCTGTTCCCTGAGCCCAGAATGACCTGCCGTCCGTCTTCCCAGGTCTCCCCAAACCAACGGCAGCATCTCTTCCCACCGTCCACCAATATGATCCTCTCTTGTTCACTGTGGCACATTTGTAACAGGAAAAGTTTCAAGCCATCCAGATGTCTGTGAGCTCCCCAAGGACAAGAACCGTGTCCATTTTGCAATTCCTGTGTTGTGTCCCTAGTTTCGAGTCAGATGTGAGCTAGAGTAGAAAGGAAACGAAGAGCCAACACATTGGAAAAGACCCTGATGCTGGGAAAGATTGAGGGCAGGAGGAGAAGAAGGTGGCAGGGGATGAGATGGTTCGATGGTATCATTGACTCAATGGACAAGAGTTTGAGCAAACTCTGGGAGATAGTGAAGGACAGGGAAGCCTAGCGTGCTGCAGTCCATTGGGTTGAAAAGAGGAGGACATAACTGAGCAACTGAACAACAACAACAAAAAAGGAAACAGGAAGATTCAAAAGGCCCTGACCCCTGGCTTCCTGGACACTCCAAACAGGTGATCTCATTCTTCCGCTAGCTGCTGTCAGCAGAGTCAAGAAAGTCAGCTACTGGCTGAACACAATGGGCAGGCTGTGTAAGATCTTGTAGGTCACAATGAGCAGTGTGGCTTTTAATGGAAAGGCAGAGATTTTTGCCTATTTGTTCACTGAAGTAGCCTCAAGAGCACTGCCTGGCACAGGTGCTGTGCTGTGCTTAGTGGCTCAGTCGTGTCCGACTCTTTGCGACCCCATGGACTGCAGCCCACCAGCTTCCTGTGTCCATGGGGATTCTCCAGACAAGAATACTGGAGTGGGTTGCCATGCCCTCCTCCAGGGGATCTTCCCAACCCAGGGATCAAATCCAGGTCTCCTGCATTGCAGGCGGATTCTTTACCATCTGAGCCACTAGGGTGGGAAGCCTACCTGGCACATAGTAGACACTCAATAAACAGTTGCAAAAATAAATACCATGCAGCCAACAAAAATTCCTGCAACAGGAAGATATTTAAAATATATTGTTTCAGTGCTTTTATGTGTTCAGTGTTTTTAAAAGTTGATTATAGGAGGACTTCCCTGGTGATCCAGTGGTTAAGACTCCACCTAGTAATGCAGGGGCAGTGGATTCGATCCCTGGTCTGGCAACTAAGATCCCATGTGCCATGGGCCAACTAAGCCTGAACACTGTACCACTGAGTCCACGAAATCCAGAGCTTGCATGATACAACTTAGAGAGCTCATGTACCATAATGAAAAATCCCCACAAACATAACGAAGATTCTGCAAGAAGCAACCAAGACCCCGTCAGTCAAATAAATAAAAAATAAATAAAACTAAATTTAATTTAAAAATGAAACTTTTTTTAAAAGGCTGATTACAAAAGAGTATAAAACTGGGCAACCACAAATTGTTAACAGTGGTTGGCTGTGAATTTGACAGGGCAGTGAATTTGCTCCCCTCCTTATTTTCTGTTCTTCTAACTGAATATGTCCTAAAGAGCTTACAACATCTGCGTAAGAAAGGAGAGAAATAAATGAATAAATTGGATGAAGGAGTGGGACAGAAGAAAGGAAAGAGCTAGGGAGAAGACAGGTTAATTCAGGCTGTGAAATCTAGTTCATGCCCTCACCTCCAACCTCCATCTCTTTCACACACACACACTAACATCGGGAAGCCCTCCTTCCCTTTCTTGGCCTTGCGCTTGGCAGCATTTCAGGCTCTCTCTGCTTTTTCCAGCCCCCTCACCTCTTCCCTGAGGCCAGTGCCAGCAGCCCACTGCTGCCCAGGCCACAGCAGAGGCTGCCTTCAGATCTTCGAACAAAGGCAGTTAGCAAGGGCCTGCTGCCTAGCTCTTCTAATTGCCCACACTCCCGAAAAGAAAGGAATGACAGCTTTTTATGAGGAAAGTAAGAACAACTCAACCATTAGGCCCACAAGTGTGCAGAGCAGGACTCCCCAAAGAATATCCAGAAATTGCCAGGGACGGGAATCACATGGCAAGATGGCAACACTGCCCCAGGTGAGACGAGGCTGGCTAACCAGGATGGCCCCTTGCCTGGCTCTCTGAAGACTGACCGTTAATCTCCTAACATGAAATCAGATCTCTAGAAAAACTGGGTTCAAATCCCATCTCCATCATTCACTAGCTGGGTTCAGTTCAGTTCAGTCGCTCAATCGTGTCCGACTCTTTGCGACCCCATTAATTGCAGCACGCCAGGCCTCCCTGTCCATCACCAACTCCCGGAGTTCACTCAGACTCACTTCCATCAAGTCGGTGATGCCATCCAGCCATCTCATCCTCTGTCATCCCCTTCTCCTCCTGCCCCCAATCCCTCCCAGCATCAGAGTCCTTTCCAATGGGTCAACTCTTCACATGAGGTGGCCAAAGGACTGGAGTTTCAGCTTTAGCATCATTCCTTCCAAAGAATACCCAGGACTGATCTCCTTTAGAATGGACTGGTTGGATCTTCTTGCAGTCCAAAGGACTCTCAAGAGTCTTCTCCAATACCACAGTTCAAAAGCATCAATTCTTCAGTACTCAGCTTTCTTCACAGTCCAACTCTCACATCCATATATGACCACAGGAAAAACCATAGCCTTGACTAGATGGGCCTTTGTTGGCAAAGTAGCCTGGACCAAATCACACAACCCGGCTGAGCCTTGACTATGAATGGGAGCAGTGACAGCATCAGCCTCACGGGGTTATTGTGGAGCTAAGAGAGAAAGCACCCAATTAGAGCTACTGACTGCTGTCCTTTATGAGCATACCGTTGCCTCTGCCTATGCACCCTTCCCCCACCCCTTTCCCAATCTCACTAATTCGTATTTGTCCTCCAGGTTCAGATGTTCAGGTGTCACCTCTTCCAAAAAGCCTCCCTGACCCTTTCAGGCTGAGTTTGGTGCCCTTGCCCTGTGCTCCTGGTTTACACACACTTATCTGTGCAGGTCAGGGCACATTGGTTGTGAATGACAGAGACAGCCTCTGGCAAACTTAAATAGCGAGGGAGTTTATTGGAAGGATGTCAGAGCTCAAGAAATCAATGTGAGGCTGGAGAATGGCCCTTGAGAATGAACTAAAGATGCTCCAGGGAGCCAGAAAATAGATTCTGGGCATGAGGTCACCGCTCGGATGGAAACAGAACCTTGATCCTTTCAAGTGCCTTGTCCCTCTGCTCAGAACCAAATTCCATAGAGAAGGGTAGACAGCCCTTGCTAAAGGCACAGGCCAGGGTAGAGCAGAGCCTCCAATTACAGCGCCTCTATGGGGAGAGGTTACCCCATAAAAGAATTGATCTCTGAAATATGAGTGGGTGCAGGTCAATGAGTGAACAACTGAAATCTGTCTCAAATACAAGCAGGAATTTTGTCTTATTCACCCCTCTCCGAGTCTCTAGCACTTTACTTGGTGTCTCCACTAGTTTGAATGAATGTGTAATGGGGAAACCACAGCCTTCAAGGAAAGTGGAGCTAAGGGTCCCCTTTGGGGACCAAGGGCATTAATGGTTAGAAACACGGACTTGGGAGTCAGACAGAGCTGAGTTCAAGTTCTAGCTCTGCCTCATTTTTGACTTTGCTTTCTTTGACTTTGAGCAAATTGGTTTCTAGGCTTCAGTTTCCTTATCTGTAAAGGTATCTTTGTAAGTCTGTTGTAAGGATCCAAGAAGGTTCATGTAAAGAACTGACACAATGCCTGTGACATAATGGGGTCCCTAGGTAGCACTAGTGGTAAAGAACTCACCTGCCAATGCAGGAGACAAAAGAGACATGGGTTCAATCCCTGGGTTGGGAAGATCCCTTGGAGAAGGGCATGGCAACCCACTCCAGTATTCTTGCCTGGAGAATCTCATGGACAGAGGAGCCTGGAGGGCTACAGTCCATTGGGTCACAGAGTCAGACACAACTGAAGTGACTTAGCACGCATGCACGCTGGGACATAATAAGTGCTCAATAAACCACACTCCTAATACTCCCTTGTTTTTATCACTGTTGTGATTATAGCAGGAGATGAGGGGGAGGGGAGAGATCTGCTAATTGAAACGTAGAGCCTTATGGAGAAGGAATCACTGTGATACGTGTGGGCCCTGTGGGAGGCCCCTAGATGACCCTGCCCCAAGGAAGCTCAGAGCAGAGTGAGGGAAACATGAATTCTCACCCGAGATAGAGTGTAAAAGTCATATTTTTTAAAAATGGACAAAAATGAAACTAACATATGATGAAAAATGTATGCAGCCAGTAGATCCAGATGCAGGAAGAAGCAGAATTGAGAGTTGTCAAGGACTGACTTACTCAGCTTACTACATTCTGAGGGTAGTGATGAAACCACCCAAGTCCTGGGGAAGGGAGGAGACTGCTCCAGAAGCCACCTGAGGCTGGAACTTGAGTTGAGGTTTGAGTTAAGAGGCAAGAAGGAGGGCACTCCAGGCAAGGGGCATGGAAGGAAACTAGAGTGTCAAGCCTTAGGAGGCTGGCTTAGCTCAGGCTGCTCTAACAAGTGCCATAGGCCGATGGCTCCAATGATAGATACTACTTACAGTTCTGAAGGCTGTAAAGTCTAAGATCAAGCTATCGGTAGATTCAGTTCCGGGTGAGGACTCTCTTCCTGACTTACAGACACCATCTTCTCACTGTGTCCTCATATGGTGGAGAGGGAATGAACTCCTACCTCTTCCTCTTATAAAGGTACAGATCGCACTATGGGGGCCCCACCCTCATCACCTCATCTAAACCTGCTTCCAAGTACCATCACATTGGGAATTACAGATTCAACATACGAATTTGGATGGCAAAGGGACACAAATATTCAGTCCATAACAGAGACCTAGGTTGTGGGCAGGGGGAGCTAAAAGGGAGATGGTGATTCTGCAGCTGGCTTACATTTTTGGCAAATCCTGTCTCCTCTGTATATCTTTATTCTAGTTCAGATAGGGGCACCCAAACCTGGTCTTATATCCAAAGCAGTTGCTGAATGCAGGAATAGAGATGAAGACATAGAGAACAGACTTGTAGGCTCAATGGGGGTAGGCGAGGGTGGGACGAACTGAGGGAGGAGCAGTGGAGCACATACATTATCTCACGTGAAATAGACAGCTAGTGGGAAATTGCTGGATCACACAGGGAACTCTACTCAGTGCTCTGTGACAACCTAGAGGGGTCGGGGTGGGTGGGTGGAACAGAGACTCAAAAGGGAGGGCTGCTATATATGTATATGTGTATATAAAGGGGATATATGTATAATGGCTGATTCACTTTGTTGTATGGCAGGAAACAACACAATATTGTAAAGCAATTATGCTCCAATTAAAAATTAAAACAGACCTTGTTCAAAGCCAAGGTCTAAAAATAGTAGTGAAAAAAAAAAGAAAAGTAGCTGCTGAGGTTTCCTTCTATAATTCAGAATCCTGGCTGTGCCCCTGATATACTAAAGCAGAATCTCCTGGGACACAGCTAGGAAATTTGGATTTTTTTCATTTCCTCAAGTGTTTGTTCTTAATTGAGATAAAATTTACATAATATAAAATTAACCATTTTCAAATGTATGACACGGTGGCACTTGGTACATTCACAGTGATATGCAACCACCACCTCTATCTAGTTTCAAAACACATTCATCATCCTGAAAGGAAACTCCTCATCCATGAAAAGGAAACCCTCATATCCTACAGCCCTTTCCTCCAGCCCCCGGCAACCACTAACTGGATTTCTGCCCATATGAGTTTGCCTGCTCTCGTTATTTCATATAAGTGGAATCATATAATGTGAGTCCCTTTGTCTCTTCTTTCACTGCGCATGATGTTTTCAAGGTTCATCTTTGTGTGTGTGAAAGTCGCTCAGTCATATCCGACTCTTTGCGACCCCATGGACTATACAGTCCATGGAATTCTCCAGGCCAGAATACTGGAGTGGGTAGCCTTTCCCTTCTCCAGGGAATCCTCCCAACCCAGGGATCGAACCCAGGTCTCCCGCATTGCAGGTGGATTCTTTACCAGCTGAGCCACAAGGGAGGCCCAAGGTTCATCTATGTTGTAGCAAATGTCAAAATGAGATGAAATTCTGACAAGGCTCATCTATATTGTAGCAAATGTCAGAATTTCATTTCTTTTTATGCCTGAATACTATTCCGTTGTATGGATGGATCACATTTTGTTTGTTCATTGGTCCACCGATGGACATTCAGGTTATCATCTTTCAGTGACTGTGAACAGAGCTGTCCTCCTAGTGATTTTGAGTTCATCGACTTGATAGTTGTCATTTGGGAACTGCACTTAAGAAAACCAAAGTTCTGAGACTTCAGGGTGCCTAAGGTCAGAATCACCCACAGTGCTCGCTGAAAACACACATGCCAGAGCCCTATTTCCGGATACTCTGACTTGGTAGATTTGGGTGGGCCTGGAAACCTTCATTTTCAATGAGGTCCCACCTTTCACTCTCCCAGCTTTTGGTACAAATGACCAAACCACTCTCCTGTAAGAAACTTAAAGAAGGAAGTCATCCATGTTTGAATTGTGGGTACATTTTTTTTCTATTTTTTTTAAACACTTGCCAATGTCAAATATTCAATAGTGAGCATGTTTTATATTCAAAGTTATTTTAAGTATTAATGAATTTTTTTAAAAAGGAAAAGGATCTAATGGCCTGCCTGATTCCTAGCCCCTGCCTCTCTCCAGTTCCCTCCCTGCACCAAAGAAGGCTTCCTGAGCCCCTCCAGTGCTCTCTCAAGCTCAGGCTCTTTCTAAAAGCACACACACACATTATGAAAGCCACCTTCTTATTTCTATGCATGGGACACTTTTGCCTACGGCATGTCATACAATTTGCTTACTTACTGTGTGCTTTTTGGAGCATCTAAAGAAATCAAAGCTAGGGGCTGGATCTCTGTTTGTTTTCCTACAGATAATGATATTCTCCCACCACCTAAGTTAATAGATTGAAGCTTGCAGGCATTTATGAGTGGTGTTTTTAATATGGTGCTGGAATATTTGCCCTATAAATTCTTAAGAACAGACTTATAGATTGCCTATTACCAGCATTATGGACTATTAATAAATCAGTTACAGGCACACATTTTTTTTTTTGAAATTGCATTTTCCCTTTATGTTCACATTCTAAGCACCTAAAAATCATAGAGAGACAGAACACTCGTGTTGGATGAGTGTTGCAATTTCCTACAGAGAGATGGCAGGGGAGCAGAGTTGACAGCTAGGTCTGCAAAGGCAAACAGTTTGGAGCAAGGAAGAAAGAGGAGCAAGAGGCCCCCAGCAGATGGGTGTTGTTGCAACGTTTTAGAGTCGCAATCCATCTCCCGGTGTCCTCGGGCAGCAAGGCTGAGCCTGCCAGTGTCACTGTGATTCTGTTGCCGTAAATCCCCCCAGTAGTTCTCTACTCAGGATGCTTTGTGTTAACTTTGCATTTAATGCTATGCTGCCTTGTGTGGACAGTCACTTGAGCCTCGCTGGGACTCCAGCAATACTCAGCATGGTCACATGGGTGGATGGATCCAAGTTTCTACAGCTCCCCAGCCCCTTCTCCCGCAGGAGGAACCCTGGGCCTCCTTCAAGTGTCCTGTCCCAGTCTGGAAGTTGGGGGGTCCCCGGGGCTGACAATGCATTCACATCCAGCATTTCAGGCAGTTGCTGCTTCCCACCCTCCAGCCCTACCTGCACAGCACTGCTCCCCAGCTGTGGGACCCAGAGCTCCCCTGACTGACATTGACCTCCCCAAAGCTGAGCATCATTCACCCCTCAGCCCGCCCCACGGGAGGAACCCCCAGCACTGCCGCTGGGCCACAGTGTCATACGCTTTGCATTTTACACGTAAGGCTCTGCTCTCACCAGTGCCAAGTCCACTATGAAGAAAGTTAAAGCTTCATGTAGGTTTTTTGTTTGTTTGTTGTTTTTATCAGAGCCCCTCTTTTCTTCCAACCCCCAATCTTCTTGCTGGGACCAAGTCCCTAAGCCCATGGAGTGTTATTCTCATCAGCAGGTTCTCTGGAACAGACCCCTCTGTCACCTCACAGTCTAGTCTCCTCTTGCTGAGCCTCCCCTGCGGTGCCACACTGTTGTGTATGCGTGCCTGTTGTGTCTAAACATCACTCCAGAATTTTTTTCCCAGAATCCTCCAGTGCAACTCAGTCGATTCAAAGAGATACAGGGAAGAGCCGTTTCTGGCATCACACACCCCCTGTGATATAAGAAGGTGCAGCTACCTGCTCTTACAAACCAGCTCCATGTCTCGATGGCCTAAAACAATTAGGGTTTATTTCCTGCTGACCTCATAGTCTGATGCAGAAGGACAGGCTTTTCCGGTGACTCTCCTCCAGGTGATGACTCAGGGATCCAGGCTCCTTTCATCAGGAGCTGCTGTGATCTTGAATACCTGACCTCCACAGTCACTGTAGAAGTGAGGGGAGAGGAACTATCAAAGAGATGCTCACATTTTAACCAAGGGGCTAAATCACAGTCAGTGGGGTCCAACATAATTGTAAAGAGAGCTGGGAAATTTGATGTGTGCCCAGGAAGCAGCAATGGGATTGTTGGGGCATCTAGCCAGTCTCTGCTATCTACTCACTTTCCACTTTGGCTCAGCCAGGAATCCAGACACATGTGGATTCCCAAAGATCTTGTATATATTTTATATTGGATTGGCCAAAAGGTTCATTTTGGTTTTTCCATATGATGTAACAGGGAAACTTGAATGAACTTTTTGGCCAATCCTATCTATCTATCTGGATTCTCAGGTGGCTCCATGGTAAATAACCCACCGGCCAATGTAGGAGACGAGGGCTCGATCCCTGGATCTGGAAAATCCCCTGGAGAAGGAAATGGCAATCTAGTATTCTTGCCTGGGAAACCCTATGGACAGAGGAGCCTGGCAGGCTACAGTCCATGAGGTCACAAAGAGTCAGACACAACTGAATGACTAAGCATACACACATCTATCTATCTATCTAGAGAACTCTGAAAAATATAATACAAACACCTAGTATCCATCAAGAGCTAAAAGATGTATATTATCTCATTTAAAACCCACAAAAATCACATGAGATTATTTTTATAACTGTCACCAGGCCATACAGTATCAATGGTATAAATTGTATCTGAGCCAAGGCAAGAGATTCTAAAGCCCTTGCTGGTGACTGCTACTCGAAGGAATACACAGTAAAAGCTGTCTTCTTTGAACACCCTGCTCTACGAAATGTCCCAGATCCTCCTAACAGGACTGCTACTAGAAGTATCTGAGCCAGTTCTGGGTGGAGGGAGGGGGTAGGGGGAAGCACCCACCCTCCTGTGTGCTAGGGGCAGGTCCATGTAAAGCAAGCTGCACTGCCATCCTGGGACACATAACCTTGTCAGTACATACCTCCAGTCCTCAAGCCCCCAGTCTCCCAGCTTCTCACCCACACAATAGCCCTGGAGACCACTGGGGCAATATCTCTAGCCCAACCCTATCCCCAACCTCCCCCTTTTCAGGTCGGGTGCTTCTTGGGGCCAGACCCTACACATCCTGTCCCAAGCTCCCAGCCAGAATTGGACCAACTGACAATCAACCAGGAGAGTTGAGACCCCTGAGAAGCTTCCCAGACTATCCCCCACCAGGCACCTGTTACTGAATCAGAATATTCCCTAATGGAATCACACCTTGGATGGATAAAATGCTATTAACAATGCTCCTTCAAGAGAAAGTCCCTCACGTGGAGTTGCAAAGTTCACTTATCAAATGAGCTCATTGATTCATCCAACATCATTGTTGCCTACAGGAACTCAGGATTGGTGATACCTTGTGACAAGAGTGTCCCCTTAGAGAGCAGCAGGCAAAGTACCCCAAGACAAGGACACAGGAAATGGGTGGATGGAAATGGGTAGCACCTGATCTGGTCATGGGACTCTAGAGTGAGAATGATCTGAGGCATTCAGGGAGCACCAGGGACTTCTCTGGTGGTCCAGTGGCTGAGATTTCACACTCCCAATAAGGGGGCCCAGGTTCAATCCCTGGTTGGGGAACTAGATCCCACATGCCAAAACTAAGACCTGGAACAGCCAAATAAATAAATATTTAATTTTTTTTTTTTAAAGGAGGCACCAAAAGGCTCTGGGTATGAAACACAGGAAGCTAGAGAGGGGTTATTTGCTGATTTTTCCTGAGGCCAGCACTGCCCAAGATGACTTTGTCCTCCAGCCTCTGTCGCACCTCTGGCCTATTTCTTTGAAGATAAGGTCTGGGGTTTAAAACCAGAGGCTTTCAATGTATAAACAGAAAGCCCTCATCAGCAAGGTCACTCAGCACAGTGGAAAGACTGGACTGGAAGGCAGGAGCCTGGCTCTGGTGCTGACTTTCAACCTGGTGATGGTAGGTCTGTCACCTCTTCTCTCTGGGCCTCAGTTTTCTTGTGAGCAGTTGGGCCACACTGGAGACAACAAGAGGACTGATGGAGCTGTGGGGAAGTCTGAGGCTGTGGTCTGAGTAAGATCTGGGTTCACATCCCAACTCAGACATACATTTAGCCCATGTGACCAATATGATAGATTCACCAGCACAGCCATCTACAGCCCTTCTTCTTATTTTTCTCCTCAACAGAGGCCAGAAAGCTAAGTTTTCACACTTCTAAAGGCTCTTATAGCTTGAGGCAGTTATGGTCCATCAGGAGACACAAGTCTTTAGGGAGAGTATCCCTCCTAGAATGAAAGGACAAAGCTTCAAGAGAAAGGGTTTGCCATCCTTCTTCTTCTTGTGTAGATCAAGGACAGGATGCTTGAAGGTACAGCAGCAGCCATTATGTAACTATGAGGAAGAAAGTCACACTATGAGAACAGAGAGCAGTAGAGCAGGAAGACAGAGGGAGCCTGGGACCCTGTGGATGTTCTTGTGGATGAAATCTTGAGCAGCTGACAGCAAGCCTCTTAATTCATGAACCAAATAAAACCCTTGACAGGTCTGTCACATCTCAGATGCTTGTGTGCGTGCTCAGTCATGTCTGACTCTTTGCAACCCTATGGACTGTAACCCGCCAGGCTCCTCTCTCCATGGGATTTTCCAGGCAAAAACACTGGATTGGGTTGCCATTTCCTCCTCCAGCGGATCTTCCCAATCCAGAGATGGAACCCGCATCTCTGCTGCATTGGCATGCAGATTCTTTATCAATGAGTCACCTGGGAAGCCCCTCAGATACTTGTACTTGTAGCTGTGTACAATTCTTAGTGAGCTTGAGCCAGTTCATTAACACTTTTTAAAAGTAATATTGATTGAGCATTTACTTTGTGACAGGCATGTACCAAGCACATCACATCTATTCTCTCCAATTGCTCACAATAACTCATTTCATAAAGGTAAATTTTGAGGCTCAGACAGGGTAAGTAATTTGCTCAAGGTGAAACAGCATGAATCTGACCTCTAGAATCTCGGCTGTTGACCATGACCCTTGCTTCCCTTTCCCAAGCCTCAGTTTCCCTATCTGCAAAATGAGACAGCAGGAGGCAGTGTTGTAAAGGAGATAAGGCTTTGATAAAGGTAAAGAATTTGAATAATTCGGAGAAACTCCAACTCAAATCCTGTTATCACCACTTGGTACTGTGTGACTTGAGGAAGTAACTAAACCTCTCTGAGACCCAGATTCTTCTTCAAAAGCTGGGGACCATTAGGGAACCTGCCTTATTGGGTTGTCATAAAGATTAAAGGTCAGGTAAAGCTTCCCTGGTGGCTTAGACAGTAAAGAATCCACCTGCAATGCGGGAGACCTGGGTTCAATCCCTGGGTTAGGAAGATTCCCCTGGAGGAGGGCATGGCAACCCACTCCAGTATTCTTGCCTGGAGAATCCCGTGGACAGAGGAGCCTGGTAGGCTATACAGTCCATGGGGTCACAAAGAGTCGGACACAACTGAGTACCTCAGTACAGCACAGCACAAAGCTGTGAGCAGGGAGCCCAGCGTGGAATAGGCACTTCTCTGTGACTGAGACCACCCCTCTCCCTTCTAGCACAGGCTCTCCATGACCTTGGTGTCTGATTGTACATCAGTGAAATATCTGACATCCTTCCCTGGGGGAGAAGCACTCCTGTGGTTTTCCACATACAGATGACAAATTGAATATAGGAATTTTTCATCTGAAACCAACCATTTTTTAAAAAAACAACTGTTTACAACTTGGTTTACTCCTGGCAAGGGTTAGACCAAGGCATCCAGCCCCTCGATGTCGTGGGTAATAGAGGAGAGACAGAAGGGAATCACTCTCTAGGGTGCTTTGCCGGACTCCACAGCTAAGCTCGAAACTTAAAAACCTGCAAATGGGAGGGAAAAGGGTGGGGGGCACAGAAATAATAAGAAGCAGGTTCCAGGGAGGTTATATAAAAACAATGAAATCGTAATATTTTCCACGACAGATTTCATCAGTGCCGCCTGAGTGCATTCTATTAAACCTCATTTATTAAATTTTGAGGAACATAATTTAGATATAAGATCCTGGACAAACAGTTTTGCAGAATAGCGGAATCCGGACGCCTCACCGTTCCCCCATGCGTGGAGAACAGGCTGGCGTTTTTCATCTTGATGGTCTCACAGGGCTCTCCCTCTACAGCTTGTGTGGGGGAAGGAGGTAGTGAGATGAGAGGATGGAAAGGGCTCCATGCTGTTATCTGCCGCCTTTCTACCCCACTCAGCAGCCGTTTGGAGGTGTCAGGCTTCCTGCCCTGTAGCATAAACATCTCTGAAGTTGATCGCGCATGCTTAGCTGTATTGAGGAATCCGTGGGCTGAGAGGAAATAGGGGCAAAGGTGCCAAAAAAGCAACATACGCACAGCATAAATTACTTATTTGGTTATCTAAGGGTCTCCCCTGAGCCTCCCAAGATTCCCCCTACCCACCTGGAGAACCTCATTTGCAGGGATTTACAAAGCAGGACTTGACCAGGGTTTCCCAATGGATGAAACAGATAATATTTGTATTTGGGGATTTCCAGGTCACTGGGAAGTCTCCTTATCCCCTCTCAAACTCCCAGCCCAACACAATTCCCCTCACCTCTGCCCCTTGCTTTCTAATGGTTAAAATGTCTCTTTGTAGACTTCCCTGATGGCGCAGTGGATAGGAATCCACCTACCAATTCAGGGAATATGGGTTCGATTCCTGGGTTCGGAAAACCCCACATGCCACGGAGCAGTTAAATCCATGCATCATAACTACCAAGCCTGAGTGCTGCAACTACTGAAGCCAGCAAGCCTAGAGCCTTGGCTCGGCAACAAGAGAAGCCACTGCAATGAGAAGCCTGAGCACCACAACCGTGGCCCACACTCGCCGCAAAGCAACGAAGACCCAGCACAGCCAAAAATAAGTAAATAAACAAAATGGCCCTCAGTGAAAACCAAAGTGGTTAAGGCATGCCAGAGACTCTAGGTTATTTCATTTACTCCTCTCCTCAGCCCACTCAGGGCATGGGCTAGTGATCCTGCTTCACAGAGGAAAACACAGATTTGGATTGGTGAAGCGACTTTGCCAGGTTCACTCAGTGACTAAGTGGCAGAACCAGGAATCCAGGCCCAGGGGATGCTGTATACAGTTTGAACACTCTGAATGGCAGGACACAGCACATCGATGCTCAGATATAGGAAATGCAGAAGCCTTTGTCACTGACAGCTCCAAATGAGAGAAAGCCACCGTGCAGGGCCACCCAGGGGTTGTACCCTGGGTGCAACTCCAACAGCAAGTTGGAGTTGCTGTAAGGACATCTGATGTATGGCAAGCACAGCAGGGCTGTCTGGGTCTCTGAGGTTCCCTGTGGACCATCTGGTGCTTGCTCTGGCATGACTGGGGCAGATGCACCATGACCCCAGAGTGTGAGAGCCCTATAATCAGTTGCTCAAGAAGATGAACTGACCAGCCTCCAAAAAGGGCCTCAAATCTGAATCAAGACAGGGTTCGATGCCTGGGTAGGGAAGATACCCCTGGAGAAGAAAATGGCTACCCACTCCAGTATTCTTGCCTGGAGAATCCCATGGAGAGAGGACCCTAGCAGGGTACGGTCCATGTGGTCGCAAACAGCTGGACACAACTGAGCGACTAACACTATACACACACACACACATATATATATATAAATATTATATATATAATGTGTGTATATATATGTATATTTCATACATGTTAGAGCTGAGTCTAATTTTAAATCCCATACACTTTTCCTCCCTCTGTGCTGAAAACACCTATAAACCTTGGGGTCACCTATCCTCAAAACATTCACTTGGTCACCACGTCTCGTTGGCCCCAACATGTCTTGAAAAGTCTCTTGGATCAGTCCCCGGCTTGAGAAAGACATGCTCAGATCTCTTTCATGAACTGTAAGGCCCTTCAAGAGAGCATCATGGGGCTAAGAGAAAGAAAGGGCGGTCAGCCTATGTGTCAAATAGTGGCAGTACTACTTGTTAGCCTCATGACCTCAGATATCTGTATCCCACTGAGCCTCACCCACATCTGCCAAATGGGAATCAGAGGATGGTCACCACTACTGATGGCCAGGAAGGATGAAGGCAGAGTATCTATCGGCCATCCTGGCAGAGAGTTCATCCTCCCTTAAGATACTCAGTGCTGCTGCTGTGATTATGTCTGCTCCACACAAACCTGCATTTCAATCTCACCGGCCACACTCTCTTCCCCAAATACCACCGTGCTCCTCCTTACCTCTACCTTAGCTGGGATGTTTTCCTCTGTACGTTTCCTACTTCCCAGCATGCCCTAATCATCCTTCAGGGTTCACCCCCATGGTCTTCTCCTTTGAGAAGCCTTCTGGGGCCTCTCTTGAGAGTCCCTTGGACTGCAAGGAGATCAAACCAGTCAATCCTAAAGGAAATCAGTCTTAAATATTCATTGGAAGGACTGATGCTGAAGCTGAAACTCCAATACTTTGGCTACCTGATGTAAAGAACTCACTCATTGGAAAAGACACTGATGCTGGGAAATATTGAAGGCAGGAGGAGAAGGGGAAGATAGAGGATGAGATGGTTGGATGCCATCACCAACTCGATGGACATGAGTTTAAGCAAGCTCTGGGAGTTGGTGATGGACAGGGAAGCCTGGTGTGCTACAGTCCATGTCCAAAGACTTGGACACGACTGAGCGACTGAATTGAACTGGAGCTTCTGCCCAACCCAGCAGAATCCACCTCTCCCTGCTCAGCGCTCCCTCCCACTCCATCAAAGTCTGAACACAGTTACCTGGTGAGGAGGAAGTCAAGTTCCTACCTAGCTCCCACACAGCGAGCTTCGTGAAGAAGTGCAGAACCTTATCATACAGTGGAGTGGTAGCTGCTTGATGGATTAGTCAGGGTCCTCCAGAGATAGATATACATTTATATGGCTTCCCTGGTAGCTCAACTGGTAAAGAATTAGCCTGTAATGCAAGAGACCCTGGTTCGATTCCAGGGTCAGGAAGATCCCTGGAGAAAGGATAGGCTACCTATTCCAGTATTCTTGGGCTTCCCTGGTGGCTTAGCTGGTAAAGAATCCACCTGCAATGAGGGAGACCTGGGTTTGATCCCTGGGTCGGGAAGATCTCCTGGAGGAGGGCATGGAAACCCACTCCAGTATTCTTGACTGGAGAATCCCATGGACAGAGGAGCCTGGCAGGCTACAGTCCATGAGGTCACAAAAAGTCAGACAACTAAGCACAGCACAGCACATATATAGCTAGATAGATGGATACATAGATAGTTTATCTATAGACTATAGATTTGTATCTATCCATATATATATTTGTATGAAGATACTTATAATAGGGACAGGCTCATGTGATTACGATCTGCCTTCTACAAGCTGGAGACCCAGGAGAGCCAGCGGTGTAATTCAGTCAAATTCCAAAGGTCTAAGAACCAGACACATTAATGTCCAAGGACACGGGAAGTCAACAGACCACTTCAAACAGAGAGAGAAAGCAAATTCACTGTTTTTCCATCTTTCTGTCGTATTCAAACTCTCTATACTTAGGATGATGCCCACCCATGTGGTGGGCACATCTTCACTCAGTCTATGAATTGCAATGCTAATCTCTTCCAGAAACACCCTCGCAGACACATGCAGAATTAATGCTTTAGCAGCCAAGCTGACACTTGAAATTAACAATTGATGATGCACGTTTGAGTTAGCTGCCTTCCCTTTCTTGTCTCACTCTTCCACTCCCTCACCTCACTCCTCTCCCTGCACTCAAATTCTTGTCTTGGGGGCTGCTTCTGGGGGAATCCAAATTGACACATAGTCCCCACTAGTCGTGAGATCTCAAGCACGTTACTTAAATTCTCTGTGCCTCAGCCTTCTTGTCTGTAAGTGAGAATACTTTTACTTATGGAATTGTATTATGAGGATGAGATGAGCTAAACTGAGCTTGGAAAAATGCCTGAAAATAGAAAACACTATAAATATTAGGTCTTATTATTCTCAAGGTCTAGCAAAGGACCTGGCATATGCTAGGACTTCAGAAAATGTTTGCTGGTTAAAGCACATTGAGTCTCTCAGGATGGAGGAAAGCTGTATATTATGCCTTTTCACTCCATGTTAGACAGGGTCTTCCGGTTGCCAAGAACTTACTCAAGCTAACACAAGCAAGGCAGCCTGTTTGAAGAATGCACCTGCAGGAACAGAGACAGGAAACTCTAGGGAACTGCAGAACCACTAGCCAGGCAGACCATACCAAGGCAGGAGCATAACTGGGGAACACGAGGGTGGCTCAGATTCCCTGAACAGTGCTGTGTAGTAGTCGCTCAGTCATGTCCGACTCTCTGCAACCCCACAAACTAGAACCAAACAGGCTCCTCTGTCCATAGGATTCTCCAGGCAAGAATACTGGAGTGGCTTGCCATTCCCTTCTCCAGAAGATCTTCTTGACCCAGGGATTGAACCCTGGTCTCCTGCATTGCAGGCAGATTCTTTACTGTTTGAGCTATAGGAACAGCACTAATGAATGGGTTATCTTGTCACCCTCCTCAAGCGGTAAAATGTTTTTGTATCTTCCCTCTAGAGACCTATCACTCACACAGCTTATCTGCTCCCTCTGTCTTGCCTCTCTTTGTACAACTTTCTGGTTCCACGGAGGTCTCTGAGTTTCCAGTCACATCTCTTTCCCCTGTGAGTTCTGATCCAGGTGAGAAACAGTCATAGGAGTCAAACTGGGATGAAGACATCAGCTCTTGTGTGATAAAGCTATGCTGAGAAACACAGTTTAGACTTGTGACAAGAGGCAAGGATTCCACTCCTTCCCCCACCTCCTGGTCTAGACCTTGATTCTTCCCTGCTTTCTAGCCGATCTGCCCCCACATCCACTGAGCAAGAAAAGACCAGACAGGGGAGGGAATACAGGTCATCTCACTCCCCAGGAGCAGGAGCCGAAAACAGACGTTCCTAACAGCAGGGCGACTGTGAAACCAGTTCTTGAAAGAGATTGAGCTGACCACTCTCAAACCTGTTCCCAGCCTCACCAACAGATCATCTCTTTACCACCATTGGTAGAGTGAGAAGAAGAGGGGGAGGAGGAGGGATGGAGTGATACCCTCCCTGATACTTTCAAAAGAGTAGAAGATGTTATTTTAATGGACTATGGCAGACTAACTCTGGTAAATACTGTTTTACTTATAAATCCTAAAGCAGGTTTGACTGTATCTTATTTAGAGGGAAAAAAACTTAAAAAAATAATAAAGTACATAGATTTAAAACAACACAATGTAGAAATACTGTGTACAGAAACACTGAGTAGTAGAGAGTGCTGCAGATTGTGGTAAATGAGCTTACGTGTCTATTCTGAAGGGCATACACAAATTCCATGTGACAGTGGCCCTATGGGGTAAAGGTATACAGAAATTCTCAGGATTTACAGAACTCTTTTCTCCTGTGACCAAGGTCAATGTCAAAACAAATAATCTGAAGGTTTCCTGGATTCCTGTACCTCCCTGAGCTGATGACTTTATGGCCATCACTGCACAGGCAGGAAGCCTGGGGCAGAGAAGAGAGATTTTCTATAGTCTTGGATGGGTCTTGTGACCCTAGCCAGTGTTTAGGTGGGCGTGGTCTTAATTGTTCTCCAGTTTTTGCTGCTACTGTGGCAGGTTTGACCCTACCAGGACATGGAAAGTGGGAGACAGTTGTGTTGATATAGGGTTGGTTGACTTTCCCAAAGAAATGGGAGATTCAGATTTTTATGTACAATCATTTTGTCTCTTAACAGCTTTATTGGTTTATACTTGGAATAGAATAAACTGCACTTACTTAAATTGTGAAACTTGCTAGGTGATTCAGTGGTAAAGAATCCCTGTTAAGCAAGAGACATGGGTTTGATCCCTGGTCAGGAAGATTCCCTGGAGAAGGAAATGGCAACCCACTCCAGTATTCTTGCCTGGAAAATCCCATGGACAGAGAAGCCTCATGGGCTACAATCCATGGGTCACAAAAGTATTGGGTATGACTTAGCAACTAAACAACAAATGGCAGACTAGGCAAGGGAGGGATGAAACTTTTTTTTCTTGAAGCTACTAACTGACCGGTATTGCCTATGTCTCTAGTTCAGTTTCCCAGGATAGAGGACCTGACTGGCCCAGGGACTCATCTTCATCTCTAAATAGCTAGTCTATGAATTGCTACCTCAAAGGCGATTGGTCAACCTACCACTTAGTGCAAGCTGAAATTACCCTGTTCATTTATGCATTTATCATCTGCCCATACCCCCACCAGGATGCTCCTGAGGAATGGGAATCTTGTCCACTATGGCCTTTGTTTCATCCCCAGCATCTAGAAAGGAACATGACACAAAGTAGGAGCTGGATAAATACTTAATGAGCATAAGAGTGAGTGATTGATTAATGCAACAAATACACGAATGAATGAACAAACCTAATAGGTTTATAAAAATCCCTACCTACATCCTCAAAGCCTCTCCTCTATCACTCAGGGAACCCAGCTCTAGCCCACAGCTTATTTAGCCCATGGAGCAAAGTCCCTCAGGTAATGAGACCCCACTCACCTAGAAGACAATTGAGTTTCTATTGTCATGGTAGCATGCCTTTGATCCTCATAAAAGCAACTCAGCCAAATGTTCCTTCCTACCACTGGAATCTTTTTGAGAGACGTTCTGGCCAACATAATTTTCTCCATCTTATTCTATTTGCAGTGATTTTTTTTTTTTAGCCCCTCTTGAAACTGGACGACTGCCCTGATTACCTGCTTCTTAATCCAACTCTCTCTGCATCAATACCCTTGATTAACGCATTTCACATAGACAATAAACTCTTCCTCCAGCTCACAGTCCAGGGCATTATTTAACAGAAACCTAAATCCAGCATGCTAATGAAAACAGCTATTGCAAATAATCCTTTAAAGGGATTTTAAGTACCCAGTACCTACTAAAACTGATGCAAATTAATGACCTTTCGGAGGCTTCTAAAAATCCACTATTCTTTTACCCAGAATGGAGAATCGATGAGGTCACAGATAATAAGAAGCACCAGGACAAGTCAGTCCCAAGTTTCATCACTGCTGAGCCTGACACAGTGTTAGAAGGGGACAGTGCCCTGGAGAGCTCAGAAGAACAAGGACATCAGTGTTGCTGAGATAGATAGAGATGCCCCAAAGGAAAGGACTTTGTCCTAATTTCCTCGCATTGGTCAGAGGGACTGGGAAACTTAAAAGTTGAGCTGCACTCATGAATAAATAAGACCTACAGGGTGACTGTGCAGATCAGAGATAATATATGAGAAGTGCCAGCATATAGCAGATGCTCAGTAAAGGCTAAATGTTGTTAAGATGAAAGGCACACACCGGTGCCATGAGAGTAGGGACCTGGAGAAAGAGGATCAGACCAGGAGCAGGGATGTCTAGGCACCAAAAAGAGTTTTGTGCTGTAAGCAAAGTGGAGGCTCTGGAGCTCTGAGTTTTGTAGCTCCAGGACATGGGTTTAAGGGCCTCTACGAAGGATCAGTTTAGGAAGGTTCTAAGTTAGCTGGGTGGCTCAGCGGTAAAGAATACACCTACAACCCAGGAGATGCAGGAGACATGGGTTCGATCCCTGGGTTGGGAAGATCCCCTGGAGGAGGAAATGGCAACCCACTCCAGTATTCTTGCCAGGAAAAATCCCATGGACAGAGGAGCCTGGTGGGCTAGCAGGCATGTAAGTTAGTTGACTAGTTGAAAGGGAGAACAGAGGCTTCCCCTAAAGAGAAGAAGACCTCTCCTGAGGCCAGGATGAATCTCTCCAATGCTGAGAGTCAACACTGAACCAGAAGAGTATTTTCTTGAATTCCTCTTCAAATCCACAATGTACTCTCTCTACCCCTTCTCACCATCCCTATCTTCTGATTTACAGCTTTAGGTTCACTTCCTCCAGGAAGCACTCCTAGACTTTTGCAAGCTACATACTGCTTTTCCCATCTCTATATTCCTATGACGTTCACAATCTGCAGCAAACAGTGTAGGCTGCTTTTCTCACTTTACACCTTACTGGTTTCTGGTAAGGAGTTTCCCAGGTGGCACTAGTGGTAAAGAACCCACCTGCCAATGTGAGATCTTGAAGCCCTCTTGAGGGTTCAGACTCTGGCTCATAGCCTCATGTATCCCTCACAGTTATGTTTTCTAATCTAGGGCTTCTCATGCTGTAATATGTACATGAATTCCCTGGAGATCTCTTGAACCTGTAGATACTGATTCTGCAGGTCTTGCATAGGGCCTGTGACTCTGCATTTCTAACAAGCTTCCAAGTGATGTCGTTGCTACTTTGAGTAGCAAGGATGTAGAGCACCTACCAACATTGTTTCTTCAAGCTTTTAATGCGTTACATATCTGAAAAGATAACAAGTCTACTCCAGGAGTTCTCTGAGCCTTTAGTGGGTATTATGGACATCAAAGAAGAAGTTATGGTGGGCAGTGTCTCCCAACAGAAGCCTCTGTTCAAGGGCTTGTCCTATAGCATTTATCTCATTATCAGACACACATCAGTTGCTAATAATAAGAGCAAATATTTATTGTATCCTCACTACAGGCCAAGCATTTTATACATATCATCTTATATAATTATTCCACTGAACACTGTAAGGTACATACTATAGAGCTCCTCATTTTAGAAGAGGAGGTGGAAGCTAAGAGGAGTTAAGCCATGTGCTCAGGTGTATGTGGTAGACTCAGGAATTGAACCCCATAAGTTTTGACTCCAGCGTCCTCCATTTTAACCCCTGCACTTGATTTCTAAGACTGGGCCCACAAATCTTCCTTCTGCCTTGAATAATGTTTAAGAGTCCTAACTTGGTGAGGGTGGACCTCTGTCTCAACAGCAATCAGTTTTGTCTAGATGTTCTTTATTTTTTTTTTTTTTCACAGCTATGAGGTTTTCCCCCCTATGGGGAGCATTTACTAATCACATATTCGAAAGAAAAACAGCACACTTCTGTTTCAGCTCAGAATGTGTCTGCTTGCAAGTAAAGAGGACAAACAGGTGTTTGTTCTTATACTACAAGATGTCCAGAGATGTTGTTGTTCAGTCACGGTTGTGTCTGACTCATTGTGACCCCACGGACTTCAGCATGCCAGATGAAGTGAAGCAAAGTGATGTCTCTGCTTTTTAATGCACTACCTAGGTTTGTCTAGGTTTCCTAGGTGGTGCCAATAGTAAAGGATCTGCCTGCCAGTGCAGGAGAGGCTAGAGAGACGGGTTTGATCCCTGGGTCAGGAAGATCCCCTGGAGAAGGAAATGGCAATCTACTCCAGCATTCTTGCCTGGGAAACTCCGTGGACAGTGGAGCCTGGTGGGCTACAGTCCATGGGGTCACCAAGAGTCGGACATGACTGAGCACACACACAGTTCTGTCTAAGCCTGTTTGTCATAGCTTTCCTTCCAAGTATCCAGAGATAGACAGAAACTTGTGAGTTTAGCCAACAGAAACCCAGGCCCTTTCTTTCTCCCCAGGTGCCATGAACAAAGATGAAAAGACACAGCCGAGTCAATGGGTTATATATGATTACACAGATAAGTAATCTCACAATTATGATACCATGTAGTGACATTTATTTCAACCCTGGATTTCTACAGAAAGGATCTGAGGCACTAATGTACTATTATAGGTATTGTAAGAGAAGTAAGCACAGGATCTCTGGGAGCCCAGAGAAAGGGCCCCTCCACTACCTGGGGGTGAAGAAGATCATGAAGGGTCAGGAAAGGAGTAGATCTGAGTTTTGTAGGGCAAACAGGAATGAGCTGGGCCAGAGAAGGTCAGGTAGGCAAGGCATGCTCTGGATATCATAGAGGGATGGAATAATGTTCTCATCTTTCTCTGAAGTCCCCTGACACCTTTGCTTTTCCAGGAAATTTTGCTCACTTTGCAGTGTAGCACAGTAGTTTGCACCTGGGCTAGGAGGTTGAATTAGATGAGATCCAATGGAGACACACACAGTTTTAAGAGAACTGTATACTTGAGGAAACAAGTATGACCTTGAAATGAAAGGGACAGAAACATACGAAGTGAAAAGAAATATTCAGATCATTACATTTCTACAAGCAGAAGGCAGAGTGAGAATACTATTCAGTATGTATGCACACTACTTTTTATACAAAAAGAAGGATGACTCAGAGGGTAGAACCAGGAGTCTAGAATTTGGAATCAAGAACCATGGAGACTTACTCCCAGGCCTCCAGGCTGAATCAAAGAACTGCCAATCTGTGCCCAGCTGGATTTCAGAATTGCTATGAAGCAGTGACTCTAGCATTGCATCACATCTTCCCCTTTGTGAACAAGAATATCTACAGTGGTTATGATGTGCCTGCTCCACCATAGTATCTAAAGATAGTTTGTCTTCAAATCCTGGCTCTAAGCTTGGTATTTTGGGCACATCCAACCATACTTTGGCCACCTGATGCGAAGAACTGACTCATTGCAAAAGACTTTGATACTGGCAAAGATTGAAGGCAGGAGGAGAAGGGGACGACAGAGGATGAGATGGTTGGCTGGCATCACTGACTCAATAGACATGAGTTTGAACAAGCTCTGAGAGTTGGTGAAGGACAGGGAAGCCTGGCGTGCTGCAGCCCACGGGGCCGCAAAGAGTCGGACACGACTGAACAACTGAACTGAACTGAACCGTAAGCCAATTTCTTCATCTGTGGAATTGTAACAATAATGCCTAGCTATCTCACAGATAGTTATAAACACTCAATAAGCTAATGCATATAATCACTCCACAGTGTCTGGCACATAGAAGTGGTGTTCAGTAAATGACTAGTATTATTATTTTTCATTATTCTTGCCTTTGTGTTTTGAATATACCCTTATTATAGCACCTGTCATTCTGCACTGGAATTATATGCATGTCTGTCTAACCCATTAGCTTTGAGTACTTGGGGGTTAGAGAAGATATTTATATTTGTATCTTCAAGAAATATTAATACCTGGGCCTATGGTAGATGCTCAGGAAATAGTTATTAAGAATGAATAGAATACAGTGGAATGGAATGGAATAAAAGGGATTAAAAAAATGTATACCAATGATTCTGCATTCCTTTCTGCTAGCTTTTAGTAGATGAGTAGCATGATTTTCTTTCCTGGTTGTTGTTGTAGGAAATGATCTAAGAAAGGCAGGGGACCTTTCTGTTAGTCATGATGATGACACAATTGTGGTAACCCAATGGTGAAGGATTGCAGAAGCAGTTCCTACAACAAGAATTCGCAGTGGCTGGGATGAAAACTCTGGAAAATGAAGAACTTCTCCCAGTTTGGAGATATCAGAGCTTCAGAAACACTCAAAAAAAGCCAGCTCTCTTCAAGCCACTTCCCTTTCCCAAAGAACTCTGTGGACCACCCTTCTCCCAGCTCTGTGTTGTGAAAAGATGAAGTTCAGAGACGAGATTTCTCTCATAGCCCCAGATGATTGAAGGCAAAATGGGGTGTGGACACATGGATATTTTTTATTGACTCTTCTTTAGTGCTTCAGGGGACACTATATTTGGCTAATTAAGAAGAACATCAAATTTAGAGATACCTATCTGCGTAAGTATCAGAAATAAAACCCTCAAGAAGCAAGGAGCTGTGGTGCTTAAAGTGACCTATGACCTCCTCCAGAGCTAGGATCCTTCACAAGCACCAACAACAGTCCTAGCATAAATGCCAACAACAAACAACAAATGCCTAGCATAAATTATGCCTCTCACAGCAGACATTACTAATCAATTATAGCATACTTCTACCCCAGAAAGTGAAAGTGAAGTCGCTCAGTCGTGTCCGACTCTTTGCGACCCCATGGACTGTAGCCTACCAGGCTTCTCCATTCATGGGATTTTCCAGGCAAGAGTACTGGAGTGGGTTACCATTTCCTTCTCCAGGGGATCTTCCTGACCCAGGGATTGAACCTAGGTGTCCTGCATTGCAGGCAGATGCTTTACCCTCTGAGCCACCAGGGAAGACCTCCACCCCAGACCAGACATAGATTCAAATGCTTCTCATCCCACTCACTGAAGAAAGTCACTACTAATTGATTGGGAGTGCCATGCACAATTAAACCTTCTTTCCTACTCTGACCTAGATGTTCACACTACCTTTATAGTCCTCATGATTATCTTCTTTATGTCCCTAACAACATGATCCTAACAGCATCCTAAGTAATCATGAGCAGACTACTTCCATTTTATCATATTGCCTCCTCTCTCTAGGATCCTCTTACTTTTCGAATTGCACTTTAGTAGGACATAGGGAGTTGGTGATGGACAGGGAGGCCTGGCGTGCTGCGATTCATGGGGGTCGCAAAGAGTCGGACACAACTGAGCGACTGAACTGAACTGACTGAGGACATAATATGAAACAGTCGAATAAAATCACGTTTACCATGAGAATATTATTGAGGATATTGTTCATTACTTTATACACAGTCTTCTCTATGAGGCTCCAGGAGGGAAAAAAAGTCTTCTGATCTTAGAATCAATAATGGATGTATCTCTCCTGAGCCACCAGATTTTCTTGCTTTATGAATCATATGCATTCTGTAACTGACATGTTTGCTTCTTTGCACTGGCTGCAGGAAGCTTATACACTACTTGCCTTATAATTCATGCTTTAATCTAATTACAGAACCCAAATTATCTTTCTGGGTTGCTTCCCTCCATTGTCTTATTTATCTTACTTTTCTTTTCTTTTATTCTGCTACATTTTGTGCATCTTTGTAAGACACCTTGAATATCTGGGGGAATAAACTTGGTATAAATAGAGAGGTGGATAACTAATAACTCAATGAATGTGAAGCGTTATTCGGGCTTTTTATTATTCAATTCACGTGCAAATATTGGGGATAGGATGCATCAGAGTTATGTTTATTGGGGGAGGGGAGTACATAAGACCATCTTTCTCTTTAAGCATCCACCCTTGTTCCTCTTAGTCTGAGGGACCTAAAAAAGGGGTGTATGTGTGTGTGTATGTGTATGTATAACTATGTTTGTGTAT
This sequence comes from Bubalus bubalis, assembly GCF_019923935.1. Lineage (NCBI taxonomy): Eukaryota > Metazoa > Chordata > Mammalia > Artiodactyla > Bovidae > Bubalus > Bubalus bubalis. Next base: position 16,072,332 of record NC_059173.1, on the reverse strand, counting down.
ATATCCTCACTTCCTTGCTTCATACACGCTCTTACAGGTCTGAGGCCACCTTACAGCAACCTCAATCAGCTTGCCAAAAGGCACATAGTTTAACCTTAATACCAAATGCCTACAGGGTATTTGAATACCAAGATGACAGAACAGTCACTCTCACTATTCCCCAGAGCCCAGCTCTTCACTGACTAAACTACCTTCCAGTCACATGGGAAATACTCTGGTATGTCCAGTAGCTAAGACTCTGTGCTTCCAATGCAGGGGACCTAGGTTCATCCCTGGTCACGAAACTAGATCCCAGATGCCACAAGGAAGATGGAAGATCCTGCGTGCTGCAACTAAGATCTGGCACAGCCAAATAAATATTTTTTAAAAAAGTTAAACACATGGACTTTGAAGTTGCATTTATCTATGTTTAAATCCTCATTTTTCCATTCAAAATGTATTTACTTAGCCTCTTTTTCTAAGCCTCAGTTGCCTCTTCTACAAAATACCTACTTTCTGGAGTGAGATAACACATGAAAAGCATTTAGCACAATGTTGGGCACATGCTAAGTCCTTAATAAATGATAGCTATCATTCTACATCTTTTATTATTATTGTCTCTCTTAATCTTATAAATGGTAGGCTCTGCTTCACTATGCCTGGTGGAGGAAGAGAATAATTTGGTTTATTTCACCCTTATTAGCATCTAGACCAGGGTCAGGTACAAGAAGATGTTCAAAACCTGGCTGCTGACTATCTGGTAGAATGCATACCTGGAGACATTAACAATATATTGAGTGTTTCCCGTGCAGTACATTCCACTATACTGCACCACTTCCTCCTTCCTCCTACCACTTCTCTCTTTAGTTGGCATCAGTTGTATTGATAGCGCCCTCTGCTAGCTGGCAGTAGCAACAAATAACCATGAGATTTGCTCTGAGGGAAAAGAAAGGAAGAAAACCGACAGGTACTGAGTGCCCGCTGTGTGCCAGCCAACGTCCTGGACATGTCCATCATCTGTGCATAAAACGTGTGGTCAGTGAGTGAAATCCACATCAGCCCCCTTCAGGTCAATTCTCCCTGTGTGTAAATTCTACAACCAGAGCACCTAGCAATCTATACTCTTTTCTGGGTCAAATGAAATGACAAGAGGATTAAAAATGTGTCTCAGAAAACCTTAGCCAGAGCTCAAGGAGCCAGCAACTGGGAGAGTCCTGGTTAATTTCAAGATGCCAAACAGCCAGCTTTCCATCAATTTCCAGGACCTCATTTCCCCCCCTTCATTCTCAGAATTGATGTTTATGTTTCCACCAGGATAGAGACCAATTCTCCTTGGCATCCTCTGTCAGAGAGAATCAGAAATTTTCCACCTGGGATGCTACAAATTGCATTTCTCAACACAGTTCTGGAATACAGGATATGACCAGCATAGCTAATACTGAGTGATCAAAACTCAGGTGCTCTAACTTTATAACAATCATCATCAGGCAGGCAGAGCTTCACCAAGGGATGGAGCCTCCTGTCCTCTAAGATTCAGAGAGCAAGAGCACAGCGATCTGAAAGCAGCTCCCAGGGGAGACTGCAGCATGAACGGAGGCTGGGTGAAGGCTCTGCCAGCTCCACCCATGCACTTGGGGCACACTGCCACATTGATCTGAGCCTCAGCTTCCCCATGTATGGAATGAGGATCAGAGCAGGACCGAATTCAGTGAGCTATTGGCAAGACTGAATAAGAAAACACTATGTGAAATACTTAGCCCAGTGCCTGGATCGTGGGACGTGTGTGATGTCTTAGCCAAGCTAGAGTGGGCAGCTTGGCCCAATGTTTGTTCTTCTTCTGTAAAGATACCTCTTATTCCACACTCTGGTTAAACCCTTAGGAGCTATATTTATCCTATCTGGAACTCCCCACCACCCTCCAAACTTCCCAGCCAATGTTGATTGGAATGCAGAGGAAACCTCTCCCAGACCAGACCAATCAGACTCTCCTCCAGAAACCTGGAATGGAACTAAAGAAGCTAGTCTCTGCTGGTTGTCTCAAGTGAGAACATGTAGAGTTAGGAGCTGGGAGAGTGCCGTCTTCTATACGGGACTAAAGAAGCACAGAAAGAGTCTTTGGAGAAAGAGCGTTCTCTTCCAGGTCTGTGGCTACTCTGGGAGAGACAGACACAGAGAGAACAAGAATTTGCTTTAGTTCCAGACCTTTTCTGGCTCACGGTTCCAGGGCCATGGAAGGCCAGGCTGCATCTGTTCCCCATGGGTCCCTGAGTCAGCACTGTGGGCCTTTGACAAACCCCCTTTTTCCCTTTAACTATTCTAAGATTTCTCTTTGAGGCAAAGGCAAATAGACTTCAGGCCCAAACTCTTTTCTTTGAATATGCTACTCCCTGGGATTTAATGAGGAATTCTATGAGGAAGGAAAGAAAAAGGACAAAAATAAATACCATCTAATGAGCATCTATTGGATACCAGCCCCATTTCCTGGTGTTCTCTCATATTACCATCCAGATGTGAGACAACTGTATATGGCTGGGACAATTGTCAATATTTTATGCATTATTTTATCAATATTTTAAACCTCTGAGAGGTTAAGAGCCTGACCCAAGATCACATAGCCCAAAATCATGGTGGAGCTCAGAACTGAACCCAGATCTGTCTGAACCATATAAGCACTTTTTATACATTCAGTATTAACAACTTGGGACTCAATTCAACGTCTGCTTCATGGTCACAATCATCATCATCTCTGATCACCATCATCACTGTCATCATTACACCACGTGATCATTATCACTAGTATCATCATCGTATCATCATCACCATCAGCACCATCATCAGCACCATCACTATTACCACTATTGCAACCATCACCACCCCATCATTATCACTCTCATCACCATCATCAGCCTGCTCACGGCTAACATTTATTTAAGTCCACTCGATCAGTCTTTGTGTTGAACACGGTATGTATATGTGTTAGCATACTACAAGCCTTTGAAGAAGGTATTATTATTATCTTTACTTGAAAGCTAAGGAAACTGAGGTACTGTGAAATGAAGTCACTCATCTGAAGTCACATTTTTTTTGTTGTTGTTGTTTAGTCACTAAGTCGTGTCCAACTCTTTGCGACCCCATGGACTGTAGCCTGCCAGGCTCCTCTCTCCATGGGATTCTCCAGGCAAGAATACTGGAGTGGGTTGCCATTTCCTTCTCCAGGGGATGTTCCCAGTCCAAAGGAAAACCTGAGTCTCCTGCATTGTAGGCTGATTCTTTACCACTGCACCACCGGGGAAGGCCCTGAAGTCACTTAAGAGTCAAACCAAGTCTATTTGAATCCAGAGCCAACTTTGTATGACTGTACTGTCCTGGAGGGCAGGGGCTGCATTTCCTATTTCTTTTGAATCCCCTGTGATGCCCAGCATTGTGCTCTGCATGCAATAGTTTCCAAATAAATATCTGCTGAGCTGATGAAAAATGTGGAAAGGATCGTAGAAATGCTGAAAGGGAAAGAGTTAAATGCTCTGCTCCAGGTCACTGACAAAGACAGCAGGAGAGCCAAGCCCTGAGCACCAATCTCAAGGCACAAAAGGGTCTCTTTCAAGTTGGTAATAAAGATGTTCGTCCAAATGCCTTTCGACGTGGGGCTGAGAGGCTGGTGGGAGCGTGATGAGCATCTCAAAGGCTGAGGTTCGCTTCTTAGTTCTTTTTTTTTTTTTTTAATTTAATTTTATTTTTAAACTTTACATAATTGTATTAGTTTTGCCAAATATCAAAATGAATCCGCCACAGGTATACATGTGTTCCCCTTCCTGAACCCTCCTCCCTCCTCCCTCCCCATTCCATCCCTCTGGGTCGTCCCAGTGCACCAGCCCCAAGCATCCAGTATCGTGCATCGAACCTGGACTGGCAACTCGTTTCATACATGATATTTTACATGTTTCAATGCCATTCTCCCAAATCTTCCCACCCTCTCCCTCTCTCTCAGAGTCCATAAGACTGTTCTATACATCAGTGTCTCTTTTGCTGTCTCGTACACAGGGTTATCCAAAACCATGCTGAATAGTAATGGTGAAAGTGGGCTTCTTAGTTCTTTACCTTATCTCCAGGGCTGAATCAGGACATGAATTAATGCCAGAGAATCCCTCTCTGACCCTCAGCTCAAGCCAAGGAGACAATCAGAAGAAAAGATCCCATTTAGTGAGTGCTTGTATGTACCAGGTGCTGTGCTAAGTACTTTACTGAACAGGACAAAAATTGCTGAGGTCACCTGATACTACAGTATGGTGATTAAACAATCAGGCTCTAGAATCAGCCTGCTTTCAGCTCTGGCTCTACCACTCACTACGGGTGTGTCCTTGGACCTCAGCCACCCTGGTTATAAAGTAGGAATGATATTAATGCAAAGCAAAGCTACAATGAGGAATCACCTCACACCAGTCAAAATGCCATCATCAAAAAGTCTACAAATAATAAATGTTGGAGAGAGTGAGGAAAAGAGAATCCTCTTACACTATGGGTGGGAATGTGAATTGGTGCAGCTACTATGGAAAACAGTATAGAGGTTCATTAAAAAAACTTAAGGTAGAGCTATTATATGATCTGGCAATCTTGGGCATATATCCAAAAAAGACGAAAGCTTTAATTCAAAAAGATACATGCACCCTAATGTTCACATCAACATGATTCACAATACCAAGATATGGAAGCAACTTAAGTGTTCATCGACAGATGAATGGATAAAGAAGATGTATACAATAGAATATTATTCAGCCATAAAAGGAATGAAATAATGCCATTTGTAGCAACATGGATGGACCCAGACATTATCATACTCAGTAAAGTAAATCAGACAAAGACAAATATATGATATCACTTATATGTGGAACCTAAAAAATAGCACAAATGAACTTATTTACAAAACAGAAACAGACTCACAGACAGAGAACAAACTCATGGTTGCCAAAGGGGAAGGATAGGGGAGGGTTGAACTGGAAGCATGAGATTAAGTAAGTAAGAAAGTGTTAGTCGCTCAGTCATGCCTGACTCTTTGCGACCCCATGGACTGCAGCCCACCAGGCTCCTCTGTCCATGAGATTTTCCCAGCAAGGATACTGGAGTGGGCTGCCATTTCTTTCTCCAGGGGATCTCCCCAACCCAGGGGTCGAACCTGGGTCTCCTGCACTGCAGACAGATTCTTTACCGACTGAGCTAGAGATGCATATAATTATGTATAATACAGATAAACAATAAAGATTTGCTCTACAGCACGGGGAACTATATTCAATATCTTGTAGTAAACTATAATGGAAAAGAATTGAAAAAAGAATATAGAGATAATATATATGTATTACAGCAGTATGCACATATACATACGTATTCATATATATACATGAATCACTTTGCTGTACACATGAATCTAACATAATACTTGAAATCAACTATACTTTAATTCACTGGAGAAGGGAATGGCAAACCACTTCAGTATTCTTGCTTTGAGAATCCCATGAACAGAATGAAAAGGCAAAAAGATATGACACTGAAAGATGAACCCCCCTGGTTGGTTGGTGCCCAATATGCTACTGGAGAAGAGTGGAGAAATAACTCCAGAAAGAATGAAGAGACAGACCCAAAGTAAAAACAATGCCTAGTTGTGGATGTGACTGGTGATGGAAGTAAAGTCCGATGCTATAAAGAACAATATTGCATAGGAACCTGGAATGTTAGGTCCATGAATCAAGGCAAATTGGAAGCGGTCGAACAGGAGATGGCAAGAGTGAATGTCGACATTTTAGGAATCAGTGAACTAAAATGGACTGGAATGGGCAATTTTACTTCAGATGACCATTATATCTACTACTGTGGGCAAGAATCCCTTAGAAGAAATGGAGTAGCCCTCATATTCAACAAAAGAGTCTGAAATGCAGTAGTTGGGTGCAGTATCAAAAATGACAGAATGATCTCTGTTCATTTCCAAGGCAAACCATTCAGTATCACGGTAATCCAAGTCTATGCTCCTACCAGTAACGCTAAAGAAGCTGAAGTTGATCAGTTCTATGAAGACCTACAAGAACTTCTAGAACTAACACCCCAAAAAGATGTCCTTTTCATCCTAGGGAACCGGAATGCAAAAGTAGGAGGTCAAGAAATACCTGGAGTAATAGGCAAATTGGGCCTTGGAGTACAAAATGAAGCAGGGCAAAGACTACCAAGAGAACACACTAGTCACAGCAAACACCCTCTTCCAATAACACGAGAGAAGACTCTACAAATGGATATTACCATGGTCAATACCAAAATCAAACTGATTATATTCTTTGCAGCCAAATATGGAGAAGCTCTATACAGTCAGCAAAAACAAGATCGGGAGCTGTCTGAGGCTCAGATCATGAACAACTTATTGCTCAATTCAGACTTAAATTGAAGAAAGTTAGGGAAAAACCACTACACCATTCAGGTATGACCTAAATCAAATCCCTTATGATTATACAGTGGAAGTGACAAATAGATTCAAGGGTTTAGATCTGATAGAGCGCCTAAAGAACTATGGACAGAGGTTCATGACATTGTACAGAAGGCAGTGATCAAGAACATCCCCAAGAAAAAGAAATGCAAAAAAGAAAAATGGTTATCTGAGGAGTCCTTACAAATACCTGAAAAAAGAAAAGTGAAAGGCAAAAGAGAAAAGGAAACATATATACATTTGAATGCAGAGTTCCAAAGAATAGCAAGGAGAGATAAGAAAGCCTTCAGTGATCAATGAAAAGAAATAGAGGAAAACAAAAGAATGGGGAAAAGACTAGAGAGCTCTTCAATAAAATTAGAGATACCAAGGGAACATTTCATGCAAAGCTGGGCACAGTAAGGGACAGACATGGTATGGACCTAACAGAAGCAGAAGATATTAAGAAGAGGTGGCAAGAATACACAGAAGAACTGTACAAAAAAGATCATCATGACCCAGATAATCATGATGGTGTGATCACCCACCTAGAGCCAGATATCCTGGAATGCAAAGACAAGTAGGCCTTAGGAAGCATCACTATGAACAAAACTAGTGGAGGTGATGAAATTCCAGTTGAGCTATTTCAAATCCTAAAAGATGATGCTGTTAAAGTGCTGCACTCAATATGTCAGCAAATTTGGAAAACTCAGCAGTGGCCACAGGACTGGAAAAGGTCAGCTTTCATTCCAATTCCAAGGAAAGGCAATGCCAAAGAACACTCAAACTACCTCACAGTTGCACTCATCTCACACACTAGCAAAGTAATGCTCAAAATTCTCCAAGCCAGGCTTCAACAATACATGAACCATGAACTTCCAGATGTTCAAGCTGGATTTAGAAAAAGCAGAGGAATCAGAGATAAAATTGCCAACATCTGCTGGATCATGGAAAAAGCAAGAAAGTTCCAGAAAAACATCTATTTCTGCTTTATTGACTATGCCAAAGCCTTTGACTGTGTGGATCACAATAAACTGTGGAAAATTCTGAAAGAGATGGGAGTACCAGACCACCTGACCTGCCTCTTGAGAAACCTATATGCAGGTCAGGAAGCAACAGTTAGAACTGGACATGGAACAACAGACTGGTTCCAAATAGGAAAAGGAGTTCGTCAAGGCTATATATTGTCACCCTGCTTATTTAACTTATATGCAGAGTACATCATGAGAAATGCTGGGCTGGAAGAAGCACAAGCTGGAATCAAGATAGCCGGGAGAAATATCAATAACCTCAGATATGCAGATGACACCACCCTTATGGCAGAAAGAGAAGAGGAACTCAAAAGCCTCTTGATGAAAGTGAAAGAGGAGAGTGGAAAAGTTGGCTTAAAGCTCAAGATTCAGAAAACGAAGATCATGGCATCTGGTCCCATCACTTCATGGGAAATAGATGGGGAAACAGTGGAAGCAGTGTCAGACTTTATTTTTCTGGTCTCCAAAATCACTGCAGATGGTGACTGCAGCCATGAAATTAAAAGACGCATACTCTTTGGAAGAAAAGTTATGACCAACCTAGATAGCATATTGAAAAGCAGAGACATCACTTTGCCTACAAAGGTCCATCTAGTCAAGGCTATGGTTTTTCCAGTGGTCATATATGGATGTGAGAGTTGGACTGTGAAGAAAGCTGAGCGCCAAAGAACTGATGCTTTTGAACTGTGGTGTTGGAGAAGACTCTTGAGAGTCCCTTGGACTGCAAGGAGATCCAACCAGTCCATTCTGAAGGAGATCAGCCCTGGGATTTCTTTGGAAGGAATGATGCTAAAGCTGAAACTCCAGTTCTTTGGCCACCTCATGCAAAGAGTTGACTCATTGGAAAAGACTGTGATGCTGGGAGGGATTGGGGGCAGGAGGAGAAGGGGATGACAGAGGATGAGACGGCTGGATGGCATCACTGACTCGATGGACATGAGTCTGAGTGAACTCCGGGAGTTGGTGATGGACAGGGAGGCCTGGTGTGCTGCGATTCATGGGGTTGCAAAGAGTCGGACACGACTTGGTGACTGAACTGAACATAAATTAGTTATGCACATGTACTATTGTGGCTGTAACATGTGTAACATGTAATGTAAAGCAGTGATGTTGATGCTCAGAGGGCCTGTGATAGAAAGCAATGACAGAGAAAGCAGTCAGAGAAGGCTTCTTGGAGAAGGTGATGACTGAGCTAGAGTATATAATAGTCAATAGCCACAGAAAAAGTGAGGGAAAGTCATTTCAGGTAGAAGGGATTGCATATGTAAAGGCCCTGTAGCAGGGGGAGCATGTGAGTAAGAGGGACTGAAAGCCAACTCGTATGGCTGGAGCAGAGGGATGCATGTTATGGGAGGCAGCTAGGGACACCACTGGGAGTCAGGCCAAGTAGGACTTGAGGCCAAAGCAGAGGCTCAGACTGATGCAACAAAGCAAATCAGAGATGCCTTGGTTTATTTGCTTGTTCATGTTGCAAGCTTCATGAGAACAAGGATGTTATCTATCGGTTTACTGCTGCATCTAGACTGCTGCATGTCTAGAATGGTACCCAGAACACAGAAGATGCTCAGTGAACATTTTTGAATGAGTGCATTTATATATTCATCCCACAAATATTCACTGCTTTATGCCAGACCCTGGTCGAGGTCCTGAGTGAATAATGGACCTTGAGTAGTTGTGAGTTAATGAGAAAGGCAGAGGGTCCACCAGACTGAATGTCCTAAGGACAGAGACCATGTCCTTGGTTGACTCTGCACCTTTACAAGAGCAAGTCTTTGCCTTCATTATGCAGATCCCCAGGACCCTGGTCTCAGACAGTCTAACATAGAAGTTTATATGTGGACCTGGGATGCTGCATTTTAACAAGGGCTCCTGTTGATTCTGAAGCAGGTAGTTCCCCCAAAACAGTCTTGAGAAACACTGTTATAGAACATTGCATGGCACAAAACATTACCTGTTCAATATAAAGTTGACAAATGAATAAGCGAAAGGACTGAGTCACTGACTGAAAACAACCTATAATATAATGTAATGAGATGGAATGCTGTAATAATGAAGGCACAGAGAAAGAACCACAGAATTGCTTATAGGAATGCAATCGCAGGACAGGGAAGGCTTCCAGGAGGAGGTGGCTTTTGAGTTGAGCCCTGGAGACTGAGAAGACATTTTCTAGGTGGGTATGTCTTCGTATGTCTGAACTTCAGTTTTCTCAATTGTTCTACGGGAATACTAATAGCATCACCAGGATGAGAGTGTAAGAATTATATGAAATTTACTTATTCATCCCATAAATACTTATGGAGCATCTACCACATGCCAGGCACCATTTTAGGCACATGCTCAGCTGCTTCAGTCATGTCTGACTCTGTGACCCCATGGACTGTAGCCCGCCAGGCTCCTCTGTCCGTGGGATTTCCCAGCAAGAATACTGGAGTGGGTTGCCATTTCCTCCTCCAGGGGATCTTCCTGACCCAGGGATTGAACCTGCTTCTCCTGCGGCTCCTGCATTGGCAGGCAAAGTCTTTACCATTTGAGCCACCACATGGGGCATCAACAAAGCAGTGAAAGAATCCTGTCCTACTTACACACTAGGAATAAGACACACAATAATCCTAATAAATGAGTGTATTATCTAGTATTTTAGAAGACAAGAAATGCTATGAGAAAAACAGTAAGGAAATGTATCACATCAACACATCAGACACCTTAAACTTACACAATGTGGTGGTTTAGTTGCTAAGTCATGTCTGACTCTTGGTGACCCCATGGACTGTAGCCTGCCAGGCCTCTCTGTCCAAGGGGTTTTCCAGGCAAGAATACTGGAGTAAGTTTCCATTTCCTTCTCCAGGGGATATTCCCCACCCAGAGATCGAACCTGGGTCTCCTGCATGACAGGTGGATTCTTTACCAACTGTGCTACCAGGGATAGTGTATGCCAATTACATCTCAGTAAAAATTAAAAAATAAAGACAACCATTGCTGCTATCATGAGCAAACATTTGTCAAGTAAATAACTGCTCTTTTTGACAGATCTTTTATTTTTGTGGCTTTGCTTGCTTGGGATGATAAATCCTTGCTCCCTCAGTTTCCATGAGGACAAAAGAAATTCTTCCCATCCAGAAAAATGGCTTTTTCCATTAAAAACAAAAACAAGCAAGCAAACAAACAAGCAAATCTCCTACTTCAAACACTTGACAAATGGAAATGTAAGGTCTGGAGTCCAAGAGCTCCCCTTGCCCTGAAGCACAGTTTCTCAGTGGGGGTAGTGCTGCCCCCTAGAGGGAAATCTGGAAATGTTGGTAAGGGGTTAGATCATCGCTAGGTCTGGGAGTGTGCAATGCATTCATACCAATGTCCAGACACTTAATATCCAGGAAAAGTAAATTCATCAGAACCAACTGAGCCTGACTCTAATTCCTTTGTACATAGAAACAAAAAATATATTTTCTGCATGGTTTAGGAATACATTGAATTTTAAAGGAATATAACTACTGGATAAGTTCAGCAAAGTTTGTTCTTTGCTTTGTTCAGAACGTTACCAAAAGTTGTGTGCCATTTCAGAAAACCAGGTCAGGGACAGCAGTGCTGTGCATGATATTTTTTTTTCTGTAGGTGACACAACACATCTGTACAAGTTTGCCGCTGTTGTGGCAGCAGTCATAGTGATTATATATAGAAGCAATTATCTGGCTATATCATTATGTTTTATTGTAGAGGCATATCCAAGCATTTACATATTGAAATAGACACTGTCTTATTATAGACTACTTTCACTTTATTCTCTGTTATAATGCTGTTAGGACATTATATTGATTTTTTGAAGTTATGTGTATATATAGATTCTATTATCTGTGAATTTCATTTCTGGATAGTAAAAAGGGGGTTATAAAATGCTTTTTTTCTTTGTATATAAAGGGGCATTGAATCTGACTGAGGATCAATTCATCTAAATGCTACTACTGAGCTTTAGAAAGTATGCCCTGTGGATTTCAACACTATTATTGCCCGATCTCTGCATATTTCAAGAGGAACTGGGTATCGAGGTGTTTACAAGCAAGCTTCTGATTTTTTAAGAAACAGCAACAAATTTTAAATACGTATAAACATTTAATGAAAAGATGAGTGGTGTCAGGGATCTGGGTGAATAAAGGATGAGTGGGCAGAACACAGGTTTTTAAGGCAGGGAAACTATTCAATCTGATACTAAAATGGTAGACGTATGTCATTATATGTGTGTGTGAGACGCTTAGTTGTGTCCGACTCTTTGAGACCCCATGGACTATCGCCCTCTGCCCATGGAATTCTCCAGGCAGTAGTACTCGAGTGGGTAAACATTCCCTTCTCCAGAGGATCTTCCCAACCCAGGGATTGAACCCAGGTCTCTTGCACTGCAGGCAAATTCTTTACTGTCTGAGCCACCAGGGAAGCCCATATGTCATTATGCATTTGTCAAAACCATAGACTGTACAACACCAACAGTGAACCCTAAAGTAAACTATGACCTCTGGTGCAATGATGTTGATCCATTCACTGTAATAAGCATATCCCTCTGGTGTGACATGTTGATTAGGGGGAAGGCTGTCCATGGGTGGGGGTGGGAGGTATGTATGGGAACTCTCTGTCCTTTCCACTCAATTTTGCTGTGAACCTGAGACTCTTCTAAAAATAAAGTCTTTTTTTTTTCTTCTATAAACACTGAAGTGAAGTGAAAGTCGCTCAGTCGTGTCCAACTCTTTGCAACCCCATGGACTGTAATTCTCCAGGCCAGAATACTGGAGTGGGTAACCTTTCCCTTCTCCAGGGTATCTTCCCAACCCAGGAATCAAACTCAGGTCTTCTGCATTGCAGGCAGATTCTTTACGAGCTGAGCCACAAGGGAAGCCCTCTATAAACACTATTCAGGACAAATAATCACATCTTTTGGCTAAATATAGCCAGACTGTGATCTCATTTTTTTTTAAAAAATGATGTATTTGATGGAGGAACCAAGAGAGATATGTGAGCCTTTCCAGGGTGTATGTAGTCATTTCAATTGTCAATTACTAAACATATGCAGAGTGCAATATTAGACACATTATCACTTCATTTCGCAAGAGGCATCTAAGGTAAGTAGTGTCCATGTCACAGACGAGAAAGCTGAGGCTTGGAGAAATGAACTGACTTGGCTTCAAAGGTAAAACCAGAATTCCCACTGAACTCTGGAATTAATTGTACTCTGTGATTAACTATAGTAATCACTGCTCAAAGCATTTTAGGGCTCACCATTTTCCTGACCCTGTGCACACTGCATTTCAAATATTCTCTTATGGTTACTATAGACACATTTTGAGAACTGCTGCTGCTGCTAAGTCGATTCAGTCGTGTCCGACTCTGTGTGACCCCATACATGGCAGCCCGCCAGGCTCTCCTGTCCCTGGGGTTCTCCAGGCAAGAACACGGGAGTGGGTTGCCATTTCCTTCTCCAATGCATGAAAGTGAAAAGTGAAAGTGAAGTCGCTCAGTCGTGTTGGACTCCTAAGTGACCCCATGGACCGCAGCCCACCAGGCTCCTCCGTCCATGGAATTTTCCAGGCAAGAGTACTGGAGTGGGGTGCATTGCCTTCTCCATTTGAGAACTAAATATATATGTATTTAGTTCTACCTGTTTATTGCTACCAACCCATCTCCCTCTGACCCCTTCATGCATGTATGCTCAGTCATGTGACCGCATGGAGTGCAACTCACCAGGCCCTTCTATCCATGGACTTTCCCAGGCAAGAATACTGGAGTGGGTGGCTATTTCCTACTCCGTGAGGCATATATTTTTTTTTTCATGAGGCATGTATATTTTTATCCCCACTTTCTAGACTGTGAGCCTGAGGCTCAGAGAGCAGGACCTGCACAGACCATACAGCCAAAAAGCCTCAGAGTAATCTCAGAATGACTCCAGCCATATCTAGTTGATTCCAAAGCTCATATGATCAACTACAATTTCTATATTTACTCTAAAAATATTAGCAGTACTTACAGTGGGAATGGCAATCCACTCCAGTAATCTTGCCTAGAGAATCCCATGGACAGAGAAGCCTGGTGAGCTACAGTCCGTGGGGTCACAAAGAGTCAGACACGACTGAGCGACTAATACTATAGTTATATTCATTCACTGAACCCCTTCTGTGACAGGGAATTCACTCATGGTCTCTACCAGAGATTGTCGATCTTGACTACACATTAAACTCACCAGAGCACTTTAGAAATTATTCATTCCAGGATCTCCCATCATTGTTCTAGGATATGACCTGAACGTCAATATTTGTGAAAGTTCCCCCATGTAATTCCAATAGTTGACAGTAATTAGTATAGTGAATTAAAAACTTCAAAGTTGGGTGGGAATCCCAACTTTCCCTCTTGAGCCAAGTCACCTCTCTAAGCCCTTTTCTCATCTGCTACATGGACACTACTTGTCTTAGGTCTTCTGTGAAATTAAGTGTGACCTTCAGGTGATGCCCACGACCTGGCAAGGTCAATGGTTCTCAGGGTCTGTGTGCTAGGATCATTTGGAGGGTCCTCTTTTCTAGTTACAGATGTCCAGGCTCCATCCCAGAAGATTTTTTTCAGCTGGTCCATACACTGGGTGCAGGTAAAAAGGCTCCCAGGCGATTCTATATAAAGGTCAAGAGCTACTGAACAAGGTGTAACTGATACCCTATTTTGCTTACGCCCTAAGTGAGGCTCACAGAGAAGTGACTTATTCAAGGTCCCATACCTAGCAAATTGTGCTTTTAACCATTATCCTACACTATCTTCAAAAATTAAAACCATCTTTTTCTTGCCACTAAATCCAGATTGTTGCTAAAACCTTCCTGTCAAGCCAGAGAATCATAAGATCTCAGGGTAAGTATGTCCCTTAAAGACTACCATAGTCCCACCCACCATCTGACACTGACCTCCTTGCCTTAGTGGTTATCTTATTCTACTTGGTTCCTTTGAAAACTGGGAGATCATTAGCACTTAAGCAACCCGGTACGCCTTTGAACAGCTCTGACTCCTAGAGAGAGCTGCCGTACTTACTACACAGCTGTTGAGAATTTTGAGATAGATCTGTTTGAGCTGACACAGAAAAAAATCTCTGAGATAAATTATTAAAACCAAAAAGCAAGTTGAAGGACTATATGCCTAGGATGATCTAATTGTTATGCAAAATACAAAACCTGAATGTGCATGTAATTGCATAGGGGAAAAAACCCTGGAATCGTAAGAACAAGTCAGTAACAATGGTCCACTTTAATGGGGAAAGGGAAATTTAGAGGGAGTAAGTGTGTATTTTTTCTGAATAGTAATGGTATGGACCTCACAGGTTGTTGTGGGAATAAAATGCAGAAAGTAAGAGACTTAAACTGGTCCTATCATAAACACTCAATGAATGTTAACTAAATATTTTTTAGTCATAAAAAAGTTTCAAAAGGATTCAATAGCGATTATTTATGGATTTTTTTTGCTTGGTTGTTTTTAATATATTTTTTCTAAAATGAGCATTTGGTTAGGGGACAACAAGAAAGAAAAAGAAGTCACTTCTGTATCAACTCAGAATGCATTTGGCTGCGAGTAATGGAAAACCTAATGAACAGAGGCTTATACAAAGAAAAAATAATGAAAGGCTTATTTTTATCTCTTAACGAGATGTCCAGAAGTAGGTGGCTGCTGTTAGCTCGGTCATCAGGGATACAGGGCCACCGGGCGTCCTCGCACATTTGCATTTAGCCCCGTGCTCCTTGCACGGTGGCCGCTGCATCTGCAGACACCACATCCACTTTCCAAACAGAAAAGGGGAGGAGAGCTGGTGCCAGCTGCATGTTTTCCTTTTTGTTGGGAGACACGCTTGTTCCCAGAAGCACTAACAGCAGATGTATTTAGGTCTCCTGGATCTCATTCATATCACTTCTAACTTCAAGGGAAGCTGGCAAAGTTAGGAACAGGATTGTCATGACTGGCTTCAGCTCACCATTAACTCATAGTCTAGGATTGGGTATACCAGTGCCTATTTTTTAAAATGTTGTTCTGTTATCAAGGAAGAAGGGAGGTTTAGGTATGGGGTATGATACACAAGTGTGTGCTACAGCTTCCATTTGTGGAGCCTCTATTTCTCCCCCACACATCTACCACTGATCCTCGTTGTTGTTTACAAAATTACATGCATTATTAATAACTGCACTTGTAGGCTGCTTACAGTGTGACACATAACTAATTTAAAATCTCATGGGGAAACCCAGCAGGGTCAGAGCTGGGATGTGCAGACTCCCACCTGTGGAGATGAGTAATACTACCACCCCCAGTATTTATTTATATCCAACTGAAATACAAAACTGAGCAGGGGGCGGGGAAATAACTTGAATCCCAAGTGTGGGATTTATACACATTCAAACTCCATCTGAAAGATAAATGGATAAGGAGGAGTAGAGAATGTGAGCCCGGTTTTAGGGAGGGATGGCTCAGGTTCTGAGAGAAATGTCACCATAAAAATAAAAACGTGACAGAACAGGGAAGACTTGACCGCAAAGTCTGCAGGGCAGAGGGAGACAGGGGGTCCAGGGAACTGGCAACAGGTAGAACATAGCCTAACCCAGATAATGGGCTGTATGTGTGAGCGTGTGTGTGCCCTGGGAGAAAGGGGACTCTCAGACAGAGTGACGTGCAAGTTCAGCTTAAGAGACAGTAACTTGTCTTCTCTCTTCACAGCACAATGCTCAGCTTCTGTGGCACCGTGAGAATCAAGAGCTGCTTAAACAGAGGGTGAGGACTTTGGTTCTAGAATCACATGACTTTGCTGCACACCCTGCTTCTATCATCAACTATCTCTGTGACCTTGGCCAAGCTGTTTATCCTCTCCTTCCTCAGTTTCTTCATCTGTAAAATGGACATAATGAAAATATCTACCTTTAAACAGGGTCATGAACATTAAGCCTAGAGAGTGCCTGGGACTTGGTATGCTCTTGCTACTGGTTAGCTGGGGCCTCAGACAGTAAAGAATTTTCCTGAAATTTGGGAAACTTGGGTTCAGTCACTGGGCTGGAAAGATCCCCTGCAGAAGGAAAAGGCTACCCACTTCAGTATTCTTGCTTGGAGAATCCCATGGACACTGGAGCCTGGTGGACTATAGTCCATGGGGTTGCAAAGAGTCAGATACAATGAGCGACTTTCACTTTTCACTGGTTAGCTAGTGGTATTGCTATGCCACAGGGCTGAGACCACCAACAGCTACATGGGGATTTCAGTATAATGAAGGCCGGCAGTTAGAAATCAGAACTGATTTGAGAGTCCACATGTAACCCTAATCAAACTCAAGTTCCCACATGGCCAAGTCTGGAGCACTGTAGAATTTAGTTGCTCAGCCCAGCAACCTAAAGTATGTTAGTCTGGTGTTTTTTTGTTTGTGTTTTTTTTTTAATATTTTGGGCACCATTAAAGAGGTATCAAATTCATGACCCCTTTGCCTTACATGTCAGCTCTCCCCCTTTGCTTATCAGCACATTTCTCACTCCCAATTCTCCTCTCAAAACCTCTAGCCTCCACTACTGCACATGCCTCACAAAGCCTCCCTCTCTCACAGAACTCTGTTCTCTCTCATCTCTGACAAGCCTATCGAGGTCTTTTTGGACAAAACCCCACCATCTCTTCTCTGGTTCTTTATCCAGGGATTAGCACATACTGCATTTGAATCTGAGGTAGGGAGACAGGAAATGATACTAAATAGGTAACCCCAGAAATCATCCCCAAAAAATGAAGGATGGGAAAAACACTATGGCTAGTCATTTGGTCTCTGCTTTTTATGCAAGGGTACTTTTCCTTTGTTAATATGATCATTCAACAGATATTCATTTGTGCTGGGCACAATTCTTGTCTTGGGCATAGGAGGATGGTAATATGTGGTCTCTACTCTTAGGAGCTCACTGTCATCTCCTCTTACCTCAGCCACTTGCCAGCACAGGGGATGCCCCAGGTTGCCCAGCACCGGAGCCAGAAGTAGATGCTTAGCCCCTCAGAAAGTCCTCCTAAAAATCCCTGGTGAGGTATGGGGTTCCAGCCTGATGACTATTTCCAGCCTTTCCACAACACTCTCAGGAAATGAAGACGCAGAGTTGACAGTGGCCTTGGCAGAGCCAGAGAGAGATCCCAACACATTTATCACCAGCCGGAGAGCTGCTGTTCAGCCTCACTGACCTGTAAAATCCACACTAAACTCAGATCTGGCTCTTCAGCTTCTGAATTTGATTTAGACCTGAGTAAAGGCCCCTAAGGCTTGATACTGACAAATCACCATTAAATCGGGACTGATCTGCTTAATGTGGATGTCTGAAGGATGCTAGTGGGAAGAACCAGACTCGTCTCATCTACTAGGCACAAGGGACCACAAGCTTCCCCAAATCCCCCCTCAGTTGGCACTGTTCCCTCATAATGCTCTTCACATTTTAAATTATCAAAACAAAATCTGCCTCTTATGATGGAGTAATGAGTTTCAGTTCCAGGAGGGCAGGGACCATATCTGACCATATCCAACCCATTCATCACAGGGCTCTTTCACATATTAAGCTGACCTTTCCCAAGGACACCTGAGTCCTTTCTCCTCCCATCAAATTTTTATATCCCTGTGGGTCTGCATGCTTCTGGGAGATAGCTACAACCATGTTAGATTGCTTTGATAAAGTTGATTGTGAGCCTTAGATTGCTCAGCTTTTCTGGAAGTTATGTGAAGGTTTTGAACTGAAATCTGTCTTAGCACTAACCTAATCCTCAGGAGGACCAGCTTCTACTTCTTCAGGGTCACCCTAAAATATTTGGAATCATTATATCCTAGAGGAATGATTCATAATTGTTCAAAGGGAAAGGGTGGCACAGACCCTTTTAAGAACCTGATGAAAGCTCTAGACTCCTCTATCTGGGAGAAAACACCTTTGCACAAAATGTTAAATACAATGTCAGGAGCATGGTAGACACCTCTCAAAACTTCATTTTGAGATTAGGTTAAAACCCAGGGATGAGAACATCAGAACTGGGAGAAATCTTAGAAATTATCTAGCTGAGCTGGTCCACTGAACAATAATGATAACAACAATGATCATGATTATAAAGTCTATCAAGTATAGTACTTACTATGTACTAGGCTTTACGAGACTTTATATACATCATGTCTTTAAGTGCTTACAATAATCCATCCTGCTGCTGCTGCTGCTGCTAAGTCGCTTCAGTCATGTCCGACTCTGTGCGACCCCATAGACGGCAGCCCACCAGGCTCCCCTGTCCCTGGGATTCTCCAGGCAAGAACACTGGAGTGGGTTTCCATTTCCTTCTCCAATGCATGAAAGTGAAAAGTGAAAGTGAAGTCGCTCAGTCGTGCCTGACTCTTAGCGGCCCCATGGACTGCAGCCTACCAAGCTCCTCCGTCCATCCTGCTAGGTATTATTTCATCCCCACATCTTAAATGAGGCACCTGAGTCTCCTGGAGTCTAAGCCACTTGCCTGTGGATAGGGAATAATTGAGTGGCAGAAAGCCCACTGACTCCTAGATCCAGGCTCAAAACCACTGTGCATTAGTACCTGCCATTCATAGTTCTTGTTGTCACCGTTGGTGACAAGTAATAGGAACCCTCTGAAGCTAGCTTAAGCACAAAGGGGGGTTGTTGCAGAATCCGTAAGCAAGGGATTAGCTGGATGGCAGGATTCACCTGGAACTAGACATTGGTTTACTATAGGAAGTGAAAAAAACAATCCATCTATTATGGACAGAATTATTCATATAATGAAGCCCTAATCACCAATGTGACTGTATTTGCACCTAAAAGAAAGTGATAAAGGTTGAAAGAAGTCATAAAGATTGAATCCTAATCCAACAGGGCTGGTGCCCCTATATAAAGAGGAAGAGACACAGCAAGAAGGCAATCCTCTGCAAGCCAAGAAGAGTGCCCTCACCAGGAACCAAAGCTTGCCAGAACCTTGATCTTGGACTTTCCACCTCAAGAACTCTGAGAAAATAAATGTCTATTGTTTAAGCCACCCAATGTATGTTATTTTGGGCTTCCTTGCTGTGCTTAGTCACTCAGTTGTATCCGACTCTTGGTGACCCCATGGACTAGAGCCCGCCAGGCTTCTCTAGCCATGGGGATTCTCTAGGCAAGAATACTGGAGTGGGTTGCATGCCCTCCTCCAAGAGATCCTACCAACCCAGGGATCGAATCCAGGTCTCCAACATTACAGGCAGATTCTTTACCATGTGAGCCACCAGGAAAGCCCAAGAATACTGGAATGGGTAGCCTATCCCTTCTCCTGGGGATCTTTCCAACCCAGGAATCAAACCGGGGTCTCCCACATTACAGGCAGATTCTTTACCAGCTGAGCTACCAGGGAAGCCCTGGGGCTTCCTTAGTGATTTTTCAACACTGCACACTTTTACAGTCCAAACTAAACACATGTATGGGCTATTTCTAGACCAAGGGCAGCCTGCCTGTGGGCTGTGTTTACAAAGCCCTATAGAATCCAGTGGGAGGGAGGGAGGGGAGCAGAAAGAGAACTTCCTATGGACTCAACAGGCCCAAGTTCAAATCCTGGGTCCAATGCTCACTGTGCTACTTACCAGGTTACTTAACCTCTCTGATCACGGTGAGCTAATCTCTTAATCCTATTGTTTCCAACATTTTGCCAATACAAACAATGGTGTTATAAATCATGCTGTACATGCCATTTTGTATTTTACTAGTCTGTCTGGAGGATAAATTCCTAAAGGAGAGTTTGGCAAATGTCACGGGTTATATTCTCTGGAGCAGATGCTGAGATGGAGTTTGGGTTGAAAAATGTTTATTAGAAACATATGTCAACATGAAAACTTGTACGTAAATGGTCATAGCCACGTTATCCATAACAGCCAAAAAAGTGGAAACAACTCAAATGTCTGTCAACTAATGAATGGATGGATAAATAAACTAATGAATGGATGTCATATCCATACAGTAGAATAGTATTTGACAATCAAAAGGAATGAACTACAGACTCATGCTACAGCACAGATGAACAATGAAAACATCATGCTAAGCAAAATGAGCCAGACACAAAAGACCATGTATTAGATGATGTCATTCATCTGAAATGTCCAGAACAGGTGAGTCTTTAGAGATGAAAAGTATATTAGTGCTTGCTTGGGGCTGGAAGTTCTGGGGAAAATGAAGAACAAAAGCCAAAGAGTACAGGGTTTCTTTTTAGGGTTATAAAATTCACAGTTGTGAATATACTCAAAACTTGACCTCTGAAAGTTAACTGTCCACTTGAAATGGGTGAATAATATTTCAATAAAGTTGTCCCCTGGCTTCCCTGGTGGCTCAGATGGTAAAGAATCTGCCTGCAATGTGGGAGGCCTGCGTTCAATTCCTGGGTTAGGAAGATCCCCTGGAGGAGGGCATGGCAACCCACTTCACTATTCTTGCCTGGAAAATCCCCAGGGACAGGGGAGCCTGGTGGGCTACAGTCAGTAGGGTTGCAAAGAGTCGGACATGACTGAGTGACTAAGCATACACACACAAAGTTGTCCCCAGTACGTGGAAGGGAGGGGGAAGGAAAGAGAATTGGGCAGACAAAAAAGGCTACACGGTAGTGAGGGTGCAGGGCAGTCAGCCAAGCAAGCAGAGAATGGCTGAGCCAAGACAGCCACATCTTTCCAGCCATCTCATTCAGCCAGGATGTTGACTGCTCCAGAAGGCATGGCCTTGGCTGGGTGAGGTTGCTCTCGGCAGCTGAAAGCTGGAAGCCACCTGCTGACCACGTTCCCCACAGCAGAGCAGGAAACCCTCCCCTGAAGCGGGGATCTGGAAAACCCATTTCCAGGTCTACCTCACCAACTTAAAAGGCAAATCTAATTAATCTTGATAGATATGGCCACACTACATGATTGTCACTGTTACCACTGTCATCCAAAAATTCCCCCACCACTGGAAATATTTTTATATCTGGCAGGTGGGATCCTATTGGACAACAGCAAGGGATACCTTTTAGAAGTCCACTCCAAGAAATATTCAAACTGCCATATGAGAGATTTTTCATTTTCTCCTGTGATGACTGGTTCTGTTGTTTTCCAAAGAGAGCTGACATGATGTAAAGCTATGTTTTAGAATACTCATTCTAGCAACAGTGTGCAAGATGGATTGGAAGGGGAGACTCAGAAGACAGGGAGACTAATTAGTTGATTATTGAAACCACCCAGCCATGAGGTGGGGTGGGTGGGGGGGTGGTTGCCATAGAAAGGAAAGGAAGGTATAAAAGAAAGAAGTTTTAGCACAGCTGGAGACTGATTGGAACTGGGTGGAAGGGAGAAAGTAACTCCTTTTAGTTCAAGTTCAGGGGCACTGAATGGATGCCTTGGCCCTATCCCACCATACTAACCTCCTAAAAATCTTCCCCATCCACCCATTTCCATCTCTACTATGACCACCATCATCTCTTGCTTGGGCAGCTCTACAACTTTCTAACCAATCTCAGAACCTTTATTTTGGCTTGCTGCAATCTACTTCCGCTATAGTCCCTATTCCCCTATAACCAGAGGTCCTGTTAAATCTTAAAACTTAAATCAGGTCCTGTTACCCCGAGATTCAAACTCTTCCAATTGCACATTGTCCTTCAGATAAAGCACTGTCTAAAGGACCCTTATTGATCGCCTCTGCCCTCCTCCTCAACCTCACTGTTACCAGTCCCCACTCCTCTCGTTGCTGAACTTCCTAGAGGTCTCTGAAAGTTCCATGTTCCCCTTTGCCTTTAGAGTCTTCACACACACTGTTCTTCTGTATTAGATATTCCATAATCTCTAGCCTATTCCTACTCAAACTGTAAGTGTCCAGTTAGATGTTGCCTATTCCAGGAAGCTTTCGCTGACCACCATACCTTAAGGATGGATGAGTTTACTGTAGTAGATGATCGGCAAAGATAGCATCAACAATCTCCCCATCTCTGTTTGCACCTACTCTGCCTTCCTCATCACAGAGTGGACTCTGTTCCCCAACTCCTTGAATCAGGCTGGAGGTTGACCAGCTTTAACCAATAGAAGGTATCAGAAGTGACATTCTGGGATGTCAGATCCAAAACTTTAAGAGACTACAAATCCTCTTCTGTTTTCAATCAGGGGAAATATAGCCCCTGAGTAAAGAAGTCCAGGAGAGAGAAGCACTGCATGGAGGATAAGTAAGGTCCTAAACTATGTGAGAACCAACATCATGAGAACAAAGCAGCCCAGCCATATGAACAAGCCCCAGGAGAGTCAAGTCATCCCCATGAGGTGTCAGACATGTGACTGAGGTCATCTCAACTCCTGTCCCTGCCCAGATGCCCCAGCCAATACTATGTGGAAAAGAAACAAGCCAGCCTACTAAATCTCTAACCCAAAGAATTGTGAAAAATAAAATATTTGCTTAAGCTATTGTATTTTGGAATGCTTTGATATATAGTAATGGATAATTGATAAAATGCCCCTCCCCTTAGTTCCTGCAGCACCTCTTGATGCCTCCTATCACAGCATCTATTTCATTTTCTACAATTACTTGTTTAATCCCTTCTATCCTCCCATCCGGGCTTCTGTGGTGTATCAGTGGCAAAGTATCTACCTGCCAAAGCAGGAAACACAAGAGAGAAGGGTTTGATCCCCATGTCAGGAAGGTCCCCTGGAGAAGGAAATGGCAACCCACTCCAGTATTCTTGCCTGGGAAATCCCATGGACAGAGGAGCCTGTCTGGTTATAGTCCATGGGGTCACAAAGAGCCAGACACGACTGAGTGACTGAACAACAATCTTCCTATCTACACACACATTAGCATCCTGAGGAAATGCACTAAACTATGTCTTGTTCAACACTGTCTCTCCAGGACCTGGCAAGTGGTCAGTTCAGTCAGTTCAGTTGCTCAGTCGTGTCCGACTCTTTGCGACCCCATGAATCACAGCACACCAGGCCTCCCTGTCCATCACCAACTCCCGGAGTTCACTTAGACTCAGGTCCATCGAGTCAGTGATGCCATCCAGCCATCTCATCCTCTGTCGTCCCCTTCTCCTCCTGCCCCCAATCCCTCCCAGCATCACAGTCTTTTCCAATGAGTCAACTCTTCGCATGAGGTGGCCAAAGGACTGGAGTTTCAGCTTTAGCATCATTCCTTCCAAAGAAATTCCAGGGCTGATCTCCTTCAGAATGGACTGGTTGGATCTCCTTGCAGTCCAAGGGACTCTCAAGAGTCTTCTCCAACACCACAGTTCAAAAGCATCAATTCTTCGGTGCTCAGCTTTCTTCACAGTCCAACTCTCACATCCATACATGACCACAGGAAAAACTATAGCCTTGATTAGACCGACCTTTGTTGGCAAGTGGTAGATGGTCATTAAACATGTTAATAATTCAATCAATCAAGATAAGGACACTCTAAGCACCATTTCCCTTAATAAAATGAAGTTATCTCTCCAGGTTGCCGAGTGAAGTGAAGTGAAGTCGCTCAGTCGTGTCCAACTCTTTGTGACCCCATGGACTGTAGCCTATCAGGCTCCTCTGTCTATGGGATTTTCCAGGCAAGAGTGCTGGAGTGGATTGCCATTTCCTTCTCCAGGGGATCTTCCCAACCCAGGAATTGAACTCAGTTCTCCTGCATTGCAGGCAGATGCTTTACCGTCTGAGCCACCAGGGAAGCCCAGGTTGCAAAGGAAGGGTGAATTTCCACTTGGAAAGAGTGACCAGACCTCATTACCATACTCTTTCTCCTCTCCTCTCCCCCAAATTTACCCAACCACTGGCTCTTTGGAGAATTTGGATGTTTTTATGAAAGGAGTTATGGGTGCCCATATCTTTTTTTTTAACTTTATTTATTTTAATTGGAGGCTACTTACTTTACAATATTGTAGTGGTTTTGCCATACATTGACATGAGTCATCCATGGGTGTACATGTGTTCCTCATCCTGAGCCCCCCTCCCACCTCCCTCCCTATCCCATCCCTCTGGGTCATCCCAGTGCACCAGCCCTGAGTGCCCTGTCTCATGCATTGAAACTGGACTGGCAGTCTGTTTCACATATGATAATATACATGTTTCAATGCTATTCTCTCAGATCATCCCACCCTCGCCTTCTCCCACAGAGTCCAAAAGACTGTTCTATACATCTGTGTCTCTTTTGCTATCTCGCATATAGGGTTATCATTACCATCTTTCTAAATTCCATATATATGCATTAGTATACTGTATTGGTGTTTTTCTTTCTGGCTTACTTCACTCTGTATAATAGGCTCCAGTTTCATCCACCTCATTAGAACTGATTCAAATGTATTCTTTTTAATGGCTGAGTAATATTCCATTGTGTATATGTACCACAGCTTTCTTTTTTAAAAAACTAGAGTAAACTCACGACCATAGGATCCTTAACTGTAAGGATTATACACATTATCCTTTCATTTCTGCCCCTCAAAACCTAGCACATTTTTGGGCTCACATTCAAAATCAAGTAATTTGTGTAAGAGATAGAGAGGAAGCAAAATGGATTGGCTAGAAAGGGAGGAAAGGAATGGCTGTCGGTACCAATAGTCCAGTCTTGGGTAAATTAACATTTCAAACATCATTACTCTCCTTATCTATAAAATGGGCATAATGATGTTCTGATAGCTCACATTTAGTGAATAACTTACTATCTGCAAAGCATAAGTCCAAATGCAATATCTCACTTAATCCTTAAGTGGCTACTATTTGCTATTCACATTTATTCTTTTTTGCCTATTTTTATGACCAAAACTCTAATTTTGTTTTGTTTTGAGTTTTTCAGTGTGTGCAAATACACACATACACTTCACAGATGAGGAAACTGAAGCAGAACATAATGAAATAACCTGTCCAGAATCACACAGCTTCTAAGTAATTGAGTCAGGATTCGACCCCAGGACACACAGTGTTTATAAAGACTAAATAGGATGATGGATGTAAGGTGCCTAGCCCAGGGCTTAGTATATATGGATCATTATTAGGAATAAGGGAGGGAGAGAAGGAAACAGGATATCAGACCTAGTCTCTATTTTCTTGTGTTTGTCTCCCCTTTCCAGGTACATAGAGTCAGGTTAATCACTAGCTAATGATAACCATTTTATTTATTGTTTTTTAAATAATACAATGACCACCACGAACTCATTGCCCAAATCAAGAACCTAAATGTTTTTCTAATATTTATTTTATTTTTATAATTTATTTAGCTGTACCAGGTCTTAGTTGCAGCAAACAGGATTTTCAGTTTTCCTTGCTGCATTGGGAGGATGGAGTCTCAGCCACTAGACTACCAGGGAAGTCCCAAGAACCTAAATGTTAGCAATAATTTCATCTACACATCCCATCTTCTGTGTTTCTCTTAAAGGTAACCATGATCCTAAATGTTGGATCCAACATCCCACTGATTTTTTTCTTTAGTGTCTTTACATTTATATGCCTAATGATAAATTATTTCACTCTGTTTGTCTTTCACTTTCTAACCTCTAGGTCTTTCAATTATAGGCTCTTCTTTTGTTGCAGATTTTATAGTTTCACTCAGGCTGCCACATTTGGTTGTATGGGCTCTTCGGTGCACACGTGTTCCCAGCCAAGGACGCCGAAGGGGTGGGGGGTGTGTTGAAATCCACCCTGCAGCTCCTCTGGTCTACTTCTTATCAGCACAAAGATGCCAGTCTCCCACCGGGTCACGTACAATGAGGCAGCATCCAGGGTTGGCAGGGGATGGAGGGGGGCAGGGATGGCTTTCTCTAATTTGCACAAAGGTGTCATAATGGCTAATGGGGGCTCTGAGTTCGCCTCCCCTGAATCACCAGCAATCCCTGTCAGACCCTCCACATTCAAGGTCAAGATCGAGCCTACTGGGATTAAAGATGGGAAATGACCCACATTGATGGCCTCTGGAGACAGCCTGAGTCATGAGATTCACTGTTCCTGCTGGAAGCTCGCTGGCCTCACTCCATCCGTCCATCTCTGACCCACCAGGAGGGATTTCCTAATTGCGTTCCAGGGGATTTAAGATTTATGTCAAGGGGGCCTTGATTTATTGAATTAATGCTGCTGAGCAGAACTGTAGCTGTTAAACAGTGTGGAGATCTGGATTTTACAGCAATGTAACTAATAAGGCTATTAACACAAACGGGGCTTGCCACTGGCATTTATAACACCATAAATCTCTCTTACCCCTGGAAGTATTTATGGGATGGCATGTCCTCAGAGTCCACTGCCTTTTCTGTGCTCTGCTCGCCAGGCTTGGTCAGGAGGATGTCTGCACAGTAAGGGGAATTGTCAGGAGGAAGGAGGGAGAGAACTGAACCTGGGCTGATTCTTGGCTCCCATCCCTTCCATCAGTTGGAAAGGCTGGCCACTGCCACGGGCAGATGTAGTAGATCTTTTCAATTATTATTTATGTATTTATTTTCCATTTATGGAGCATTTACCATGTTCCAAGCCCTTTGAATACTTAGTGACTATGACTTCCCCAGCACCTTCTCAGGAGTGAAGCCTATATGTCCTCTCACTGAACTTAACTTCTGTCTTGAGCCCCCCGAAACTCTCTGAAGCAGAACATTTAATTTTGTCACTTATAGCTAAATGCAATCATTTTAGTGATTTTTATTTTTCTCCTTGATTTCAGCTTAAACCAAGACAGATTTTGGATTTTCTCCCTCCCTTCCTCTTAGTGGAAAAGATGCCAACCCCCCAGGGGTATGCAAATCTCCCTGTGCCATATGGAGAGGAGTGGCCAGCTCTTTGTTTTTTCCTTAATATTTATTTATTTGGTTGTGCTCGGTGTTAGCCGTGGCACACAGGATCTTTGATCTTCCTTGCAGCATGCAGGATCTTTTAGTTGTGGTAGGTGAACTCCTAGTTGTGGCGCGTGGGATCTTGTTCCCAGATCAGGGATCGAACCCAGGTTCCCTGCATTGGGAGTGCAGAGTCTTAGCCACTGAACCACCAGGGAAGTCCCTGGTCAGGTCTTTATTTTCATCTGTTCATGTTCTCTACTGACACTCACTGCCAGCCTCCATGCTGACTGACTTCAGGGATGGGATGTAACTCATGTGGTCAGCATGTCCTTCACTATGGTACCAGTACTCCGGCCAGAGGCAACCTTGCAGAACCACTGTCTCATCCTCTCCCTCCCCTCCTCCTGAACTCCAAGTCCCATTTAGGGACCAGGAACTGTGACACTCCAGGAACACTGGAAAGACAGTCTCTGTCCTGCACATGCCTGGCTAGACCCCTCCACCACGTATGGTCCCTCCAGCTAGTACACTACGATGCCACAGTGGCACTGTGGACATCTCCACGAAGCCTGTCATCTCCCTTAGCTTTCTTGCTTTCCTTCTTTCTTTTCTTTCTCTCTCTCTCTCTTTTTTTTTTTTTTTTTTTTTTTTTGGAGTGCCTGGGCTTTCTCTAGTTGCAGCATTCAGGCTTCTCCTGTGGACCATGGGCTCTAAAGTACACAGGCTCAGTAGTTTCAGCTCGGGGGCTTAGCTGCCCCATGGCATGTGGGATTTTAGTTTCCCAACGAGGGATCGAACTTGAGTCCTCCATGCATTGGAAGGCAGATTCTTAACCACTGGACCACCGGGGAAGTCCCGCTTTCTTTTCTAACATCTTACTGAGCCCTTCTCGGGCAGCATTCTCAGGTTTACAGGTGTGCTTCATTTACTCCCACCAACAGCTCTACGAGGTAAGATCTGTTTTGAATCCCCCCCAATCCTAAATGTAGGAACTGAGGTCCAAAGCTTAGCTCTCCTGTGTAAGGTCACATGGCCATTAAGAGGGGGAACTGGAGCTAGACTCCCCAGGGCAATGAGACACTCATAGAATCCAAAACTAAAAGTGGGGTCCTGCTCTCTAAAACCTCTCCAGAACTTTGCCCCAGAGAGGTGCTATACAGAGTCCCGTGTGCATACAAGTGTTTAACTCCCCTCGCTTCCTCCAGTCTGGAGTTAAAGGAGTTTGGAAAATAAATGGTTTCTAAAGGAAATCTTCCTAAACTCTCCCAAATACCTCAGCCTTTGGACTTCCAAAGCTACAGATGTCTCTGGAATCCTTTTTCTTCTTCTTCTTCTTCTCCTTCTCCTTCTCCTCTTAGGGCAGTGGAGGCTGAACTTGAATATTTCAGGGAACAAAGAAGCCAACAAAGGTGGGAGCCTCATGCCTCATCCATAGTCACATGATCACATTCAACCTCACAGAAGTCCCCTTGAGAAATATGCAGTCCTCCCCTTTGTATAGGGGAATAAAGATTGAGGAAAACTCAAGGGCTTCTCCAGAGATGTGAAACTCACAAGTTGGGAAAGGAGAATTTGGGCCCAGGTCTGTCTGAGTTTCTAAGGGATCACTAATCACTCTCCTGGGAGTAGAAACTTGGTCTTGATTGGTTTTTCTGCCTGGCCTAATGATGAAGAAACTGGTCTGAGTAGAGAGCTGTCCTCTGGGAGCCAGGCCAGGCAGGAGGAAGTGCATCACAGAGGATGCTCAGCTATGGACCCTTGCCAGGAATTTTCTGTTGAAGTGGAATTCTGGAGATCCACTCTTCTGATGTTTTGTGGCTTGTCCCCTTTCTGCTTCTTCCTTCTTTGGCTCCCATTGTTTATATTAAAAATATTTGTGAATCCCTACTGTGTGTTGGGCTTCCCTGGTAGCTCAGTTGGTAAAGAATCTGCCTGCAATGCAGGAGACCCTGGTTCAATTCCTGGGTTGGGAAGATCCCCTGGTGAAGGGATAGGCTACCCACTCCAGTATTCTTGGTCTTCCCTGGTGGCTCAGGTGGTAAAGAACCCACCTGCAATGTGGGAGACCTGGTTTCAATCCATGGGTTGGGAGATCCCCTGGAGGAGGGCATGGTAACCCACTCCAGTATTCTTGCCTGGGGAATCCCCATGGACAGAGGAGCCTGGCGGGCTACAGTCCATGGGGTCACAAAGAATCGGACAAGACTGAGTGGCTTTCATTTTCACTATGTGCTAGGCTCTGTTTTAGAAATTGGGGAGACAGCAGAGAGCAAATCAGACTCCTTCTCTTTCCTCGAGATCTTAGAGCCTCAGGGTGACCAGGAAGACTATTAATTCCCCTGGAGGGCAGGGTCCTGGCACAGAGTCAGTTGTTAGTGAACAGATAAGGATTTTCAGTTTCCATCAACTATACAACTTAGAAATACAAGAAGAAGGGACGTCCCTGGTGGTCCAGTGGTTAAGAATTCATTTTCCAAAGCAGGAGGTACAGGTCTGATCCCTGGTCAGAGAGCCAAGATCCTGCCACACAGCCAAAAATACAAAACATTAAAAAAAAAATAGAAGCAATATTGTAATAGGATCAATAAAGACTTTAAAGAAAATGACCTACATCAAAAAAAATCTTAAATTATTTTTTTAATTAAAAAAAGAAATACAAGGTGAAGACCTCAGATCAGATCAGATCAGATCAGTCGATCAGTCGTGTCCAACTCTTTGCGACCCCATGAATCACAGCACGCCAGGCCTCCCTGTCCATCACCAACTCCTGGAGTTCACTGAGACTCACATCCATCGAGTCCATGATGCCATCCAGCCATCTCATCCTCTGTCGTCCCCTTCTCCTCCTGCCCCCAATCCCTCCCAGCATCACAGTCTTTTCCAATGAGTCAACTCTTCGCATGAGGCGGCCACAGTACTGGAGTTTCAGCTTTAGCATCATTCCTTCCAAAGAAATCCCAGGGCTGATCTCCTTCAGAATGGACTGGATGGATCTCCTTGCAGTCCAAGGGACTCTCAGGAGTCTTCTCCAACACCACAGTTCAAAAGCATCAATTCTTTGGCACTCAGCCTTCTTCACAGTCCAACTCTCACATCCATACATGACCACAGGAAAAACCATAGCCTTGACTAGACGGACCTTTGTTGGCAAAGTAACGTCTCTGCTTTTGAATATGCTATCTAGGTTAGTCATAACTTTCCTTCCAAGGAGTAAGCATCTTTTAATTTCATGGCTGCAGTCACCATCTGCAGTGATTTTGGAGCCCAGAAAAATAAAGTCTGACACTGATTCCACTGTTTGCCCATCTATTTGCCATGAAGTGGTGGGACCGGATGCCATGATCTTCATTTTCTGAATGTTGAGCTTTAAGCCAACTTTTTCACTCTCCACTTTCACTTTCATCAAGAGGCTTTCGAGTTCCTCTTCACTTTCTGCCATAAGGGTGGTGTCATCTGCATATCTGAGGTTATTGATATTTCTCCCGGCAATCTTGATTCCAGTTTGTGTTTCTTCCAGTCCAGCATTTCTCATGATGTACTCTGCATATAAGTTAAATAAATAGGGTGACAATATACAGCCTTGACGAACTCCTTTTCCTATTTGGAACCAGTCAGTTGTTCCATGTCCAGTTCTAACTGTTGCTTCCTGACCTGCATACAAATTTCTCAAGAGGCAGAAGATCTCACAGGTATCTCAAAGATTTGGTCAGTTCTGTGCTCCCCAGATTCCTAGAAATACAGAGACATCCAAGTGTGGTCATTACAGGCTTCAATGACAACTGATGAAAAAGGAAACAAAGCAGATGAGGAAGTACTCAGACAAGGACTAGAACCCAGATGTGAGTCACTGCCAGGGGGGAAGGAACCTCACATTTTCTGAAAACCTACTCTGTGCCAGACCTTGGCCTAGACAATTAATCTATACTATCTCACTTCATCTTACAACAGAGGAATTGGTGGGCATTGTTGCCAATCCTGCAAATTATTGCTCATCAATAAAAGAGGGCTCTGTTATTGTTCAATTTCCTGTAGATGATGATTGCCTACCTCCTATGGGTACTGAATTAATTTTATGAATAAAACTAGAGTGGAAGCCTGACCCATGTTGAACCTGGGAAATGTGGCCCCACATGCTGCAAGGATATGGTTGGCTCATTTGTTTTATTTAATCAAACTTCTATTTTGCTAAAATAATATGCTGAGGGTTTTGTTTTTTTGTTTTTTTTTTTTTGCTTCATCAATACATATACATGGTTCCTCTGCCTCTCCTTTTCACTGTGTTAAGTCATCCTCTTCACCCTTCAGGCTGTATCTTAAGTGCTTCCTTCTTAAGAGAAGAATCTTAGCCCCAAACAAGTTCATGTCCCCTATTATGTGCTTTCTCCATGCCCTGTACTTGTACTTTAAAATATGTATTATAGCAGTAATTAACTACGTTTTTAATTATTCTCATAATGTCCCTGGTCTGCAAGTTCTGAGAACCTGGACTGCATTTGCCTTGCTCACCTCTAGATTCCCAAGACCTAACACGAAATCCTAGTCAGTTCTCATCTCCCAGCTCTAAAACTGCCCTTCATTAATCTGCTTTGTGTTGTTGCTATGAGGTCTGAAAATTACACTTCTCCTTTGCCAGCTATATCTCTTTATCCATTGTCAATAGCGTGAGATGTCAAGGCTGAAGGAGGCAGAAGGGACTCAGGGACTTGCTCCTTCTTATGGTTGGCATCCAATCCCCATCACCCCGTAGCCCCAGCACCATCACCACTACCACCTGCCACTCTGCTTTGGCAAGTGATTCTAGCCCAGTTGCTTTCAGCACTCCCAGATTCAGGCAATGTATGCCCTTTCACAGGTCCTAGAACAAATGAGGGGTGTCCCCTCATCAGAGGTATAAGCTCAGATCCAAGAGTCCCTCCTCTCAGCTTCTAGGCTTTGATAACCATATGTTCTTCCCTTTGATCCCCCAGCTATAGAACAGTAGCAGATTCCCTTGGCTATTACATCTATCTTTCTCCTACTTTTGCCATTTCCACAATCTATCCATCCAATTCCCTATATTAAACTCCCCCCCATTAAAATACCTTGCGTGGGACTTCCCTGGCAGTCTAGCGGTTAAGACTCTGCCTTCCAATGCATGGGGTGAGGGTTCCATCACTGGTCAGGGAACTAAGGTCTCACATGCCTTGGGGTGCTGCTAAATTTTTTTTTAAATACCTAGTGTGGTTTCTGTCTTCCTCACTGGATACTGATGATACAGTAGACATTCAATTAAAATCTCACTGAAATCAGGCATGATTCTATGTTTAGGAGACAGCATGAACAACTGAAATCAATCTTGAGAGATTGGGCATCTACTATGAGCCTGGCATTGTGCGGGATTCTGGAGGTCCAGCAATGAAACAGAAACAGAATGAGCCAGGAGTGCCCAGAACACCTTTAGACAGAGAGTCAAACCCCCTTTCTCCCACCTCCATACCTAGATCAGAGGTTTTAAGCCTCTTAAAGGGGAGAAGTTTAAGCTAAGGATTCCTTCTCCTCTCTGCATTTTGCAGGGTTTATCAGTAAGTGTCTACTAACATACTGGGGATAACTTTTTATGAGGACTGACTTTGCAAGTTTAGCATTTTTTTTTTACCCCCTCAGGTAGATGTTCATGCCCCTCCTCCAGTCATTCCATCAGCCAAAAATGTCTCTACTCATTGACAAATGCCTCTTTGGCTGTGTCCACACTCTCTGACCATAAGGAGGTTGTTCACTGTGGAGATACCCCTGGGGCATGAAGAATTTGCTACTGATTTCTGACATTATCAGCCCCAGCAGAGAAACCTTTAATAAATGTAGAAGATGGTGTATTTCTGCCTGATTTCTGCAAATTAACCAAGACAACCAGTGGAATGAAATTCAACAGAGGGCATGACAGGACGGCAGACTGGTAGGGTGTTGGGTAAAGGAGTAAGGCAGCCGGAAATCTAATTAGCCAAGACTGCTCATATCTGAGTTGCTCTGCTCCCAGCTGCTTCCTGACTTATAACTTGTTGAAAATGAAATCATCAAGAAGCACTCACACACAGCCCCTTGTTAGAAATGGGTCCTGAGTAGGCTTAATTGGAAGAAGAAGAATAGGGAGAAGGGAGGGCATAGAAGAAGGGGGGTGACAGCTGACTGTGGGTCCCCCATACATATGCTACCATCCAAGGTAAGGTATTTCTGAAGGAAGTGAGGTTTTCTCCATTTCTCTCCCCTCCTTTCCCACTATTCCACCCACTGGTGACTTGTGGAGCACCAGTTTTCAACAAGGTAGGTTGATACACTTTAAATGCATGGAAACTGACAGTGAAATGTGGTAAAAGTAACCCTACTGTGGTTTAAAAAAAAACTAACAACAGTTTTCAAAAGATGATTTGTTTCTTCCTTTTATTTCTTTTTTCAATTCTTTAAAAAAAATTAAAGTCAACTCAAGTTGTCTCTCTAATAATAGAAGTTTGTGGCACTTGTATTCCAAAATCCTGTCTTACATGGCAGAGCAAAAAGACAGAGTTCCGTGCATGGATCACAACTCAATGAATCTCATCTTCCCAACCCAATTATAAATTATGTTTGTCTTTTACTTCCTATACTTTTCACCCCCAACCAAAGAAAATAGTTTTGACTTTTGAGATTAGCATAGTACCACATGATAAAAAGCAGTGGAGTCAGAACTGAATTCTAATCCTTTCTTGGACATTTAGCATCTCTGGGATTAACATCAAATTTACTGCCATTGACTTCTCAGTCTCTGAATTCTGGGTAATCATCCCACTGATTATCTATGTTTGTTGGTTGTGTGTGCATGCTTAGCCATGTCTGACTCTTTATGACCCCACAGACTGTAGCCCACCAGGCTCCTCTGCCCAGGGGGTTTTCCCCAGCAAGAATACTGGAGTGGGTTGTCATTTCCTCCTCCAGGAGACCTTCCCAATCCAGAGATGGAACCTGTGTCTTTTGCATCTCCAGCATTGGCAGGTGGATTCTTTACCATGAGCCAAATCTATGTCTGTCTCTCAAATAATCCTACATGGGAGCTCTGGCCAGAGTGAGTGAGTGGCAGCCCTTTTGACTGCTACCCAGCAACCATTCACTGCATCCTTTTTACCAAGAGAATTCCAATTTTATTTATTTTCCTAAACAGCCAAGTGCTAGAACTGGGCTATGTTCCCTCTTAACCCCAAGAGAGGAGTAAATCTCAACTGGTCAAAACCAATCATGGTAATTTCATTGCCTTTGTCAGTGATTTGCTGAAGCACGGGCATGTGATACAATTCTGAGCAATAGAAAGTCTGCTGGGGGCTCTGGGGGATACATTTTCTTGTTCTAACAAAGTCAGTGCCTCATTTAAAATATCATTAAAAAGATATTTAGAAATACATTTAAGAAAAGATGTATAAGGCCTGCATACTGAAAAACCACACAACATCATTAAAATATTAAAGATTTTAAAAACAATAAAGTCAATGTCTTTTATGATGATGTTCTCTTGATGCTTCAAGCTGTTGCAGACATCTCTGAACTCAAAAAGAAAAGTATAAGGAAAAAAGCTAGCCACTGAGACTTTGAGAGCCTCAAAGTCTTTGATCCTCAGAGTTAACTCTAGATATGCCCTGTCTAGAGATGTCCTTACGTGTAGGATAATGTAGCGTGATCACACATCCTTGCCTTAGCACAGGCTGATATAACAACTTGTCACAGACTGAGTGGTTTAAACAATAAGCATTTTATTCTTACATTTTGGAGCCTGGGAGTCAGAGATCGGAGCGGTCAGGTTCTGGTGAGAGCCCTCTTCCAGATTGCAGAAGACCTTGAGATACTCCCTTGTATTCTCACATGGTGGAAAGACAGGGCTAGCTAACTCTCTGGCCTCTTCTTGTAAGGGTACAAATTCCATTCATGAGGGCATCACCCTCATGACCTAGTGACATTTCAAAAGCCCCATCTCCAAATACCATCACACTGGGGATTAGACACTGGGGGACATAAACATTCTTTCCATAAAATCCTGGTTTTCCTGGAGCTGTTTCAGTTGACATTTGTGCCAGTGTATTTTCTGATTTAGCATTTGTCCTGAATAAAAGTTTACTGGTTTGAATGATACATCATATGGTCTCCCTACTGATAATAAATGTCCTTATTATTTAAGTCACGTTGAGTTAGATTTATTCTATGCAGTCAAAATATTCTAATTAATATAGGGCTAGAGAGAGGTATAAGTGACGTCTGTATACATATGTGTGCCTATTTATGCATACACATAAGTACATAAATGACGATACTAAAGCTTAGAATGAATATCTTGTCATCACCTCTACTTAAAATTTTCTGTGCTTTTTCTTCTTCCCTCTTTAGTAAACATCATTACTGTGGAAACAGAAAACACATGAGAGAGAAACAAATAATGACATTATAATCTGAGAATCCATCTTTTCCCAAATGTCTCATGAATCTTCAAGGCAGACCTATGTGTCTCCCCTCCTGCCAAACACTGTACTTTTATTATACTAGCATCTCATGCAGCAAAACCCTGTCCTTCTCAATATATATAGCTCTTTAACTTTCCCCAAAGTTATGTCTGCACTGTTAGAAAATGCATTTACAGGTGCTTCTTCTCACACTCTCCTTCATCTGTCCTTCCCCAGTCACTCCATTAAAAGCTTCAATTTGCCAGTTGCCCTCTCCTCTTATGCTGTTTCAGATAAATATTAAGATGGCAGAGTAAAAAGATGTGCACTCATCTTCTCCTGTGAGAACTCCAAAATTGCAATTGCTGCTGAACAACCATCTACAGGAAAATGTTGGAACCTGACAAAAAAAGATACCCCACATCCAAGGGCAAAGGAGAAACCCCAACAAGATGGTAGGAGGAGCAAAATCACATTTAGAATCAAACTCAGAGGCCCCCATATAGACTGACTCAGACCTGCCCTTGAGCGTTTGAGTGTCTCCAGTGGAGGCACGGGTCAGCAATGGCCTGCTATGGGGACAGGGGCTCTAGCTGTAGCAGATCTGAGTCACACAGCATTTGGAGGAGGTTGCCATTAGCTCCACCATTGAGCTGCCAGGAAGATGACCCAAAAACTGCAAAACAATTATACCAAAGAAATTCTCTCACTGCTAAGAAAGTTCTAGGACCCACAACAGACTTCCCAACCTTGGGATCCAGCAAAGCGATTGGAATCCCCAGCAAATTTGACTTTGGAGGCCAGTGGGATTTGATTACAGAACTTATACAGGATTGGGGAAACAGACTCTTGGAGGGCACAAACAAAACTTTGTGCACACCAAGAGCCAGGAGAAAGGACCAGTGTTCCCACAAGAGACTGAGGTAGACTTGCCTGTGAGTGTCCAGGAGTCTCTGGTGGAGGCCTCAGGCCTAACAACTGGGAGGGAACACAGCCCTACCCATCAACAGAAAACTGGATTAAAGATTTACTGAGCATGGCCCCACTCATCAGAACAAGACCCAGTTTCCCCCTCATTCAGTCTCTCCCATCAGGAAGCTTCCATAAGCCTCTTATTCTTATTCATCAGAGGGCAGACAGAAATGAAAACCACAATCACAGAAAACTAACCAAACTGATCACATGGAGCACAGCTTTGTCTAACAATGAAACTATGAACCATGCCATGTAGGGCCACCCAAAATGGATGGGTCATGGTGGAGAGTTCTGACAAAATGTGGTCCACTGGAGAAGCGAATGGCAAACCACTTCAGTAGTCTTGCCTTAAAAACCCCATGAACAGGATGAAAAGGCAAAAAGATATGACACTAAAGAATGAACTCCCCAGGTCAGTAGGTGCCCAATATGCTACTGGAGAAGAGTGGAGAAATAACTCCAGAAAGAATGAAGAGATAGATCCAAAGTGAAAACAACATCCAGCTGTGGATGTGACTGGTGACAGAAGTAAAGTCTGATGCTATAAAGAACAATATTGCATAGGAACCTGGAATGTTAGGTCCATGAATCAAGGCAAATTGGAAGTGGTCAAACAGGAGATGGCAAGAGTGAATGTCAACATTTTAGGAATCAGTGAACTAAAATGGACTGGAATGGGCAATTTTAACTCAGATGACCATTATATCTACTACTATGGGCAAGAATCCCTTAGAAGAAATGGAGTAGCCCTCATAGTCAACAAAAAAGTCTGAAAGGCAGTACTTGGGTGCAATCTCAAAAATGACAGATGATCTCTGTTTGTTTGCAAGGTAAACCATTTAGTATCACAGTGATCCAAGTCTATGACCTAACGATTAATGCCAAAGAAGTTGAAGTTGAATGGTTCTATGAAGATCTATAAGACCTTCTAGAGCTAACATCAAAAAGATGTCCTTTTCATCCTAGGGGACTGAAATGCTAAAGTACGAAGTCAAGAGATACCTGGAGTCACAGGCAAATTTGGCCTTGGAGGACAAAATGAAGCAGTGCAAAGGCTAAAAGAGCTTTGCCAAGAGAATGCACTGGTCATAGCAAACACCCTCTTCCAACATCACAACAGATGACTCTACACATAAACATCACCAGATGGTCAATCCTGAAATCAGATTGAATATATTCTTTGCAGCAGAAGAGAGAGAAACTCTATACAGTCAATAAAAACATGACTGAGAGTAAACTGTGGCTCAGATCATGAACTCCTTTCTGAAATATTCAGACTTAAACTGAAGAAAGTAGGGAAAACCACTAGACCATTCAGGTATGACCTAAATCAAATCCCTTATGATTATACAGTGGAAGTGGCAAATAGATTTAAGAGATTAAATCTGATAAACAGAGTGCCTGAAGAACTATGGATGGAGGTGCGTGACACTGTACAGGAGGCAGTGGTCAAGACCATCCCCAAGAAAAAGAAATGCAAAAAGGCAAAATGGTTGTCTGAGGATGCCTTACAAATAGTTGAGAAAAGAAGAGACACTAAAGGCAAAGAAGAAAAGGAAAGATATACCCATCTGAATGCAGAATTCCAAAGAATAGCAAGGAGAGATAAGAAAGCCTTCCTCAGTGATCAATGCAAAGAAATAGAGGAAAACAACAGAATGGGAAAGACTAGAGATCTTTTCAAGAAAATTAGAGATACCAAGGGAACATTTCATGCAAAGATGGGCACAATAAAGGACAGAAATGGTATGGACCTAACAGAAGCAGAAGATATTAAGAAGAGGTGGAAAGAATACACAGAAGAACTGTACAAAAAATATCATCCTGACACAGATAATCACAATGGTGTGATCACCCACCTAGAGCCAGATATCCTGGAATGCAAAATCAAGTAGGCCTTAGGAAGCATCATTACAAACAAAACTAGTGGAGCTGATAGAATTCCAGCTGAGCTATTTCAAATCCTGAAAGATGATGCTGTGAAAGTGCCACACTCAATATGCCAGAAATTTTGGAAAACTCAGCAGTGGCCACAGGACTAGAAAAGGTCAATTGTCATTCCAGTCCCAAAGAAAGGCATTGCCAAAGATTGTTCAAACTACTACACAATTGCACTCATCTCACATGCTAGCAAATTGATGCTCAAAATTATCCAAGCGAGGCTTCAACAGTATGTGAACCGAGAACTTCCAGATGTTCAAGCTGGATTTATAAAAGGCAGAGGAATCAGAGATCAAATTGCCAACATCCACTGGACTACATAAAAAGCAAGAGAGTTCCATAAAAACATCTATTTCTGCTTTATTGACTATGTCAAAGCCTTTCACTGTGTAGATCACAACAAACTGTGGAAAATTCTGAAAGAGATGGGAATACCAGACCACCTTATCTGCCTCCTGAGAAATCTGTATGCAGGTCAAGAAGCAACAGTTAGAATGGGACATGGAACAACAGACTGGTTCCAAATTGGGAAAAGAGTACATCACATCTGTATATTGTCATCCTGCTTATTTACATTAAATACAGAGTACATCATGCGAAATGCTGGGCTGGATGAAGCACAAGCTGGAATCAAGATTGTCAGGAGAAATATCAATAACCTCAGATATGCAGATGACATCACCCTTATCACAGAAAGTGAAGAGGAACTAAAGAGCTTCTTGATGAAAGTGAAAGAGAAGAGTGAAAAAGCTGACTTAAAACTCAACATTCAAAAAACTAAGATCATGACATCCGTTCCGACCACTTCATGCAAATAGATGGGGAAACAGTGGAAACAGTGACAGACTTTATTTTCTTGGCCTCCAAAATCACTACAGATGGTGACTGCAGCCATGAAATTAAGACGCTTGCTCCTTAGAAGGAAAGTTATGACCAACCTAGATAGCATATTAAAAAGCAGAGACATTACTTTGCTGACAAAGTTCCATCTAGTCAAAACTATGGATTTTCCAGTAGTCATGTATGGATGTGAGAGCTGGACCATAAAGAAAGCTGAGCACTGAATAATTGATGCTTTTGAACTGTGGTGTTGGAGAAGACTCTTGAGTGTCTCTTGGACTGCAAGGAGATCAAACCAGCCCATCCTAAAAGAAACCAGTCTTGAATATTCATTGGAAGGACAGGTGTAGAAGCTGAAGATCCAATACTTTGGTCAACTGATATGAAGAACTGACTCTGGAAAAGCCCTTGATGCTGCGAAATATTGAAGGCAGGAGGAGAAGGAGACAACAGAGGATGAGATGGTTGGATAGCATCACAAACTCGATGGACATGAGTTTGAGCAAGCTCCAGGAGTTGGTGATGGACAGGGAAGCCTGGCGTGCTGCAGTCCATGGGGTTGCAAAGAGTTGGACACAACTGAGTGACTGAACTGAACTAAAGTTACACTGTTATCATCAGGCTGGGCTGACTTGGCCACTGTCATAGAGAAAACTGAGCACTCTGCTGAGGTGGTGTGTCGAACAAGTGCCCCATTGGTTTTCCGATCATCTGGTGAGCCTCACCCATTAGCTTGGCTGATATGAAATTGGGTTTCAAGGTCAATCTAGCAAGCAGACACCCTAAGTTAAGACAAAAGCAAGTTACAACACTCACTGCCTGCCCAGCCTGTAAATGACACTTGCGGGCAAACTCTTATCTCTTTTATTCCTCTGCTGCTGCTGCTGCTAAGTCGCTTCAGTCGTGTCCGACTCTGTGCGACCCCATAGACGGCAGCCCACCAAGCTCCACCGTCCCTGGGATTCTCCAGGCAAGAATACTGGAGTGGGTTGCCATTTCCTTCTCCAATGCATGAAAGTGAAAAGTGAAAGTGAAGTTGCTCAGTCGTGTCCGACTCTTAGCGACCTCATGGACTGCAGCCTACCAGGCTCCTCTGTCCATGGGATTTTGCAGGCAAGAGTACTGGAGTGGGGTGCCATTTATTCCTCACCTGATGCAAATCGAAACATCTGAAATCAACCTCTAACCAGTCAATGTCAGGGGTATCTGGACTTGGAAATTGGAATCAAGGAACTTAGAAGACAATTGTTATGAATACTCTTTCCAAATCAATGAAACAGGCACTCCTCTATTTTGAAGGTACAGGTATAAAAAGGTACAACATTTTTGAGAGGAAAATATGATGGTGTGCACCAAAAAACTTAGAGTTCATATACTTTGATTCAGCAATCCAATTTCTGTGAATTTATCCTAAAGAAATAAAGGGCCAATATATATGTGTATAAAATTAGTCACTGTCAAGGAACTGATGAGATGATTTAAAATACATCCATGAAACAGTACAGTATACTTATCAAAACAAGTCCATATAATTTTAACATCATTTTAACTGGCACAATCGGTAGGATAGCTTGGTAACATGTATCAAAAGCTTTAAAAATGTTCATACCCCTTGAAAGAGTCACTAATCCTACTCACAATGTTTCTGGCTCTCCACCTTGCAGACACACAGTAGAATTGAACTTCATGGTCTCCTAGTTATTATCCACCTAGTTACTATATATGGTTCAGACTAATGAGTTGTTGAGAAGAGCTGAGTACCACTTCTAGACCAGAACACTAAATTGTCGGTGCAACACTTACAGAACTGTTTTCTTCTTCCACAGAGACTATCAATGATTGAAATGGTGGATGTTTTTTTATCAGCCTTGGTCCCAGCGAGTGAATACATAAGCATAACCCAGCTGAATATATAAGATGAATAGGAAATAAGCCTTTGTTGTTTTAATATTTTAGAGTTGTTCATTATTGCAGTCTATTTTACCTATGCTGACAGATATACCCTTTGACTTATTAGCATATCCATCTCTAGAATCCATCCCCCTCCATAAGTCAACAAGGTCCATTCAACAAGGAATATATAGAGAAAAAGCTTTTATCTATTTCCAAACATATCTGCTATGTTCCTCCCCTGGAGTAATGGGTACATATTTGCTCTGCATCTACATAACCCACTCAAGCAAAGTTTCCACCTTTAGAAATAAAAGCAGCTGGAAATGTAGAAATGTCTCTCAACTTGGAGGGAAATAACTTTTAAGTTTACCAGTTCCCTATACCACTATTATTATGAGTTATACGGACCATATTGACAACGATGAGAAATAAGACAAAGATGTAGCAGAGAGAAATGGCATGTTTCACCACCCAGATTAGAATTTGCCTTAGGGTCTCAGGATGCCCCTTTCAGCAACAACTCTTTAAAGTTTAATGACCCTACTGGATACACCTTCTGAGCCCTAGAAAGTAATTGGTGAAGAGAAAAAGTAGAGTGAAAAAAGTCACTGAGGCTCCCAAACGGATAGTTTCTCAATTGCTAGAAGACCTTCTAAAGTTGCCAGTGGTAGCAACAGAGGCAGTGATAGCAGTAGGGGTGGTAGGGCGACGGTGGCGGTGGTTGTAACAGGTAAACATGATAGATCCTCTCATCAGCCTACTCCTGACCTCTCAGTCCAGAAGGCTGAATTAATGAGACAGTAATGAAGCATTAATATTTATAAGGATTTAATATTTTATAACCAGTTTCTCACTCTAGAAATGGATTGAAAACAGAGAGGTCAGCTGTTATCAGGGAAAACAAGTAACTCAAAAGCACAAGAGAAAAGCAGGGAAGTCACAGGGGAGAGGTTAGAGCAATGAGTAGAGAAGGGAGAACAGTGAATGCCACAATGAGAGTGAAGGATCTTAGGGCACCTGTCCTCATAGTCTCCCAGCCTATGAGACAT
Organism: Bubalus bubalis; assembly: GCF_019923935.1. NCBI lineage: Eukaryota > Metazoa > Chordata > Mammalia > Artiodactyla > Bovidae > Bubalus > Bubalus bubalis. Next base: position 16,030,001 of record NC_059173.1, on the reverse strand, counting down.
AAGGATCACTAAAACATCTGGTCAACCATTCTTTCCTCATGTTTATCTTCTTTCTATAATATTCTGCCTCTGTTAGCTCACCTATCTCTCCTCCCGTGAAATCCAGGAAAGGAAGAGAATGTTCCCTTTTATATCTGGAAAGCCAACAGGCTGACTTTAGGGAACAAATTGAGTTGGGTCAAGGCTAGCATGCAAGAACAGGACTAGAATCTAATCATTTATTGCCTTTCGGACATCTCCTCTCTGGAGAAAGGTGAACCCTACTAAGTATCACAGTTTTTCCCAAAGAGAATTTGAAGATGTAAGCTGACCGGTAGGGACCAGGTCTATCTTGATCACTAACATTTCCCAAGAGCTGGAAAAGTGGCTGCCATACACTCATAGCTCAACAATGCTTGAGAGATGAAGAAATGAGTGGATAGTTCTATGGCATGTTTTCTTTTTAAAGTTCTATAGTCAAAGAGTTGTGGAAAGCATGTGTCTCCTAATTCTCTTGCAGAATTACAGTGCAACACCAGAGAAGTCTTTGTCCAACTCTTTTTCTCACAGAAGGTCTCAAATTTGTTTGAACATATTATCCTCCACCTTTTTTAGCTTCCCTGGTGGCTCAGACAGTAAACAATCTGCCTGCAATGTGGGAGATCTGGGTTCTATCCCTGGGTCGGGAAGATACCCTGGAGAAGGGAATGGCCCTACTCAATGAAGTATACTTGCCTGGAGAATTCCATGGACAGAGAAGCCTGGCGGGCTACAGTCCATGGGTTCACAGAGTTGGACATGACTGAGTGACTAACATTTTCACTTTTTTCACTTTTCAGCTGTTTCTGTGGGCCATGTTTTGGAAAATACTGATACATAGCATTATAGCACAATGGATAGCACAAAATATCTGGAGTCAGACAAATCAAGATTCAAAATCTCAACTTTGCTACCTTCCAGCTGGGTTACCTTGGACAAGTTGCTTGATGTCTCTGAGTTTCAGTTTCCTCATTTGTGACATGTGACTATAACAATATCTCCTTTATGTTCCTCACAGAGCTTGTTACAAGAATCAAATGCAATACCACACAGGAAAAGTAAAAAGCTTGCACATAGTAGTTGTATTTTTCTAAAAGCCAGAATCATCTCAAGGTGACATTGCCCAAAGCAATTTCCAGGTTCAGACCCAGCTAAAGATGCCCCAAGATTCGCTGATCTCTGGGAGCTTCTTGGGCCTTGAAGGTACAGTTCCAGGTGCAGATGAGTCTTACTATCATAGAAAACTAATACCTGAATTTTTTTAAAGACTGTTTGAAATACTGTAGTAGGTACTTTGTTGTTCAGTCGCTCAGTCCTGTCCAACTCTTTGCAACTCCATGGACTGCAGCATGCTAGGCTTCTCTGTCCTTCGCCTACTAGTCATTCACAATACCTGTATCCCTTGCCATCTCCCACTGTTTGAAGGCTAGAGATCCAAATACTCAATTTCCAGATGACTTTAAAGCTAGGGAAGTTATGGCTTTAGCAGACATCTTCAATGAAGCTTCTGGGAAAGGCTTTGATTTTCTGATTTAATAAAGAATCAGGCAAGATCAGCACAGCCTTCTCCCCACTCCCTTCTTGAACTGAGTACAGATGTGAAGGCTGGAACAGCAATAGCCATCTTACAACTTTGAGGGAAAATCCAAGAGAATTACAGAGGCATTATTATGGGATTATTGAGCCAATGCACTTGAGCCAAAAACCACTTTCCCTCAACTTCATGCTATTGTAAACAAATGTTTAAATCACTACAGTCAGGTTTATGCTACTTACAGCTGAAAAAAAATTCTACCTGATAAAAATAGTGGAGAAAGGCTTTTGTTTTGATTGGAACTTTATTTCAAAAATCAAACTAAAAATTGTGAAAACAAGTTTATACATCAATTTAAAACTTGTTATAAACAAGTTGCTCTATAATTACATGCTCTAATTCTCAAAACCAAGAATGCATTATTGATTTGTTTGATACAGAGCACAACTCTTCTAACCAAATTATACCCCAACTTATTGTAGAGGTGCTTCACCTCATATTTGACTTTTCCGACAAGTTCATTACAATCAGATTCATCAATTTTCCTGATAGTCACTTAGTCCACTGTTTTCCTTATCCCTCCCCTTGGCAACTCCCATTGTAGGGTCATACTTCTAGAATTTTCTCTTCTTTAATTGCCTCTAAAAAGCACTCTGCCAGGTGCTCAGTTGTCAAGGGCTGTGCATGAGATGTGAGCAGTTCACTAGTATAATTGTCAACAGCTTCATGAAATCCCACACCTCATGCAAGATTTGCAGGTCCACTTTTCAGTCCGTTTGCATTATACTTCTTTTTAAAAAATTTTTATTGGATTATAGTTGCTTTAAATGTTGTAGTATTTTCTGTATAGCAAAGTGAACTAGCTATACATATATAAACATGAAAAAAAATAATAGTTTCTCAGTCACGTCTGACACTTTTTGACCCCGTGGACTGTAGCCCACCAGGCTCCTCTGTCCATGGGATTTCCCAGGCAAAAATAATAGAGTGGGAAGCTATTCCCTTCTCCAAGGGATCTTCCTGACCCAAGGATCAAACCTGGGTCTTCTGCATTGCAGGCAGATTCATTACTGTCTGAGGCAACATAATATATCCCTTCCTTTTTTGTATTTCTTTCTCATTATGGCCAGAACATTGAGTAGAGTTGCCTATACCATTGAGTCAGTTTTCATTAGTTATCTATTTTATAGATATATCAATAGCGTATATATGTCAATTCCCATCTCCCAATTCATCCCACCTCTTTTCTTTCTCCCTTGGTGCCCATATGTCTGTGTCTCTATTTCTGCTTTGCAAACAGGAATCTAGAAAAAAATGGTACAGATGAGCCTATTTGCATTATATTTCTTGAACACCGTTAGATGTTTACAACATCTGATAATTAAGGGAGAGGTTGACTGAGCCACTGACTATAAGGTAGGGATAGACTAGTGAAGAGTGAAAAGAAGTATCTGTAGGGGGCTTGATTTTTTAAGTGGAAAGTTAATTGGTAAATATTTTCATGCCTTGATGGCATTCAGAAGTCTACCTTTGGTGTTCACCTTGTTAAAGCCATGAGGGCAATAGTTTGAGAGTCAGAAGGCTGTGCTTCACTTCCACAGATCTGCTCTGTTACACTGAATAAGTCATTTCCTCTCACTGGGTCTGTTTCCTCAATTGCAAAGTGACTAGACTGCATATATTCTAAAATCCTTCAACTTATAAAAAGCCTGTTATCCTTCAGACAACCAGCAATGAGTAGGGGGTAACAAGTTTGAATCTAAAAGCTAAAAACCTCTGAAAGGCATGACAGAAAACCCTGGACAAAGTCCATTGCTAAATCTGACTCAAACTATGTATTTTCATCTTGAGGATTCACTCGATCTCTTAGTAGCAGAGAAACTAATTAGATTTATTAAGAGACAAGGCTGCTAAATGAAAATACATGAGAAATATCACAGTGCTGAAGACTAACACATGTTCTGGTCTGTTCTTATCATAAAACCAGGGTTTCCCCATTTATCCTGGAATCTGTGACCTAGACAGAGTGAGAGGGAAAAGCAGCTTATACATCTAGGATAATTAAGGATTTCATCCCAAAGTGAGAATTAGGAATACAAGCACGTCTAGAAATAGGAAATACGTAAGTGGTAAAAGACCAATCTTCTCCCATCTTAATACTTAGAAAGTCCCTAATGCTTGAAGTTATTCAGTGGTTTCCCACTGAACCATCGTATCTATCCAGCATGGTGTTCAAAGCCTCCATGATCTGATCCTTGCAAGTATCTCTGCCCTTGTCACTCACTATTTCACTGCTTTTACTTTGTATCTCAGCATTAAGGAATTTTTTAAATATTTGGGAATATTCCATTTACACTGAGCTCTTCCCCACTTCCATGACTGTATTTCTTTTGTATTTCTCAGAATTCTCTTTCTCACCTCCCACCCTGTCCCACAGCCAAACTATTTATAGTTCCCTGAGCATGTTCCCTGCAGCCTCCTCTTTTGGGGACACTTTTCAATTACAATATATTTTACTACAATTAACAGAATACCAAAATAAAAAATAGCTTAAACAATACAGAATTTAAAATAGTTTGTTCAGTGACTACATCCTCAGGCTTGATACCCTCCCCCAACACACACACACACACACACACACGTAGCAAAATGGCTACCACAGCTCTAGGCATCACAATTCACCTAATAGCATCCAAAAATATTCAAAAGAGAACTTTACCTTCTTGACTCTCTTTTTTATGAAGGAGGAAAGTCTTTCCCAGAAGCTTCCACCCTCAGCAGAGTTTTCCTCAGATTCCACTGGCCAGAAAACATCTTAAACTTCCCAGGAATTAAACTTACTCTCTGCTCCATTCCTAAATGTCACAGATCTCCCCCTAGTTTCACCTCTGACTCTGTTTCTTATTTTAGCAACATTTACTAAATATTACTAAGTGCGAGGCACTTTGCTAAGCACTCTAAAAACATTATCTTATTTAGCTCTGGACTTCCCAGGTGGCACCAGCGGTAAAGAGTCCACTTGCCAATGCAGGAGACACAAGAAATGTGGGTTCGATCCCTGGGTTGGGGAGATCCCCTGGGGTAGGAAATGGCAAGCCACTCCAGTATTCTTATCTGGAAAAATTCCTGGCAGCCTACAGTTCATGGGATCACAAGGAGTCAGGCATGAGAGAACATTCCATAGCATTCTATGTATTTGGCTCTTAGAACAACTCTGTGAGGCAAGCATTATTAACCCCATTTTAAAGTCTAGGCAATGGCCCAGAAAGGTTAAGCAATTTGCCCAAGGATGCACAGCTAGAAAAAGGTAGAGCCGGGATTCAGATCTTAGTATGTCCAGCTCCAAAGCTCAACCTCTCAGCTGCTCTTTGTCCTTCTCCCATCTGTCTCTTCTTGACATTCTTTACCCCTCAGTGGCCCCATCTCTTTTACACAGTTGAAGTCTCCCTGTTTAATGAACCCTTTTCCATTGTTTAGCAACGTTTTCAGATCTTTCCTATAATTAAAGAGAAATGAGGGCCATTTTCCTTCACCCTAGTCTCTCCTCAATCTATCAAGCTTCTCAAAACACCTCTTCACACTCACTGATTCCACAGCTTCAGGACACATTTACTCTTTGCTTAATCTAGCATCCTTCCCTGTCTCCCCACTGAAACAGCTCTGCCCAAGGGTTATCGACAACAGCCAATCGAATGGCTTCTCCCCACGTTCCCTCCTCCTGGACATGATTAATTGGCACAGCAGCCAGGCAGCCGCCCAGGGCTCCTGTCCATATGGGACTCCAAAACATCACTGGAAATATAACAAATGAAGAAAACTGTGTTTACCAGAACTCCTCTCAGGAGTTAGTACTGTGTGCAGTTGGCAAGCAAACTTTGATCAGTTACTCAGGGAAGGGCTGGGAGATCTCCCCAGGAGGCGTGCCTGAGTAACAACAAATGTTTTCCAACTGCCCACCTATGAGGGTTGGTCTCTAATTGCAGGGCTTATGTTTTGCTGAATATAGAAAGCAAGCCTGGAGCCAGAGCTAATTGTTTGGGTCAATAGAGGAGAGGCCTTTGCCCCGTATGATGCTCAAGCTCTCTTCCAAATTAACACTAAACAAATATTTAAAGAACATCAGTTTGAAGGATGCAAAATGATTAGCTTACTCTGTGGACCTACATTCCTCAGTCAGATAAATCTGCTGTGTATAATATGACTGATCCACTTCCTCCTCCCCTCTCTTAATGGTGTGGCCTGCTTTCTTCTGGGCCCCAGCATCCCACTGGTAAGTCTTCTCTCTCTCTCTCTCTCTCTCTCTCTCTCTCTCTCTCTCTCTCTCTCTTTCTCTCTCTCTCGCCTTCTCATTCTCTTTTCTTCATTTCGTTCATTCCTCTGCCTCTACCTACACCTATAACAGGCACATTTCCCCAGGCTCTGGGGGCTTCTCGTTTCTCTACGTCTTCTCCCTCCTGGTCTCAACCACCCCTGAATGTATTAGTTATCTACTGCTGCATAACAAAGGACCCCAAAACTTAGCAGCTGAAAACAACAAACATTTATTATCTTACAGTCAGGAATCCAGGAGTGGCCTAGCAGGTGTTTCTGGCTCAAGGTCCCTCAGAAGGCCGCAATCAAGGTATCAGCCAGGACTGCAGTCATCTCAAGGCATGACCAGGAGAGAATCCACTTCCAGGCTAACTCATGTGCTTCTCCACGGGGCTGCATCACAACACAGCAGTCAGCTTTCCCAAGAGAGAGTGGTCCAAGGAAACACACCCAAGATGGAAGGCACATTCTTTATAACGTAATCTCAGAGTGACATCCCACCACTTTTGCTCAATTCTGTGCACTAGAATCAAGTCAAAGTCCCATCAACACTCAAAAGGAGGGGATTACACAAAGGCATATATACACTATATATCACTGAGGCCATTTTAGGGGCTCATCCAAGGCTCTCCCATCAACTCTAAGGAGAGTCACTACTTTTGTCATGACCCTTTCATCTCAATTCCCAACCACCTGCTAGATCATTCCATCTGGACATGGGAGGTGGCTGGCACCTCATGTTCTATGTACCTCAAACCAACTTTGTTGTGTTCCTTTAAAGCAACTTAATATGCCTGCCTTGTTCCACTGAAGGTATTGCTGTTCTCCCAGTTCCTGAAGATTGGGGGCTCCGAGTCATCCTTTTATTCTTTAATCCAACAAAAATCCTCATGTTGCCATTTATTGAGCCCCTGATATGTGCCAGGCTCTTTCGCAGACATTATCCTATTTAATTTCTGCAGTGCTGTAAGGTGAATGAACTCATTTTTCTTTCAAAGGGAAGTCAATTTCCTGGAGTTGGGTCCCATGCTATGCGCTGAGAAACAGCAATGAATAAGACAGGCACAGTCCCTCGGGCATTTATAACCTAACAGAGGAAAATTTTCCTGTACTAAGTACCCCCATGGCTGAGATCATATGTTGTATATAGCAAAAAACTGGGGCTTGAAACAAAACAGACCTAGGTTCATGTCCCAGTTTATCCATTTACCAGATAGGTGATCTTTGGCAAGTTACTGAACCTCAGTTTCCTCTGGGGGAAAAATAATAGTGCCTACCTCATGCAGCTATTTTGAGTATTAAAGGAGATTATTCAAGTATTCCACCTGGCACACCCAGGGTTCAACAAAAGGGAGGTTTTGATGATAAATAACATGTGATCACAATCATAGCACTAATTACCCAGCTCGCAGCAGCAATCATCACTAACATTTATGGAGAGCCACTGTGCACCAGACACATTTTTAAGTGCCATATATGCAATAACCCACTTACTCCTCACAGCCAGTCTATGAAACAGACATATTATTATGGCCATCTCATATATGAGGAAACTGAAGTACAGAGAGGTTAAGTGATTTGACCAAGAATACAAAGAGGCAGAAACAGAATTTGACCCTAAGTAGACTAGAAGGCCTGGATAGAATTTCAGAAGTAGAGATGCCTGAATAACCCAGTGCTTAGCAAATCCTCGTGGTGTGTCTGTCTGCCTGTCCGTGTGCATGACTATGTATGTGTATTTGTGTGTGGTCATGTATGTAGGATTATGTGTGTGGCTATACACATGTGTAGACCATATGTATGTGTGTGTTCATGCTCACTATACTGGGTAGAGAGAAAGAAATTCACATTCTGGGTCACATTTTTGCATTCTCTTTGCATTTGGGAAAAGAAGTTTTGGTTGTGAAAAATCTTGCTTGTTTGTTTTTCTTAGAATTCCTCTCCTTTCTCTAAAGCATGTTCCCCACCTGTGATTCAGGGAATGATGAAAAAGCCTCCAGTAGCAAAGTAGAACCTGCCTCTTAAGGGCACATAAAGAGAACTACAAAACTCACTTAAACCTTTCCTACTGATAAATTATAGGGAGATTTCCTCAGTAAAGAAGACAAATGAATTATATAGTATTTCATTCCAATACGTTCCCCTGCTTCACCCTATATATTTCTAAGACACAACTGGAAGAAGAATAGCTCTATGGGAGGCAGCATTGCTCCATCCCCCAGGCCCGGACTTGGTGTCTTCATCACAAGGGCTTGATAGTTCGTACACCCTTCCCCCAGTGAAGATGTCTTTATTTGGAAGTGACCAATTCTGGCATCAACAAAATCTACCTGCCATGTCTCTCCCTCTTTCCCTCTTCCATCCCATTTCTAACCTCCTCCCCCTGTCCCTTCCTTCTACTTTTCATCTTTACTCATAAATTTAGGACATGCAGAGAGTGTCTATCAGGTAGGGAATTGGTGTCAGACTCAGCTTTGCCATTTACTACCTATGTGACCTTGAGCAAGTGGTTTAACCTCTCAGAGCCTCAGGTCCTTCGTCTGAGAAATAAAGGTAATTGTGAGGATTAAGTGAAATAAGTAAGTAAGGAGCTTAGAATAGTGCCTGACATGTGGCAAGCACTAAATATGTATTAGAAGTAACTATTAAATGCATAATGAATCACAATGAGGACTCAAAGATTTCCTGATTGAATGCTTATACGTATGTTAAGAATAGGCCTCTGGTCAAGAAAGAATTTAGTCTGGCATCATGCAGTGGTCAAAAAGGCAGACCTGGGCTTATGTGCAAGCTCAACAACATACTGGTTTTGTGACCTTGGGTGAGAGACTTATTAAGCTGTCTGGGAATCAGTTTCCTCAGCTGTCAGATGATAACAAAAATAGCCCTCACCTCTCAGGGGGTTGTAAGTGATTGGTTTTAAGCCCTTAGCTCAGATTCTGGTACATAACAGATGTCCACTAAATGATCATTCTTAGGATTGGGGTATACCCTTCCCTTTGTAGTCCATGAACTCTCCTTGTCCATTTTTAACTCTTCTCTATTTGGTCTTTAACTCTTCTCACTCCCTATTTACACACAAAACAAGGAAGTTTCATGAGAATGTTTATTCAATGCTGTATCTCCTATCTATTGCTGCCCCCCAAAAAACACCCCAAAACTTGGTGGCTGAAAACAGCTATAATCATTTAATTTTCTCACAAATCTGCAATTTGGGAAGGGCTTGGCAGAGATGACTCTTCTCTGCTCCAAGCAGCATGAGGTAAGACAGCTAGACTGGGTGCTTATTTATTTATCTGGCTCCTCTGGGTCTTAGTTGTGGCATACAGGATCTAGTTTCCTGATTAGGGATTGAATCCAGGACCCTGCATTGGGAGTACAGAGTCTTAGCCACTGGACCACCAGGGAAGTCCCTGGCAGATCCATTTTCAAGATGGCTCATTTATATGGCCAAAAAGTTGGTGCTGGTTTTAGGCTGGGAACTCAGCCAAAACTATGTTGTGTGGAGGTTGGATCCTTTCCACTGGCTGGGCTTCCTCACAGCATGGTGTCGGTGACTCAAAAGTGAATGTTCTAGGAGAACAAGAGGGAAGCGCATAGTATTTTTATGAACTAGCCTGGGATGTCATATAGCACCTTCCACTTATATTCTAAAGGTGGTCACAAAAGTCCACCCAAGTTCAAGAGGAAATAGATTTTTTTAATTGGCATATAATTGCTTTACAATGTTGTGTTAGTTTCTGTGGTTTACAATATGAATCAGCTATAAGTTTACATATATCCTCTCCCTCTTGAGCCTCCCTCCCACCCCACCCCCATCCCACTCCTCTAGGTCATCACAGAGCACCAAGCCGAGCTCCCTGTGTTAACCGGCAGCTTCCCATTAGCTATCTGTTTTACACATGGTAGTGTACATATGGAGCTTCCCTGGTAGCTCAGACGGTAAAGAATCCACCTGCAATGCATATGACATAGATTCTTGATAGCTAGTAAAACATATAGGATTGGTGATACTGTTGTGGTCATCCTTAGAAAATACAATCTGCCATAACTGACCGATTTCTTTCCCCCTAACCTCCATCCTCCAAGGAAAGCATTCCACCTAAGTGAGTTATTTCTTCCAAACAATCTTATCAGGTTAGAGCTAAAGAAAGCCAACCTGAGAGCCTCATAAGACACTGAACTGGCTTCATGTATGCTTCCTAATTGTTTGGATTAGCTGTGTGAATCTGCTGGTTTGGCTATATTTTCCTTATCTTTGACTAAAATTTCTCCATCTGGTCACTTGCAGCATGTGGTTCTGCAAAGTAGGGGCTGGGGAAGGGCAATACAAGTGAGAATATCATAGATACTATGGTCAAGTTTAACTCCTCATTTAGGAATGTAAAGATAAAGGCTTAGGAAAGTGAATTTAAGATTAAGATCAAATGGGCTGGAGCCAGGACTTGTAATCATCTCCTAATTCCAAGATTAGAATTTTTTCTGCACTACTCCACTGCCCTGGTCCCTAAGGATTTTTCTTTTTTTTTAATTTATTTATTTTAATTTTAGGCTAGTTACAATATTGTAGTGGTTTTTGCCATACATTGACATGAATCAGCCATGGGTTTACATGAAATCTGTTGTATTTCTATGCACTAACAACAAATTACCAGAAGAAGCCAACAATTCCATTTATGATTTTTCATAAAGTACTTATTCACAACAAAGGACAAATATGCACGAAGGCAACTATGCCCTCCTCTAGTCCCTTGTGCCTTGGGAGTCTTAGACAATTACCTTCTACATGATAGGATGTGTGTCTACCCTTCCAGGGACAGCTGATTGCCTTAGGTTTAGTCATGTGACCTAAAGGCAGCCAATCCAGATGGCTGGTGCATAAAGGTGAGCCAAACCAATCAGATTCTCTCTCTCTGGAACCTGAACTAAGAAATAGAAGGCAGCACCAGTTCATGGAAAAGGCTGCTGAAAGTTCATTAAGCACAGTAGCAGTGAAACTGCCTTCCGAGTCTTCTGCAAGCTGATATTTTGATGAACAGAAACTATGAGTTACAGATGAGGTAGTCCATAGAGAGAAGAGTAGAGCAGTCCCAAAATACAGAGGCAAAGAGTTACAAAGGGAGGGAGAAAACAGTTATTAGAACCATTTCAGATTCTGAGAACTTTCCATTCCAGTTTCAGGAACTTTATCATTAAGCCCATTTTATCCCCAGAATTGGGACTCCTGGATCATTTGGTGGTTCAATTTTTAAGTTTTTGAGGACCCATCATACTGTTTTTCCATAGCAGCTGCACCATTGTACACTCCCAGCAATAGTGCACAAGAGCTCCCTTTCCTGCACATCCTCGTCAGCACTTCCAGCCATCCTGACAGGTATGAGGTGACATCTCACTGTGGTTTTGGTTTGCATTCCCCTGATGAGTAGTGCATTTGAGAATCTTTTAATATACTAGTTGGCCATTTGTATATCTTCTTTGGAGCGATGTCTACTCAGGTTCATTGCCCATCTTTTTAATCAGGTTGTTTTGGGGGTTGGGTTTGGTTTTTTGTAATTTTGGTTTTGTTTTTGTTTTTTTGTTTGGGTTTTGGTTTTGTTTATTGCTTTCTTGTTTGATTTTGCTATGGATAAAGAAAATGTGCTATATACATACAATGAAGTATTATTCAGCCTTTTAAAAGAAGGAAATTCTGTCAAGAACTTGGAGGCATTTGGGGGACAATGGTTAGGTGAAATAAGCCACAGAACTATTTCATGATTTCACTTACATGATGTATTGAAAAACAGTCAAACTTACAGAAACAGAGAGTTGAATAGTGACTGCCAGTGGCTGGGGGAGGGGAAGGTGAGGAATTGCTTTTTGAAAGGGATAAAGTTTCAGTTACACACGGTGAGTAAGTACTAGAAATCTGCTGTACAAAGGATTGCACCTATAGTTAACAATACCACAGTATAGACTTAAAAATTTAGGAGAGTAGTTCTCATGTTAAGAGTTCTTACCACAGTTTTTTTCTAAAAAGTCCCTTTAATTTACACTGGTCTGTATTCTTTACCAATTATTCCACTGCCTTAGCTCACTAAAATGTAGAGATTTTTCACCCATTTCACAGATAAGTAAACTGAGACTCAGAGAGGCTAACCAACTTACCCAAGATGGCACAGCAATTGAGTGACAGAGTGAAGCCTGTGCCCTCTCTCACACATCTTTTAGTAAGGTCATCCCTCTCTGACCTGTCCCTCTAATTAACACTACCCCTCCTGGAGACTTTTCCTTGGTGGCTGCTATTAAGATATTTTAGCAATAACCCTGTCCTTGACAGATGACTTTGCCTTAGGATTCCATCTTCCTGATGGAATTATTTGATTCCACCTCTTCCTCAAGCTGAGTTAATTGCCAAGACTGTAGGGAAATCTCACTACCTCCTCAGTTCATGCAGCAGGACCCCCATCCTTAACAAGGCAGGTTTCTGACAAAGTGTGTTAGACGGCCTCAGACAAAACTTTCCTAGTAGGGGACTGGAGAGGGAAAAAAAAAAAAGCAGAATAGAGAGGTGGGGGGCGGAGGAAGGGGGAAGGATGGAAATTTCTTTCAGTTGATTTCTTTGCCATAGAGAAGTCTTTAAAAATCACTTTTTAGCTGCAGATCTCAGATGGTGTGAGCTGTTATGCTGAGGGAGGGAGAAAAAAAATCAAATCTGCATTGGATCAAACTGTGATCTTTCATTCATCTGAACAGGCAGCCCTCTTGGTAAACAGAAAATTAGAAATTCAAACAAAAGGAAGAGGGGATGTCTGAGGCAGCACTGGCCTCAGGCAGAATTCTGAGGTTGGCAAAGTGTGACTCCAGGATCTTCCAGTGCCCCATTCCCCACCTCCCCCAAGAAGAAACTCCCTTGAGCAAGGTAAAGAAAGGAAGAATTTGACTTTGCCTCTCTCTTAGCATCTCCTTCTCCTTTGTGGTAGATCTCCTGTCACTTGTCCCATTCAGTCTTGACATCATACGTCCCATTAGTGTTCTGTGATGCTAGCAAGAGACTCTCAGGAAGGGCTAATTGATATTTCAACCAACTGTTAATTAACTGATAATGAAATCTAAGCTCAAGATACCCCATCAATCCAAGGATATTTGAGATTTGAAAAAGGGAGCTCTCGGAGAGCCCAAAGTCTTCAAGACACTGAATTTATGGTAGAGGAATAGTGTTAGTCACTCAGTTGTGTCTGACTCTTTGCAACCCCGTGGACTGTAGCCCACCAGGCTCCTCTGCCCATGGGATTCTCCAGGCAAGAATACTGGAGTAGGTTGCCATTCCCTTCTCCAGGGGATCTTCCTGACCCAGGGACTGAACCTAGGGTTTCCTGCATTACAGGCAGATCCTTTACCATCTGAGCGACCAGGAAATCCCGGATGAATAGTAAGCAGTGTGTTTACTGAGGGGAGTGGTGGATGCTGTGAGGTGCTGCCAAGATCCCCCTTCAGAAATGAAAGACGCATTATCTCAACTGCTGAAGTACTTTTTAAAGACCCTTTGCAGTTAGTCCTTGCAGGGACTGCCTCAGCTGAAGGGGACTACCTCATCCAAGATCATGCCCCCTTCCCTGGGCAGCCTGCACCCAGTTACTAATGAAAAGGAGATATGCCGGCTCAGCCTTCTTGTTGAGACAACTTTGGACACAAGTTTGGAAGATCAACCCATGTTCAGAACTCCCCCTAAGGCTGGATGAGTTTTCTGCTAAGACTACATTACAGCTCAATTTCCCTTCAATCCTGCATCCTTCCCTTCCTCCCATAAGTATTTATCCTAAAGTTTCTTCCTAATAAGCGTCCTGCATGCCAATTCCCATCTCAGAGTCAGTTTCCCCAAGGAATCCAATCTGTGACAGGGCAATGGGAGAAAGCCCTCTTTGGTAAATCCAACATGCTTTATCATTCCAGGTGCTGCACTTCCCCTGTTCTGTTTGGAAATGGTATTCCCTAGAGTTATGCATGCAATCCTTAAGCCCTATGTTGTCATTGCTTCAAATCACACCATCCACTCATATGCACGCACTCATGAGCACCTAGCTATCTGCTCTACTGACCTCTGAGATTGCCTCTTCCAGGTACCTGACTCTTGCCCTGTGACCTGTTTCTGTCACTTGGGGCTTTGCAGTGTGTTTTCTCTGTACCACTATCTGGCCTGCCGAGCTATTTCCCCACATCCTGATGCTTCTCCCACATCTGGTCCTCCTCGAAATGTGCATGCTCCAACTTTGGAACTAAATATATCGGGGCATTGGGCATGTATTTACTCTTCGGAGCCTCCATTTCCCCAATGTAATTATGGCACAGACTGCTGATCAGCTCCCAATATCCATTATTCCCTCCTTCCTTCCCCGGAGCATGTGACCATCCTTGTAGACATTTCCGAGCCTGCCTTGCAACTAGGTGCCATATGACCATATTCTGACCAATGAAATGTAAGTAAGAGAAACTGCCTAGTATATTTAACTGCTATATTGTTCACCTAAAAGCAAGCTGTTTTACCTCCACATTCCTTTCTTTCTTTCTGCTGGCTAAGAAATCCCAAGAAGTAGAACAGCTACCTTGAATTCATAAATGCAAGTGAGTTTCAAATCAACAAACTCTGCCAGTTATATGAGATAAATAAGCTTCTAGTTTAAGTTACTGTAGGTGGGAGTTACAGCAGTTTTGTATGTATCATAACCAATATACATAAAACCAAGATAATAACCCTTACCTCACAGATCTCCTAATGATTAATCATCCTCAGTGAACATTTCTTCATCCCATGTCTGTTTAACTTATCTCTAAATGAGGGGTTTTAAAAGAACAGATCTCAAGCGATACAGAATAACACAAGGAAAGATGCTCAGCTTAGAGCCCAGAGAAGCCAGAATTCACCCTACATAAGCTTTGTAATCCAGGGTTGAATCACTTAACCTCTCTGTGTTTTTGCTGCTTTGCTTTTTGTAGTTATCTGATAGGGTTGTTGTGAAAATCAAATAAGAAAATGTATGTAACATGCTTATATAAATCGGTGTTACATGATGGGTGCCAGTTTTGTAGACTATCAGTCAAGGGTAGCCATTATTTGTCAGAGAGACCACTTTGTCAGAGGGATGTGAACATGTGATCTGGAACCAGGCCATCTAGGATTGAATCCAAGCTCCTCCACTTACAATACGTGTGAACTTATGTGGGCTGCTAAGTCCCTCTGGATCTTAATTTCCATCTCTATAAAATAGGAATGATAATACTATCTTCCTTATAGGTTCATCATAAGGGTCAAATGAATTGATAGTTTTAAAGTCCTAGTAGAGAACCTAGCAGGTAGCAAGTGTTTAAAACTTCTACATATTGATTATCATTATCAAAAAATCATTGCAGGGCTGATAGGTTAGGACTCTCCTCTCAAAACTGAAAAGCAACCAAAGGCTCAACCAAGGGATAATGCATATTCCAGTGAAAATGAGATCTGCCCTCAATGACCTGCTGTTAGCTGAAATACTCATTATTAGAACCACATCTTCAAATTAAGATGTGTTTTTATAAAAATACTAGCCTCAAAACAAAATATATTAACAGAAAATGAGACTGGTTGGCCTATTTTATAATTCATAAGAAATACACTCAGTCACTTATTCATTTAAACATTTTCTTTAAAAAAAAATCTTTTTATTTTGTATTGGGGTAGAGTTGATTAACAATGTTGACAGTTCCAGGTGAACAGTGAGGGGACTCAGTCATACATGTATCCATTCTCTCTCAAGCTCCCCTCCCATCCAGGCTGCCACATAACATTGAGCAGAGTTCCATGTGCTGTACAGTAGGTCCTTTTTGGTTATCTATTTTGAATATAGCAGTGTGTGCATGTCCATCCCAAACTCCCTAACTATCAGTTCGCCCATCCTTCCCCCTTGCAACCCTAAGTTTGTTATCTAAGTTTGTGAGCCTCTTTCTGTCATTGAAACATATTCTAAGCACCTATAAACATAGTTCAAGGCTCTTAAGATATTAAAAACAATAACAGAAATCTGTTTCTCCAGAATAGTATCAGATTGTAAAGAAAAAACATAGTGGCAGACACTGCTAATTGCCTTGGCAATATCTATTAATATATCCATTCTCTCTTGATAACAAAATCAAATTTTACTTGGATAAGTGAAGTGCTAATCCCAGGAAATGGATTATGATTGCTCTTCCCAGCCTCTCCTGCAGCTAAGGTGGTTATGTGGCCCAGGTACAGCCAACAAACATAAGCAAAATCTCCTGAGGAGGCAGTCCTGAAAAAGCATTTTCTTTTCTGGTAAGAGGAGACAAAGCAACTGGTTTGGTGCCTTTGTCTTTTTCCCTGGCTGTCTTCTTTCTATCCTGAACATCCATAAGATGTCTGAAACTGAAGCAGCTATCACATGATCTCAAGATAACAAGCATGAACGGAAGACTGATGAAAGAACAGATGCACTGGCCCTGACATTCCCAAGCCACTCAGTGAACCAACACCGGTATCCATGGACCTCCTGACCTCTTGTTATAAGAGATTACGGATGATTCTTACTTGAAGCTGAAAGTCTTCCTAAATATTCAGGCTCTCTCACACAATACAGAGCTGTAGAAGGCAGGTCCAGACAGTAGTTTCTAAGACATGAGGATATGCTCTTAAACTCAAGTTGTAGGTATGATATGAAAGTTGTGAAGAAGGTGCTAATACGAAACCATTCCCACTTCATCATTTTGCCTGTGACCATCATCTAATTCAACCCAGTCTTTTGTGTATTCCTCTATCATGGATCCAAGTGGCTTATTGATAATACTAAGGGGCACAAATTATAGAGAACATGTACTCCTTGCCCTCATATAAAACCCTGCTCTATTAGAACAGACACTCTCCCTAGACCATGGCTTCATTCTTTCCTATCATTTCTGTTCTAGCACGAGCAATACTATCTCAAAGACTTTCTATGCCTTTTCAACTCAGGAGTCACAGAGCAGTTAAGACCTATTATTAATATTTCAGCTCATTTTTCATTTGGAGGGCCATGATACTCATTGAACACAAACTATCTGTCTACCACAAAATGCACCCAATGGCAACCCATTCCAGTATTCTTGCCTGGAGAATCCCAGGGACGGGAGAGCCTGGTGGGCTGCCGTCTATGGGGTCACACAGAGTCGAACACGACTCAAGTGACTTAGCAGCAGCAGCAGCAGCTCAAAATGTAACCTTCTGGTTACAAAATGAGACAGTGCTTCAGGACCCCAGAAAGTTCCCTCCCAGTACCTTTCAGGTCAATGCAAGGGCATTTCTCCAGGACCTCTTCCACAATCCAGGGAATGAAATGGCCTCTTTTTTACATTATTAACCAGGAAAAAAAATTTAACCACTGAGTGGAGGGAGATGGCCATCTTTTTTAACCTGAAATATGACAGTCCACCTCAGAGAGAGCTTGGGAGGGTGTGTGTGTGTGTGTGTGTGTGTTTGTGTGTGTTCACACACAGTCCTATGAATTATATCTTTTGCTATATTTATCTATTCAGTTCTTCAATTTGTATAAAAATAATTTAGATAGTGAGAGATACTTCTGCTATCAACCTCACTTTATGTGAAGAAATTGAGACACAGAGTACATAGCTCTTAAGAACAGTATTAGAATTTAACCCAGACTGTCTGACCATACCTAAGGTGACTGTATAATTTACTGTGCAAAATAGCATTCTTTTCAGGGTGAAATGACTGTTATTAAAGATAAGGCCAGAACAGCAGGTGTGAATCAGGACTGTCCAACATAAACTAGAATATAAGGTCACTCTAGGTATATGGACCTCAATGAAACAACTGAATGAAATAATGTATTTAAAGCATTCATCTACATGCCCAGAATATAATATGTGCTCAATACATAATTCCCATCTCTCAAGGTCATTTGAAGGACTTCATCAGATGGAAGGTGTTAAGAGTTCCAGAGATACATAGTACCATCAGGTGATTCCTTAACATGCCTCTTCTACCTGGTCCTCTTGCTTTTTATGGAAGCATCAGTTCTGGCACTTGACACCAGTCCCATGAGAGCAACGCAGAACCAGAAGACTGTGAGATGACTCAAGGCCTGCCTGTCTGCCTGCCTTGGGCTGATGGATGAGAAACCAGTAAACCGCTGAGAATAGCCCAAACACCCATCTGCCACATTCCAGCAAAGGAGCCGGTGCTTCTGGAGCAGCCATTGATGTCTGTCTGGGCATCTGATATCTCAGCTAAATTCGGACTGGCAATCAATAGAGACTCCTCCAGAGACCTCATTTTCACAGGTTCCTAGCTCACCAGCATGTCATTTTGCAGTGGTGAGAACTTCAATCAGGGCGGCTGCTCGTTTCTAAGCAGTTGTCTGAAATTTCTCATTTCCACCTCCACTCTTTTCCAGGTCTTTAATCACTTCATTATACAGCAAGGAAAACATTTTATCAAGGGCCACTTTCCTTAAGGCGGGATTAGATATCGAGTCATGAAATCATGGAAATTCTAGATAAAGCCAGATTGCTTTAAAGTTTCTAGCCTGATCCCCTCATTTTACAGATCAAGAAACTGAGATACAATAAGAGACTCGCTTAGTGTAATAAGCAAATTATTTTAGCATCAGAATGGAGTTGGGTGCAGAACTCTGGAGTTGGACTACCTAGGTTCAGATTTTACCTCCATCACATTCAATTTACTTTCTT